>NC_079448.1:40399000-40719000 GCF_903798145.1 Danio aesculapii | reverse complement strand
ATTGATTTTATTTTGAAAAACATTCAAACTATTTTGGAGCAGTAAACCTGTCAAGCTAAATAATGAAAATGAATTGTTGACTACTGCTGTTTTTGTTAGTTTCAAAAACACAGATTACTTTACAATTTAAAAGAAAATATCTTTTCTGCTGGAATCTTACATATACACTGGGAACTGTATAGCAGAATTTTTTTTTGCAGTTTTAAAACCTTGACTTTTCCAAACCACAATATACCTTGAAAACGATTATCATCCCATGCCTAAGTTTACATGAACATAATGTGCAGTTATCACAGGTAATCCGTAACAGACTCACACTACAGACGTTTGTGTCTGGATCCACAAGTATCGCTTTAACAGCCGAGAGGAGAGGAAAAGCTACCTCATGAACACGCCAGCGGGTTTGGGATTGTGGTGTTGGGGTCGAAAAAGGTAGTGGTGTTCGCAGGCGAAAGTGCAGATGGGGTGTTTGGGGTTGGAAGGGTTTACTCGTCCTCGCCTCCTTCGCCATAGTATGTTACCGCATAGGAGATAAATGTCATCAGTACATAATAACCGGTTACGATCTATTACTGAACCGATACTGAATTGTATCACGCTGCATCCAAGAAACAATTAGCTTTGACACCCCTAATATATATATATATATATATATATATATATATATATATATATATATATATATATATATATATATATATATATTACATGGAGCTGTGCTTTAAATCATTTATTTCATTTTATTATTAAGATGACGTCAACAGGTATCCAAAACACATTTCAGGAATCCCCTTTCCCCCCAGCAAATGTTTATTTGCATGTAGAGGAGATAAAATAACACTGGAAGCAGCACCTTATGACTCACATTCATCAGTTCTCCATATTCCTAGAGATCAGATTACCATTTTATGAGTTTCTCTGACTACTCTGACAGTTATGAGTTTAGCGTGATTCATTACACCGGGAAAACAACACACACACAAATACAAAACAAACTGATGAGGTAGCCTGAATCCAACCCTGATGTAGCTGTTTTACCCAGGGAAAGATGGAGTGTTGCCCAGGAACGAGACGTTGGCTTTAAGGGCCCGGCTTGAAAGACGAATTATTGTTTTTGCAGAATGATGGAGGAGACAAGAGGAAAAAAACACCAATGTAGTATGGTTAGAGGGGATAGCTAAGTGACTAATCGTATCAAATAGCTCATCAAAAAACAAAGCCACATCTTTAGATGCACGCGTTATGGTTTTAATGACACTGGCAGACACCGATCAGACCACTTGATGGCAGCCAAGCACAAGCTATGGGGAAGGAGAACCCAGCACGTGATGAATCGTGCCACATTTGTCATCTAAACTGACAGACTCAGTGGAGGAACAGCTTTACAGGGCATCCATAATGTATGTGATTGCTCATGCCATTACAATCGCATTCCTCTGAGATTATACCAGCGGTGGAAGACTGACCGTATGTAGCCCATGCACCGGAAGGAAGATACTATGAGATTTCAAAGACGTATGTGACTTTGAAAACGTTATTAGAGGCTCATCACCCTTCAAAATGTTCATCAAATGACTGATTTTTCTGTAATTCTGCCTTTGCAACATTTATATTTAGGCACTGGCAGTTGGCAATGAGAATTCATGTCTTCTTCTGTCCCTCCCAAAAGCAACGTGAATCTTCACAATGCTCTTTTTTATGTATTTTGCATAATGCATGATTAGGCTTTTTGATTTTCATATTTTATACTGGCGACACGACTACATCTATAAGGCATTTTTTCCTTCCTCCCCTCATTCTTTATGCATTTCTTCCCCTTTCTCGTCAGAAATACAGTAGCTTTGCACACGTTTTCAGAGAAAAGACCAGCTTATCTTACAATGCAGCTTAGAAAGAAATGCATCTGGAAAGATTTTTGCATATATTTCTGTCCGTTTTAATACAATGTATAAAACTGCCAATGCATGTTTGTAACAAAATCAAGATCTTCCCTGATTTCAGAAGTTGTTCGTAGCCTGTAGAGCACTACTGTAAGGATGGCTATATCTCTCCTTAATATTAAACCCTGAAAACGGTTAAGGAGCTCCACACGAGACAGGACCACCAAATGGTCAAGCACTAAAACAATAAACTTTCTAATCTGAGAAGAAGATCAGCTAGAAAACCAGTTGTTCGGGTTGTCTCGGTCATGCATCCTGAGCCCCCCTCTTTGCCCTGGACTTTACCTTCTCCACCAGAGCAGCTCACTCACATTCCACACAGAATGTTTAAGTTTTTAATATGGTGTATCTTGTGGCTTTATATTCATGTTTGGTGTCATTTTAAATCTCTCTGTGTGATTGGTAAAGTGGTCTTAATTTCACTGTAATATTTTACAATCTCCCGTATATCAGTTAATTTGGGTTTTGACTTTGATAAGATCTTTGCCAGATGCTCCACTCCAGGGCAAATGGTCTTTACATCAACTCATGACCAGGCAAGTGTCTTGGTGAAGCTTTTATTGTCTTGAATTTATGACGATTTGAGTATTTAGGCAAAGGGTGCAGAAGTGTCTGGGGGATTCTGTAGGCAGGATACCCCATTGCAGTTTGTGAGTCTCTGAGCTCTGCATCAGGACTTATATGCTGCAATGTATTTCTACACGGTCAGGTATTAATCTCTAACTTAAATGTATCTTCGAATAATTGATGTTGTACAATCTTGATTGGCTTATTTTGTTTAATTATGTGAATTGGAATAGAAAATCTTTGCCTGACAAATAAATGTAAAATTCTTGTTTAACTGTAATATCTCCTGAAATCATTTAAATCTAGTAGATTGTTTAGGCTGATGTTTCCGCAGCTTACGACCAGGATTTGTCATACATTCAGGATCAATGGATGGAGCATGGGCACAGCATTAGAGACCTGATGATTTCTGACAATCACTGACTTAGTATAATATACATTAGGGGGCTAAATACAACTTCCTTTAAATATGGGCAAGCATGGGGCGGCCAATTATTGCTTAAAGGAGGTAGCTTTCAGTTATATTCTTTGACTAAGCTAAATTAAACTTTTCTTTAAATATGTGCAAGCATGGGGCGGCCTATTATTATTTAAAGGAAATTAGCTTATCGGCTAAGAATCGGAACTGGCGAGGTTGTGTCCGTGAGCAGATGTAACTGGCCAGCATACTGACTCTAAGCGACTTCGGGTAAATGATGAACCATTACTTGAGAATAAGGATTTATTAGGTTAATCAATCTAAATTAGACCGAAACACAACCTATAAGGTGATCAGCATGAATTAGATAAATCTAAAATTATTATAAATTGGAGTCAGATTAAAATTCGGAGTTGGAAACAAATTAAAATAAATCTTAATGAATAAAAATATTTCTTTTTACATGTGCTAAAAGGCTTACATGCATTTAACCTTCACCCATGCTGTTAGTTCCGTCATAGGAAAAATAGATGGGCCCTTACAATTGGTGACCCCGACGTGATCTCCCATAAAGTTTCAGGCGAGTGATGTCTTTCAGCGCAAGATTCAAAAGAAATGCTCCGAAAAAAGAGGTTCGAGTTTCTCTTCTTCTTCCAACTGTTGAGGTAAGTCAATTATTTTGCCTTTTAAAGTGTTGAGGGAAAGATAAATGCATCTTATATAGACACATTTTGTAGAATGAGTCGGAATACTCAAAAAGGATAGACCAGAGACCGTAAAAATCTGGTTGGGCTTAAGAATTAGACAAAACCACATTGTTCGTCAGGGACATAATAGCAGCAGAGTGGGAGAAGAATGAAAGCTCTAAACCCAAAATTCTCAAAATCTCTTCAAGAGATTAAATTTTAAGATGGAATAACATCATCCAAATTTTATTCTGGTACTTAACAGAGAGCGGCAAATGAAAATCTAAATTCTGAATATAACTGTTTCCACTAAGGGTTGCTTATTGCGCAAGTTACAATAACTTTGCAACACTGCAAACAAGCAGCATTTATATTTCAAGAATTTTGAAATTTGTAATTAGATTAATTGGAAATTCTTATTGTAATCTTTGTATTAAATGTAATGAAAGTCTTCCAAGAGATATATAAAAACACTGAAAATAGTTTTTTAAATGCTGTTTAAGACTCTGTCTAAATAGTTAAATTATTACACTATTATGAGGTTCAAAGCTGTAAGGCAGATAAGGACATGGTCAGTGTTGGAGTGTTACTTTAAAGACAGAAGAAACAAATTATTAATTACATCACTAAAGTTGTAGTTAATTTATGTTTCCAATGGCTTTGCCTGAAAAGTAACTCGGTTACTTGATAAGTAATTTAATTACTTGACTAAAGACTAAAATTCCACATAAATTGCATGGGCAATAGAAAATAAACAATCAGGAATTTTTGTATTGTTTTGAGAAAAAGACAATATGTTTCAAATAAATGACACTATATTTCATAAATTCACATTCTATTGTTTGAGATAGGTACCACCCTACTTATCGGAATTGAGTTATATAGAACCATTAAAGTTTTATATAGCATTTAAGGCAAGTACATTATAAGTCACTGTAATTAAGCTACCTAAGAATGAGAAATAATCTCTCACTTGATTCTTTGCGAAAAGGTAATTTTAAATTGCAGTGACTATTTACTTTGTAACTAATTACACCCCACACTGGACATGATAAGATCATACATCTACAAGATGTGTATTCTGCATTTGCCCTTGCGTGCCAAACTTTCAAACATTCACATATAAAGAAAGATTTACAAAAGAAAGCCCACCTAATAACAACTAAGCTCAAAATAAGAAAATTGTGACTAACCCACAAAATTCTTTAAACCGAGCAATGATTGACTTGGAGATGTGCCTGCAATTCACTAAATGTCCAGGCAATAAAGTTTACGACTGGTTTCCAGTGTGACTTGATCCTGCACTGATAGTGAACATGTAAGAACAACCGTAGCAAAGAGCCAAATCAAAAGGTGACATTCCAAAAGATCAATAAGATGATAATCAGTCATTCTAGACAAATTACTAAACAGCCACTCCAGAGACCAGTAATAAAATGATTTTAAAATGTATACTATCTTAAGGTAATATGATTTATATCGTAAGAACATTATGATATTGTATATTATCACAGCCAATAATGGCGTCCAATCTCATTAAGATTGAGCATGATTTAGGAAGGAAAAGAAAATTGAAGTGTGTAAAATGGACAAAGCAGGTGTGAAAATGAGAGTAAATGCATGTAGCAAGAAAATGAGGATCTTTCTTAATGTTAAAACATTAAAAAGAAGTCAGCAGATAGTTAAAGATGGAAAACAGTAAGTAGCTAAGAGAGGAAACGGAAAGGAAAAATAATCAAATTAATAAGAAGGAATTTCTTTATCTTCTAATAATGCAAAAATCTGTGATGAGAGAAATTGACATGCCCGAAAATTATCAACTAAACTAATCGATCTGATTGGAATGAAAATACTCTCAGTAAAAAAAACAACGCTGTAGCAATGGCAATAAAAGTTAACAATTGCTGATCCTGTTTGCATTTCCAAATTTGTTATATTTGTGTTATACACATTTTCATTTCCACAGAACACAATGGTATTGTGTGATACTACATGTACACATAGACTGAGTAATTCCTCAAAACATGATTTTCTTAATGTACTGTAGGTGTAAAAACACTCAGGTCTGAGGTTTTAGAAGCCACAGATGCATTCTAGACCGCATGTCATGTATAAATAAGGAATTAACTGTATGCTGAAATTTATAAATTTTAAGGTACTTGTGTTTATATGTTGGATGAGTCTCATCTCCTAAAAGTGGTAAACTCTGCTATCCTCAATATAGCTGTAGTTTAAACTACAAACAGGAGTATAGAATTGCCTTGTGGCTCCAGTGTAATAACTGCAGTAACTATGGAAATGCTTTCTTACAGGATTCAGCCTTAAACATTGCATTTTATCATGCTCCTTAAAAAACATTGATTTGGAAGTATTTTGAGCCAGATCACAGTCACATCTCATGCTCAAATTCCATCCTGGCTCCCTGTTACAACAGGACTAAATTTTACACACTGTCGTAAAACTTCCACCCTTTGTTGCGAGCATGTTTACACAAACACATAGCCTCAGCTGAAACACTGCCACACAGAGAACATTTCAAATCTTCACACACATAAAACTCACATTATGGCAGACTGAAAGTTCAAAAGCTAAAGAAATTTAAAAGGATATGCTCAAATTTGACCATCAATGCTCAGTTGATCTGACCTTTTGCTTTGCAAAAACATGATTATGATAATAAGATGTCTTTGTAAACCAACACAAATTAAATTCTAATGGCATGTAAGTTGATGCCAATTATAAAACATGTCTAGCTAAGACCATAAATGGGAAATTAAAGTAGTACTATCTATTTTAATATAATTTGTGTAAAGGCTCAGATAAAACTGTGTTTTTTCTCTCTGCATATTTTACCATTCAGGTTGGCGTCTGCCCAAACCTGCCTGTATTCAGACAGGACACACAGCTTGACATAAGATGGGTTAGAAAGGTACTTAAAGAGGCCAATCATACCCAATAAATACACTAACACTGCCTGTCTACATGGCCTCCCAGTGTAGCGCTGGATCTAAATTTTGCAACACAAATTATAACTAAACCTTACCCATCTCATGCACACAAACACACAACATACATTCATTATTGCAACCTCAGTATTTTTAACTGGTATATGTCGACTATCCAGGTTAAAATTATTTACATCATTCAAATCTATCATACATTATTCACTTCATACATATAGGACAATGTGGAAATATTACTTAAATATCAATTGTGGTAAACAATTTTGCAACTTTGTGGTTTTTCAAATTGCTGTGTATTGCTATAGTAATGTACAGAAGACTTATGCATGGCTACAGTCACATAACAAACTAATTAGCAAAATCTAAATGAGACTACTAGTCTATTTAGATGTTAAATTCATTCATGTTTATTCATTAGCCCTGTTGCAAAATAGTAGGGCCCACTATTTTCCAACAGTGACTTTTGAAAACTCAAAAATGATAAGAACAACTAAAATCTAAAAATGCTGGCACTAGCAATTTAAAAAAATTCTAAATTAAACCTGCATTGTTGAATGTGACTTTAGCCTGTACATCAGATACACAAAGAATGAGAAAAAATAACCTGAAGATTGTAAATCTTACTTTGTTTGAATTTTCATTCTCTTGTTGATTTAGTCAAACCTTTGGTCTGCATTAATGTTTTTTTCAATTGAACCATTTATATAGACAATTTTATGATTGTAATTGTGAAATTGTGTATTTTTCTTATTGATGTTATATTTTTTATTATGCATACCATTGGTAAAAATACTGGTTATATTGGCTTTTGCACCTTTCCTTTAAATTACTCTTATCAAATATTTTTAAATACCATACTGTCATTCATCATGGAAGTGAAGCATCTGGGAATTTACTAGCACTAAATTTAGGACTTATTAAGACCTTATTTACCTCTCACACTTTGAACATGGTTATTATGTTTTGTGTTTACCCATTCTACAGTGATGCAAAGCTCATTGATATTCAACTATTGCATGGTCATTCAGCTGTCTCACATAAAGTGGAGCATCATCAGTGACGTTGGTCCTTAACCTGTAAATATATGAACTGCCCTGTGAAACTCACCTTATGTCTGACGCTGATAAAGGTCTTTCCAGTGGAACTGATAATGACCTGGGGAGGATCTAATGCACATGAATGTTTCTCAAAGTGCAATGAGATTTGCAACTTGTTTGATCAATGCACTGAACTTTGTCATCCTATAGACTGAATACCACCACAGATGGACACAAATACAACGAAGCGGATGGCAAAAATGCCTGAGCAGCCACTTGAGCCCAAGCTCAACACAGCATGCCTACAACTAAAAAGACTGTGGGGTTCAGCGATATAACTCCATATTAATGTTGAAGCTGCTTTTAATGTTGTGATTTCAGGTGATGACATTGTTTCTACAATCAACACCAACGCTCGCCAAAGCCATCCAAAAACTATGATCTTGTGGCCCCTTGAGAGACTGCTCAGAATTGCTCCAAGGGACCAGGGGAGGAAATCTGTAAGGATGGCTATATCTCTCCTTAATATTAAACCCTGAAAACGGTTAAGGAGCTCCACACGAGACAGGACCACCAAATGGTCAAGCACTAAAACAATAAACTTTCTAATCTGAGAAGAAGATCAGCTAGAAAACCAGTTGTTCGGGTTGTCTCGATCATGCATCCTGAGCCCCCCTCTTTGCCCTGGACTTTACCTTCTCCACCAGAGCAGCTCACTCACATTCCACACAGAATGTTTAAGTTTTTAATATGGTGTATCTTGTGGCTTTATATTCATGTTTGGTGTCATTTTAAATCTCTCTGTGTGATTGGTAAAGTGGTCTTAATTTCACTGTAATATTTTACAATCTCCCGTATATCAGTTAATTTGGGTTTTGACTTTGATAAGATCTTTGCCAGATGCTCCACTCCAGGGCAAATGGTCTTTACATCAACTCATGACCAGGCAAGTGTCTTGGTGAAGCTTTTATTGTCTTGAATTTATGACGATTTGAGTATTTAGGCAAAGGGTGCAGAAGTGTCTGGGGGATTCTGTAGGCAGGATACCCATTGCAGTTTGTGAGTCTCTGAGCTCTGCATCAGGACTTATATGCTGCAATGTATTTCTACACGGTCAGGTATTAATCTCTAACTTAAATGTATCTTCGAATAATTGATGTTGTACAATCTTGATTGGCTTATTTTGTTTAATTATGTGAATTGGAATAGAAAATCTTTGCCTGACAAATAAATGTAAAATTCTTGTTTAACTGTAATATCTCCTGAAATCATTTAAATCTAGTAGATTGTTTAGGCTGATGTTTCCGCAGCTTACGACCAGGATTTGTCATACATTCAGGATCAATGGATGGAGCATGGGCACAGCATTAGAGACCTGATGATTTCTGACAATCACTGACTTAGTATAATATAAATTAGGGGGCTAAATACAACTTCCTTTAAATATGGGCAAGCATGGGGCGGCCAATTATTGCTTAAAGGAGGTAGCTTTCAGTTATATTCTTTGACTAAGCTAAATTAAACTTTTCTTTAAATATGTGCAAGCATGGGGCGGCCTATTATTATTTAAAGGAAATTAGCTTATCGGCTAAGAATCGGAACTGGCGAGGTTGTGTCCGTGAGCAGATGTAACTGGCCAGCATACTGACTCTAAGCGACTTCGGGTAAATGATGAACCATTACTTGAGAATAAGGATTTATTAGGTTAATCAATCTAAATTAGACCGAAACACAACCTATAAGGTGATCAGCATGAATTAGATAAATCTAAAATTATTATAAATTGGAGTCAGATTAAAATTCGGAGTTGGAAACAAATTAAAATAAATCTTAATGAATAAAAATATTTCTTTTTACATGTGCTAAAAGGCTTACATGCATTTAACCTTCACCCATGCTGTTAGTTCCGTCATAGGAAAAATAGATGGGCCCTTACACTACAAAAAGTCAGTTTTCCATTCACTAGCATATGAAACTAACGTTAATAATATAAGATAATATAGAAATACAACATATAGTGACTAAAAATCTATATGTAAAATGTCAGGCAAAAAAAAAAAAAAAAGATCACTATAGGCTATATATAGGATAGGCTATAAATAGTATTTGGTCTCAAAAATACTTTATATTATTATGACAATTTATTGTCAATTAATTTTCATCTTCATCAGAAAATATGATGCATTGAATCACAAATTATTGCTATGATCTCATATAAAAATATAGTTCTTTAAATTAAATACTATAGTGCTTTTGAAATATAGTGTATTATAATGTATATTTGATATTTTATTTTTTACAGTTTGTTGTTAATGAATGCTACAGAATATATTACAGCATTGGGTAATTGGTTTAAATTATTGTAGTTGTTTTATTATCCTAGCAACTGCAACAGATTAATTTGAGTATATTACTGTAGTATAGTTCAAAAACAGTAGTGTTTACTATACATTACTATATTTTTCATGTTTCTTAAACTACTGCTACTGATTGCAGTAATTTTCTTATGTATATTTTGAATTTGTTTTAAGAAGTATATTAATTGAAGCATATTTGTCATTCTTAGTATTACTGATTCTCACAGTATTGTGTAATTGGTTTAGATTACTATAGTTGTTGTATTAATTCAAGTACTATATTACAGTAAATTACTATAGTATTTTGATAAGTATTTTTTTCATGTGGGATCAGATCTTTTTTTAACTTCTGCTATCTCATTGCAGTCAATCCCTTATGTTTATTTAGTATTCATATTGAGAAGTATTTTAATTGAAACTTATTTGTCATTCTCAGTATATTATGGATTCTTACAGGATTGCGTAACTAATTTAAATTACTATAGTTGTTGTATTACCATATAGTCATTACAACAACAGATGAATTGAAGTACTGTAGTATAGTTCAAAAAACTCAATGCAGTTATTTTCTTATGTATATTTTGTATTGATTTTGAGAAGCAAATTAATCTAAACATATTTGTCATTCTTAGTATATTATGAATTCATACTGCTTAATTGGTTTAAATTACTGTAGTTGTTGTTTTACTATAGTAAGCATAAAATTACCCCAATAGATTAATTGAAGTACTATATTACTGTAGTATAGCTCAAAAACACTAGTGTTTACTATAAATTACTATAGTATGTAGGATCTGATGTTTCTTTAACATCTGCAATCTCTTTTTCTTATATTTATTTTGTATTTGTTTTGATAAGTATTAGTTGAGACATATTTGTCATTCTTAGTGTTATGGATTATAACAATATTATTGTGTGATTGGTTTAAATTACTATAGTTGTTGTATTAATATTCAAAAACACTAGATTTTACTATAAACTACTATAGTATGTGGGATCAGATGCTTCTTTAACTTCTGCAATTTCACTGCAGTCATTTTCTTAATTTTACTTTGTATTAGTTTCGATAAGTATATTAATTGAAACATAATTGTCATTCTCAGTATTATGGATTATTACAGTCTTGTGTAATTGATTTAAATGAATTCTATAATTGTTATATTACCATAGTAACATTCAAAAACACTACTATAAATTACTATAATATGTGGGATCTGAAGGTTCTTTAACTTCTGCAATCTAGCAGGCTAGGGTAACCCCACTGCTAAAGAAACCCAATCTGGATCAAACGCTACTTGAAAACTACCGACCGGTATCCCTGCTTCCATTCATGGCCAAAATTTTGGAGAAAGTAGTGTTCAATCAAGTCCTGGACTTTCTTACTCAAAACAACCTCACGGACAACAAGCAATCTGGCTTTAAGAAAGGCCACTCAACTGAGACTGCCCTGCTCTTGGTCGTGGAGGATCTCAGACTGGCTAAAGCAGACTCTAAATCATCTGTCCTCATCTTGCTGGATTTATCAGCTGCTTTTGACACTGTAAACCACCAGATCCTGCTATCTACGCTTGAGTCACTGGGCGTCGCAGGCACTGTTATTCAAATGTTCAGATCTTACCTCTCTGACAGGTCATTCAGGGTGTCTTGGAGGGGAGAGGTGTCCAACCTACAGCATCTAAACACTGGGGTACCTCAGGGCTCTGTTCTTGGGCCACTTCTCTTCTCCATCTACACGGCATCTTTAGGAACAGTCATCCAGAAACATGGATTTTCCTACCACTGCTATGCTGATGACACCCAGCTATACCTCTCTTTTCACCCTGATGATCCCTCGGTTCCAGCTCGCATCTCAGCCTGCCTGTCAGACATTTCACACTGGATGAAAGATCATCATCTTCAGCTTAACCTCACGAAAACGGAAATGCTTGAAGTTTCTGCCAACCCGACTCTACACCATAACTTTTCAATCCAGATGGATGGGGCAACCATCACTGCATCCAAAATGGTAAAAAGCCTTGGAGTAACGATTGATGACCAACTAAACTTCTCTGACCACATTTCTAGAACTGCTCGATCTTGCAGATTCGCACTCTATAACATCAGAAAGGTCTGACCCTTCCTATCTGAACATGCAGCTCAACTCATTGTTCAAGCTCTTGTTCTCTCCAAACTGGACTATTGCAACTCTCTGCTAGCCGGGCTTCCAGCTAACTCTATCAAACCTCTTTAGCTGCTTCAGAACGCAGCAGCACGAGTGGTCTTTGATGAACCCAAAAGAGCACATGTCACTCCGCTACTCACCCGTTTGCACTGGCTGCCAGTTGCTGCTCGCATCAAATTCAAAGCTCTGATGTTTGCTTACAAAGCGACCTCTGGCTTTGCTCCTTCTTATCTGCTCTCACTTCTGCAGATTTATGTGCCCTCCAGAAACTTGCGTATTGTGAATGAACATCGCCTCGTGGTTCCATCCCTAAGAGGGAAGAAATCACTTTCCCGAACTCTCGCATTCAATCTGCCCAGTTGGTGGAATGAACTCCCTAACTACATCAGAACAGCAGAGTCACTTGCTGTCTTCAAGAAACGACTAAAAACTCAACTATTTAGTCTCCACTTTCCTTCCTAATCTGTAACTGCCTCTCTGGTTATACCACTAACTGTATTCTCTCTAAAAAAATAATAAAAATAAAAATATATATATACATTACTAATGCTTTGCTTCTTAGACTTTACACACCTGAAACTTGTCTATAGCACTTATTCACTGCTGCTCTTATAGTTGTGTAAATTGCGTCCTTGTCCTCATTTGTAAGTCGCTTTGGATAAAAGCGTCTGCTAAATGACTAAATGTAAATGTAAATGTAATTTTCTCATGTGTATTTTGTATTTGTTTTGTAAAGTAAATTAATTGAAACATATTATGTCATTCTATTGTTATGGATTATTACAGTGTTGTGTGATTGGTTTAAATTACTATAGTTGTTGAATTTTCATAGTAACATTCAAAAACACTAGTGTTTAGTATAAATTACTATGGGATCAGATGCTTCTTTAACTTCTGCAATCTCATTGCTGTCATTTTCTTATGTTTAGTTTGTATTTCTTTTGTAAAGTATATTAACTGAAACATATTTGTCATTCTTAGTGTTATGGATTATTACAGTATTATTGTATGATAGATTTAAATGACAATAGTTGTTGTATTAATATTCAAAACACTAGATTTTACTATAAATTACTATAATATGTTACATTCAAACGATTCAAACGATATTCAAACGATACGCTCCAGAGTTTGTTTCAATCGAGCTGAGACCACCTCATTCAGGCCATCTTGGACCGATTGTTTTGGCACGGATACGAGCAGGATTGCTGGATTCACATATGCCAAACAAACTGTGCTACCTGGGGAAACGCGCCAGGTTCCGAAACAAAAGTCCAGGTGTGAAAGCACCCTTAGTGTTATGGATTATTACATTATTATTGTGATTAGTTTAAATAGCTGTTGTATTACCATAGTAATGTTCAAAATCACTAATGTTTACTATAAATTATGCGATCAGAAGCTTCTTTAACTTCTGCTATCTCATTGCAGTCATTTTCTTAATTTTACTGTGTATTTGTTTTGATAAGTACAATAATTAAAAAATATTTGTCATTCTCAGTATTATGGATGGTCACAATAATCAAGTGAAACAATGTAAAAACATGTTTTCTTAATAAGAAAACAAAACAAAAACTGGAAAACAAGTCACGGATACTAATTATTATTTTTTTTGCAGTGCGACAAAAAGGCTGACTAGCCAATTCTTATCCTATTCTGAGAGGAATCTTGACTTAAAATAAAATAAACCGTCTCCCAGAGACATTCCCCCTCGTCTCCTCATTAGCCTGCTATGGAAGAACGCCACATCTCTTTCTTGGAAACAATGCTTGGGCCCGTGGTCAAGCCAATGGTTGCCTTAATTTGCTGTGGCCAGGGACTGAATGGTCTCTGTTACCCAGTTGAAAGACAGCAGCTGAAAGAAGAGGACAGCGGATTGGGTCTGGCTAGATTACACTCTGTCCTTTTCTGTCTGCTTTTCACTTTTCTTCTGACTGACTTTGCTGCTATATGATGACTGGAGAAATAGGAAAAGTCAGCATAACTTTCAGTGGATGTGGAAATGATATGCTACAGAACCCATGGCATGACTGTGCACTTTTTAGATTACTTTTGAAAGAAAGGAAAAGAAAAAATACAAAACGATTTTTTATTAATTTCCCTAAATAATGTTTTTTTTTTATTTCACAAAATTAAAATACATTTAAAATTAACTGAGTAAGCTAACACACCACAGTTTTTTTTTCTTGCAATTGTACAACCCCATTTCCCAGTGATGGGTTGCAGCTGGAAGGGCATCCGCTGCGTAGAACATATGCTGGATGAGTTGGTGGTTCATTCTGCTATGGCGACCCTAGAATAATAAAGGGACTAAGTCAAAAAGAAAATGAATAAATGAATGTACAACCCCAAATCAGAAAAAGTTGGAAAAAACGCAAATAAAAAAAAAGAAGTGATTTCTAAATTTACTTTGACTTGTTTTTCATTGCAGACAATACAACAAACATTATTTCAAGAGTTCACACTTAGATAATGCTCAACTATGATAGCAGGTTTGGCATGCTGTCCTGGGAGAGAACCCTGAGCTCGGAGATAGATGAGCCCGAGGTTCCCGCCTGGTCAATGAGCATTAGGAGGGATACGAGATCAGGTGTTTCTCGAGTGCCCCCTTTTGCTATGTATACGTTAAGTGCTTGTGACTGTATTACGATTCACTTATGTAAATATTTTTAGACTGTGGGAGGAAACCGGAGGACCCGGAGAAAACCCACGCAAACACAGGGAGAACATGCAAACTCCACGCAGGGAGTGCCGACTGGCTCAATTAGAACTTGAACCTGTGGCCTTCTTACTGCGAGGCAGCAGTGCTAACCACTGAGCCACAGTGTTTCCCGATCATGAAAGAGGAGGAGGGAGAAGGGAAGGATGGGGGGGGGGGGTTCCAAAAACGAAGATAAGGAATGAAGTTTAGGCAGGATATTTATAGTAGTTTTAGAATGATCTGATAGGCTATCTAATGATTAGCAATGATGATCAGCTGTAGTCAATCATATCACGTGCTCCTCTCGAAATTAGTTTGTGAAACTTCAGTTAATGTGTTCAGAATAGAATATAATACAATAGAATGCCTTTTATTGTCACTGCATACATATACAATGTACATTATATACATGTGCAATGAGATTAAGTGCCTCTCACTACTTCGTGCAAACATGTAAATTTATCCTTTCAATACAAATCACACTAAACAACAAGTTACAGTAGTAGTTCCTCATTATTATTATTATTATTATTATTTTTTCCATCAAAATAAACACGTATTCCAATTTTGGTTATTGCCACACATTAAAAAAAAAAGTTGGAACAGTGAAGCATTGCCAGTCCTTTTTACAACACTTAAAAGACGTTTCATGACTGAAGACACCAAGTGATGGTGTTTCAGGTATAATTTTGTCCCATTCTTCCTGCAAACAAGCCTTAAGGTAGGGAACAGTATGGGGTCTTCAAAATGCGCCACACATTCTCTATTTCAGACAGGTTGGGACTGCCGGCAGGCCAGTCAAGTACCTGTATCCTCTTTCTCCACTGCCAGGACTTTGTAATGTGGGCAGAATGAAGTTTTGCATTGTCTTGTAATGCAATAGGTGTCCCTAGAAAAGAAGGCAGCATATTGTTAAATTAAACAGTTTCAAAAATACAGAGTAGATATTTTAATTCCTGGTATACAAATGTTTTTTTTTCTAAAATAAAAGACAAAGAAATAAACAGTTGTGCACAGTATTGTAGGTCCGTAATTACAGACTTAGCAATTTAGGTGTAACAATCAAACAGTTGTAAAGCTAGAAAGTTCATGTCAGACACCTGCCAAACATGAAAAAGTTTTTTTTTCCAGGCTGAACTTTTAACTTATTGTGATGCTGGCACCTGCTTTGTAATTTCCCCAGATGTGTGCTGTTTTTTTATACCTACGAAACATGTTCAAGCACTCCTAAAGGCTACTCTTAATGCCAGCTGGCTAGATCTGATTAAAACCTGTTATTGTCTGCACTCTTGAACCCTTAAATAGTACCAGCAAGATGTGTGAGTTCGTGATATTTCACCGTTTCTCTCCATAAAGATGGAACTACAGAATCGAATCCACTTTCACATCGAAAAAACATCACGTCCCCCGATTTCCCTATCAATTGATGTGTATGGATCTTTTGAAGCAACCCCCTCTGACTGATTCCTCCCCAGGCAATAGTCTGCTATCTGAAGCAGCGTGTATAGCTTTACTGTGCTAAATGTTCTTTATCAAAGAGACGTGAGAACATCTCCACACCTCTGTGCACCACAGATCAGCAGCTATCTGTGGCAGGGATGAAAAAAAAAACAGAGAGGTATTACAACCGAGGATTGACCCCGGTGAACCCCGGGCGGAAGTGAGACAAAGCGAAAGAGAATGGAGTGTGACTGAAGTTGTTTTACTCTAGTCCTGCGAGTGCACCGAGCTCTCGATGTGAGTGACAAGGGCTGCCATCCTGCCGGAACGCCTGCGAATCGACATGCCACTCACACGCCGATAACACCCAATAACCCGCTCCATTGTTATCTACCCTTTAATTCCCAACTTTCCGTCTGAAGCCATTCAGTGGCTCCCCGTAATCCTTGCGTCTTATTTTCTCTCCTCTGACAAGCCCGTGTCCGATTCCATTTGCTCCTGTCTTCTGGCTCGCGACCGGGAGGTCAAAAATCTTCCCGAAGGCCGGAGGGATCAAAGCTTACTGAAATGTGTATGACCTCCAGATAAGCTTCTTTCGGCATCAGGTCTTCTTTCTCCTTTACAGCCTGTTGCAATTACTCATCAGTGGCTTGTGCCACACTGAATCCACCTCTGCACAGAATTTTCACAGAATTGAAAACTTAATGTTGTATGCGTATTAGGCTGTGCTTTTTAATTCTTGATTTTGATTGGTCGGTTCTGGAGTTATGAACTTACTTTATTCTTAAAGAAGGGCAGACTTTATTACACTGTTAAAAATGCCTGTTCCACACTATTGATTTGTGTTGGGGCAACATGACGGAATTAACTTAATAGTTTTAGCAAATTTAAGTGGATTGAACATACAACAATTAAGTTGTACCCCCCAAAACACTCAAGAATTATGTTGTTTCAACTTATTCGTCCACTGTCGCCTCATAGCAAGAAGGCCGCTGGTTAGAGTCCTGGCTGTGTGGAGTTTGCATGTTCTCCCTGTTTTAGCATGGGTTTCCACCGGGTGCTCCGGTTTCCCTCACAGTTCAGAGACGGGCTATACACTACCTGACAAAAGTCTTGTCATCGATCCTAATTGCAAGACCAACAAATTATAACTTGACTTCTAGTTGATCATTTGGAAAAATGGCAGAAGGTAGATTTTTCTGATGAATCATCTGTTGAACTGCATCCCAATCATCACAAATACTGCAGAAGACCTATTGGAACCCGCATGAAAAATCATGGTTTGGGGTTACATTCAGTATTGGGGTGTGCGAGAGATCTGCAGAGTGGATGGCAACATCAACAACCTGAGGTATCAAGACATTTGTGCTGCCCATTATATTACAAACCACAGGAGAGGGCAAATTCTTCAGCAGAATAGCGCTCCTTCTCATACTTCAGCCTCCACAACAAAGTTCCTGAAAGCAAAGAAGGTCAAGGTGCTCCAGGATTGGCCAGCCCAGTCACCAGACATTAACATTATTGAGCATGTCTGGGGTAAGATGGAATTGAAGGCATTGAAGATGAATTTAAATAATCTTGATGAACTCTGGGAGTCCTGCAAGAACGCTTCCTTTGCCATTCCAGATGACTTCATTAATAAGTTATTTAAATCATTGCAGAGATGAATGGATCTATCTATCTATCTATCTATCTATCTATCTATCTATCTATCTATCTATCTATCTATCTATCTATCTATCTATCTATCTATCTATCTATCTATCTATCTATCTAGAAATATAGGCATAATTTTGTGGAAAATAACATTGTGTATGAGAAAATTAGTCAGTATTATGAGATGTAAAAAAGGTCTAAATTTTGAATATATTCAACGCAATCTTATAGGAATTCATAACATTCTGATTTAGTAGCTAATATGAAATTGTTTGAATTTCGATCTCATTCTTTGTATATTTTGGTACAATTTGCTCACCATGCCTTAAAAATCGTATGTTTTCATATGAAAGAATACAAATAGCCAGAGGGCGCTCACACAGAAAGTCCAAACACCCAATCAAACCAATCAAATCCCTATAGCAATTCATCATGAACCAAAATGTTAATTGATTGTATTTTATCACATTTACCACACAGAACCATAGTTCAATGCAAACAGTTGTCATTATCACATTGTACGTCCATCCATCCATCCATCTATCTTATAAAAATGTAACACTCTAATCTCCCTGTAATATATTTTACCATGTTTAGAGCCAACCCATAGAGATTTAATCCCCCCAAAATCAGTGCAGAATATGAAAAAAGGGTCATTTATCATAACAACAGTGGTGGTCTCTGCATGCAAGTTTGTGTGTATGTGTGTGTGTGAGAGAGAGTTTGTGAAATGCTGTCCTTATGAAAGATTACCCGCTCTGAGAAGTATGCATTGAAATTCCCGTGTTTAGTAGTGCATATGATTTATCTGCAATGTGTGAATATGTTTATCTTCTCACTCGCATTGTTTCTAAAGCCGGAAATAGCCTTGAAGCAAGAACGCAGGTATTGAGGAAAAAAAGAAAAAATGTGAGACATATATTAGTGCTGTGGCACACAAACTGTTGATTCTTGTCTTTAGGACCAGCGTGACTTTCCGTTCCATTAGACGGCTCACTGCTGGGAAAGACTATTGAGACTAAAGTTGGCTCACTTAAGGAAAGTTCTTGACCACACAGAGTTATTGATGTGATGCATTTTTCTTTTCTCTCTCCACCATCATTTCCCAGGAGCACTGGAAAACCCAAAGGGCGAAATCGCTCAATCTTTCTTCCCTTTGCACTCTTTCTCTGCCACTCTTTCATTCAGTGTCAGTCCTTCTCTCACTCACGTGTGGACAGTGTGTGTCCAAACCTCTCGTTCTTCTTGCGTTTCATCCCAGGTTTGTTTATTTTTGTTTTCGGCAAGCTGACAAACGCAGGTGGTTTTTATGAAGCTCTGATGTCTCCTGACACTATACGCTCAGTGTTTGCATAAAAACCACCTGAGACTGACAAATCAGAGATAGAAAAAACAAAAAAAAGTCCCTGAGTCAGTTCTTGAAAAAAAAACAAAAAAACACAAAATGCCAATTTCCCTCAGGCTCTAATGGGCTCTGTCTTGTGTGATTTTGTAATGGAATTTTGTCTAGTTGTGAGGTGACATAGAGCAGGAATTCTTAACCGGTGGGCCGCAGACCACTAGTGGGCTTCAGTGATTTTGCATGTGGGCGGCGAGATAGCTTAAAATTAACTCTTAAAATTAAACTATAATTTTTGGATTTTATTATTAATAGGCTATATAAAATGATCAAAGTAATGTATTTTCTCCCGTTCTTTGACTGATTACTTCAAACTTTGTGCAAAAACAGTCTCATGATTGTGTCTGCAACTAGTACATGTAAGACTGTTCATTCACAAACTGCGTGAAGTGAAACTGAAAGTATTATTGAATATATCTGCATAGTTGTTCAAATTAATGTCCTGTGGGTGTTTTATAATGGACGCGTGCCCATGCAGGAGGATCTAACGAGGCTCAATGTTGTTTCTGCCACAGACTGTAAAATAAACTTGCATATGAGCTTCAGACGCGCTGGCGGAGCTGTTCACTGTTCACGGTTCCTATATATATATATATATATATATATATATATATATATATATATATATATATATATATATATATATATATATATATATATATAAAAAGATTTAAATGAGCATTTCCTACATACAGTTTAGAGAAAATGTCAGACAGGTGAGCCTTTAAAAATTGATCAGAGAAATAAGTGGGCCACAAAGTGAAAGGTTGAGAACCCCTGACATAGGGTACGGTATTAACTCTTATGTACATTTGTGGATGTTTTTATCCACTCTGGGGTAATTTTGTGTTCTAATTTGGCCATAAATTTTTCTGTGTAGTGAAGTAAAGCTAAGCTAAATCGCTCTAAATTATTACACACGTGCACTGTTTTAAAACATTTTAAACATGTAAAACTCACTCTTGATCACATTTGATGATGATTGATGATCCTAGCGAACTGAACAGACCTTTTATTCCTGGTTGCTTTGCGCATGTCTAGTCTTGTTGATATGACTATACACGTGACTACTGGGACATGTTAATAAGCACAGCTGTCCATCAATTCTGTGGGCGGGGGGACCGCACTCCTAGTAAAGTTGCGGTCGATCTGAAAACCGCTCCAATTGGTCCACCGTTTTTATGTTGTTAAATTTGAAAAAAAAAAAAAGACTGGGTGAGATTATATCACACCTATATGACTGTCTATACACTACATCTACACACATGTCTGTCCAAACAACTTTAAAAGTAGATTTTTCACCATTGGTGCCCTTTAAAGTCTTGGACATGTGAAACAACATTGCCTTTGACGCATTGTTTTTGATTGTTTTCATTTTTTCTCTCCATAATTTATTGTTGGTGGCTGTTTTTGCCCCATTGACTTCCATTAAAACCACATTTTTTAATTACAAATCCATGACACCATGTAATCGTGCATTTTTGATTTTTGGTGGTTTTCTCTGTAGTTTTTACTGTTGATCATCAGTTGGCACTATTAACCATTTAGATAGGCCTGTGCAAAAAAAGCTTAGTTTTAGGATTTTATATGCATTAAGCTGTGTGTCTGTGAGTGTGTGAGAGTGACGTTCACGCACTTACCTTGATGGGTCTTAGAAAATCAAAATATGCATCTCAGCTCTCAGAACTACAAGAAGTAAACAAAAACAAAGATTTTATGCACCATCAAATGTGGTTATTATGGAAGTCAATGGGGCAAAAACAGTTATCAACAGTAATGTAAGGGAGAAAAAGTCTAACAATGCATCAAAGCCAATGTTGGTACTAATCGTTCACATGTCCAAGACTGATAAAAGAAAATCAAAATATGGATCTCAGCTCTCAGAACTACATGGAGTAAACAAAAACAAAAACTGTATTTATGCACCATCAAATGTGCTTATAATGAAAGTCAATGAGGCAAAAACAGCCACCAACAGTAAATTAAGGTGAAAAAATGAAAATTTCGCAATGCATCAAAGCCAATGTTGTTACTAATCGTTCAAGTGTCCAAGACTGTAATAAAAGGTAAAAAATATCCAGTCCACAATTATGTTTTACATTAAAAATAAGTCATTTTTTTAGTTATTTTTCATTTGTGAATTTGGCAATTAAAGAGTTAAAATCTTGTAATTTTCTTAACAATTTAGTAGTTTTGATCAGGACTGAGGTTGATTAACAGATTTATTCCAAAAAATATTTATCTGATGCATTTTTACAGCAGTTTAAGTTAGTGGATGTTTTCATCTCGAACACAACAAAAGGGTAATAAATCTGAATAGTTCACAAGGGTTAAAGGAGGTCAGAACTTTTTAAATCCCAAAAACAAAACAGACCATAGTATTGACTTCAGATCATGACTCTCATATTATAATATTCAAATAGTAATTAAAATTAATTAAATCTGCACTATTATCGTGACTAACACACTGATCAGTGTAATATCTCTCCCGTCACAAGACAAATAGCTGACAAATGAAAAATCCTGATTATAATTCACAAACTCGCACTAAACACGGTTTTCAATAAAACCTTTTAGAAGACCCAGAAGCTAAATACTGAAACTGAGGGCAGTAAATGTCAAGTTCTAATTAATTAATCTTAGTGCAACAGTTAAAAAAAAGGAGATATTCAGACGACTGCTTGTTTTTGAATTTTCAAAGGCTCTAACAACCTCACAAGGTCAATGTATTCAACTTCTCAATGGCCTCAAGTGCATTTCATTTATGTTTCAATGTACCCACGTCTTTATTGAAAAGATAATTAATTTCAGTCTTCTATAGAAGAACTACAGAATACCAGGTGGGCTATCAAAGATTCAGTATGCTGTTTCATTTGCCTCAATTCAGGGATAAAACTGTTGAAGCTTTCTGATTACGGAAGGCCAGACAATTCAGACTTTAATGGCTGCTATTGAGAAGAAAAAAATGAATGTGAGGAAGATGTCTACTTTTTATTAACTTAAATGCTCATCTCAGGTTTGACCTTGCATTGATGTATTATAGGATGCAAGATGCAAAAGCTTCTGACTCACCTGATTTCCGAGGGACAAAGAAACAGACTCCTGAGCAAATAACAACAACAACAACAAAAAATAGATATTACAGAAATCACAAAATTAAAGAGAGGTATTTCATATTAAAATTCTGTCTTGTATTCCTTTGTGAGCAGTGGCGGCTAAGGTTAGTGCATTATTAAAACTGAAAGATTAAGAGTTCATCAAAAGACTGGAAATGTGTCTATTGTGTTGAAATGCACTCAAATGAGATTGCACAGCCAGACAGTGACAGCCGGCTGCAAGCGTATTAAAAACTTTCCGGCATTGCCAAGTTTTTCATAAATCTCTTAAATGTTCTTTTTAATCACGAGTGAAAAGCTATGTACCTTTATCTCTTTTAAATGTAATGAAATGAAGCACAAGACATTTTGCTTTCTGAATATTCAGTCCACGAACAAAACAGCGGCATTCTTGTCAGATTATTTTACATTGGGAAATAGAAAGCGATTTCTGACCGATAATATTTTCTGATACAATGCGCAATTATACAAATGTGATCTGAAAAGTGCCAGCACCTGTCACGAATATAGGGTTTTAAATTAAACAGACTAAGAAGGATATTGAAAGGTCCTTTCCAAAGCTCTGAGGTCCTTAATTTCTGTAAAAAAGCAACCCAGGCTCATTATTGATACTTACCCCTATATACATTTCTGGAGAATGGGAAATATGTCCCTGGAGCTATGTTTTTTTTTGCAGTTTTTGTTTCCGCAAATCCAGAGGATCTAACTGATTTCTGGAACCGCTCTTTGCTGAACTCGAACCCTGTCATTGTGGTCAACTCCTCTCTGCATTTCAAGTCTGCCGACGAATGCGGCGAGCTACTGGGCCAACTGGTAACAGCAGAAAAGCAGTCCACACGGAGGTAAGCATTCAGCCGGTAGCGTGAAAAGAAACAGAAGCCGCCAGCGGCATCATACCACCCCGTAGCATTCATTTTAAAGACGAAATGCAGCCATACGTAGCTCTAGCTACAAAATTTGAGCTCTCCAGAAATGTATACGGGGGTACATTTTCACAATGAGCCTATGTTGAATAAAAGAGCGTGTGCAAAAAATAGGACCTGTTTACAGGGCAGCATCTTGCTAGGGGCAGCATGGAGACCCGGCCCTCCTGCTCTTAACATTCGTCCATGACACCCCTCCCCTCTTTACTTTCGTCCACAAAAGGGCGGCATGAACACCGTAAGGGCGGCACGATTGCCATTTGCCTAGAGCACCAGTTCAGCTTGCGACCGGTACTGTGTAGTACGCTAATGTTTGTTCTTCTTTTTTCTTTTCCAATACTTATAGTATTTGTTGGAGACACCGCTGGTGGAACCTTTCGAGCATTTTCAGATGATGCCGATATAGAGTCCTGGTCTCAGATGAACAGAGAAGAGTTGAGATGACTATGGACCTGTATACCATAAGTTTTGTCTCCTTCTGAATATCTCAATCTTTGAAGACT
The DNA here is from genome assembly GCF_903798145.1 of Danio aesculapii. Classification (NCBI taxonomy): domain Eukaryota; kingdom Metazoa; phylum Chordata; class Actinopteri; order Cypriniformes; family Danionidae; genus Danio; species Danio aesculapii. The sequence goes on along the minus strand of NC_079448.1, from coordinate 40,695,133 downwards.
CTTTTGCAAAGTTTACCGTTAGCTGAACTAGCAAATGGAAAAAATAAATGTTTGTTTTTTATGTAGATACAGGGCTCTATTTTAAGGATCTTGGTGCAATGTCTAAAGCACATGGCACAAACATTTGCTATTTTAACAACAGAAAAAAAGCTCTGCGCCGTGGCGCATGGTCTAACAGGGTTGTGCTTATTCTTTTAATGAATTTTGGGTGCGTTTTAAGCATAATGTGCATTAAACCAATCAGAGTCCCATATACTATTCTCGTTAAGAGTCAGTTGCATCACCCCATTGTGCATTTGCTATTTACATAGCGGACTTTGTAAGTGGAAAAACTGAACACTTCACCAGTGAGAAAACGGTTACACAGACCATCTGGAGTGCGAGGATAAAGAACGAGCCTTCTCCATTTGGCCTCTTTACTTTTTGTCTACTTTACTTTAACTCTTTACATTTCTCCTTTAATTTGGTGGATAAAGAAACAGTGGAAACTCACTCCGCTGAAAACATCCATTAGCCTACATATTTATTTTGTTTGTTAAGTGCATAGATTTGTTTCAAAACTGTTTTCACACTAAATTCAATTCCAATTTCCAGCAAATGAATAAATGAACAATAATAACGAATTGTGGTCAAAAACGGAGGTATATCCAAACACACGTCCTATTGTTATGCCCTATATGGTGATGCATATGTCACCAAAACTCAACAGTACACATCTAAACTTATTATAACTATTATAGATATTCATGTAATGAATAATACTGCTAATAATAATAATAACAACATTATACAAATGCAAATTGCCACAAATAAACTGAAAAAAGCCCCCCGAGATGAAGAAGGCATGGAGGCAGTGGTTTATATGTAGAAAATAATATTTTTTTTGTAACATTTTACTCCTTTAATGTTTTTCATATGTAAATTTATTTGTGTATTGCTGTACATACTGTGTGTATTAAGCAATGTGTATGCGTTTTGGACCTACACACAACTAACTCGACTAACTTAGATCAGGTTTGAGTTGGTCAATGGCGCAGTCTATTTCAGTTCTTCAAAATAGCAACGCGCTAGCAATGCGAGTCCATAAAGTGGCGCAAATGGATTTGCTGTTTTAACAATGTTGCGTAAAATGTGAAAATTGGGGTTGTGCTGTTCTGAAAATATGAACAAATTACGCCAAACACGTCTTGCGCCTTATTGCGCCAGGTGTATGATAGGGCCCTTAATCACAAACAGTTTCTCTATATATATAGAGGTACGTAATTCTCCATTCATTTTTTCAGGGACAAATAGTCCTTATGCTAATCCGTGGAATAAAAACAACCATTTTATGATTTAGAACATGTAAACAGCGCTTTAATAAATCAGTTTACCACAAAAGTATACAACAAAACAACATTGTATAAGGGTAAAAAATGTGAAAATGTTAGATGTCACATTGCAAAGGAACCATTTCATATTTGAATGTTTTTTGCAGATGTAGAGAGATGATTTGCTCTACAGTGTTTGGACTTTCAGCAGTGACAATTAAACCACAATGAACTGAACTAAACTGAAATTCAACTCTGAAAACTGGACTGACAGTTTGAATTTACTAGAACTTTACTAGAACTAGAATGTTCAGCTGCTTTGACACAATCAGCATTGTAAAAGCGCTGTAGAAACAAACATGAATTGAATTGAATAATGATAGTATTCAAAGGCAGGTTTTTTTTGACAAGAGACTGTTATATAAAGGTATGTCCAGATTTTAAAAAAGCCTTGATATTTGTAAAGTGTAATACAAAAAAATTATAAAAAAATATTTGGCTAGCAGCTCCTACAGAGAAAAGAGCACTGACTGTTGGTATGTACCCAATCGGGACTCAAATGCTGTCACGTTTTCACATTTCACACAGTTTCTCATGGATAATTCAAACCATTTATCTGAATTATTAATGTGAATATTTGCACACAATTTCACGGCTTCATTACGGTGATCCAGACAGGATTTGATTTAATTTGGCCAGATTAGATGCGAGCAGACAGTAGGTTGAGACGAAGGGTTAAGGTGATTAGGAGAGATAATCTTGGTCTGGGTGGGAGTGATGGAGATGGAGTGAAAGGTTGTATTAGCCCGTGTTTGCATATGAATACTCTTCAGTGCAGTCAAATGAGCTGATCGCATTGTTTTCTCAGTCTCGCTTCCTTCCAGAAGGTGGTGAGAGCTTCAGAGAAAATGCCAGGCCTTTTGATCACGCTCTCAGTAATGTCTTGGCGGTGGCTTCTAACTTCACCTGCATGCATAAATTACTATTAAAACAACATTAGAAGCTGTACCAGTCTAATTAAAGTGTATGCGTCTGGTATTTCTGTAACAACGCGGGTTAGGCTATGCTGCCCTATGAAAGCAAAATTTTGTAAGTAAATCAACAAATCTGTATTGTCTTCCACTAAAATATTAACTATTTCCCCAACAGATTCTTTCAAGAAGTTGTTGGCAACATTTAAAAAAGATTTGAATTTACAATATATCAATAGAAAGAAAAGACCCTCTTAAAGGGCCATGAAACCTCCTGTCTCAGTAGGGTGTTTTCACACTGCTAGTATGAAAAAAGTCAGGAAAGTGGTTAAGTCCAGCTTTGTTTAGGTGGGAGTGTCAAGTGGTGAAGGAGGGAAGGGTTTGCATGAAATGGGGAGTTTCATTAGATGAACTACAGCTGGTTTGCACACTGGCAACACAAACACAGGTGCAGGGGAGACAGACAGTCACTACGTTTACATGGACATCAGTAATCGAATAATTAACCTTAATCTGAATAAGACAATAATAAGATTAAATTGTTTACATGAGTTGATTTTTGAATGTTCCTTTCATGATCCTGTTTTACATGTCACAGCACATAATTTGATTAACGTCATTGCGTTAACATGCTATCCACATTTTCACCAGAGTTTCATGTAATTTCTGGTGTTTCATTCTTAATTTGTCGATGTTAACTGCAGTTTGGCACTTTCACTTTCATTCAAAAACATTTCATGCATGCCCCCCGTGACAAACAAGATATTGGATGCGATGAACTGGTAGAAGAGTGTTGTTTTAATGGAATTTGATGAACTCACGCTGATTGGGAGAAAAAAACCCAGTCTGTATTCCATTAGTAGATGCAGAGACTCGATAGGTGCAGAGAATAGTGTCAAACAGCCGTGTGTGTGATTTTCACAAAATGCTGTGAAAATTGTACGCAGCAAAAAATCCTACAAGATGATAATTGTTTGATTAAGGTTTTTACATGTTTAAATTCAGAGAGCAGCCTTTACTGTGGATCTTTCAGTCCATAATATTGTAGTGATATTAACGTAATGTAAACTTAGTAACTAAATCATTTTGACAAAGGTATGTCTTTAAAACTTAAGAGTACTGCTGACGATACTAACTAACTTTGCCTCTGAATAAACATAAACAAAGAACATTGATCACACACTTACCAAATCTGTAGAGACAGGACAATCAACATGAACTGGAGCTGCGTCTTGTTTTAAAAGGAGACGACCGGCAAATCCGGATTTCATCATTTCCAGATGCGAAAAGCCCTCAAGTAAAAAATGTTCCTTACAAACAAATTTTTGTCGCATGTTAGCAGAGCACTGTAATCCACACGTGAGTCCAGCTGTGCTCTCATAGCGGGGAATAGAAAACAAAACCTTTGTTGCGGGACATTTATAAACCCAACACTGATGATCCATGTCTCTTAACAATTCTTCTTCTTCCTCTTGTTTTAATTATGGTTGGCAACACAACGTGGCGTCTCTCTGAATACCGTAACAGGTAAAAGGTCTTCAAAGCTATATCATTCATATTAATGAAGTTGCATCTCACAATAGAGTGCGCTGATTGGTTCAAACCAATTTATTTATAAGAATTTATATAACAAATATAAGATGGCAATTTACCCAATGATGCCCTAGCGGTAAATAGAAGCATATGCATCGTGCAGGGAAAACTTTCCAACCATTTTGTACAAAACACAATGATGGGTACGTGAAGATGTATTCGCCACATAGTTTAATTCTTTACATTTATATAGCGCTTTTCTGGACACTGAAAGCGCTTTACACATTAGGGGAATCTCCTCATCCACCTCCAGTGTGCAGCATCCACCTGGAGGACGCGACGGCACCCATATTGCACCAGACCACACACCACACACCAGCTGATTGGTGGAGAGGAGACAGAGTGATGAAAGATATTATGATATTGGGATGGTTAGGAGGCCACAATGGACAAAGGCCAGTGGGCAGATTTGGCCAGGATGCCGGGGTTAAACCCCTACTCTTTTTCGAAGCACATCATAGGATTTTTAGCGATCGGAGGGAGTCAGGACCTCGGTTTAACGTCTCATCCGAAAGACGGCGCTCACTGAGCAGTATAGAATCCACGTCATTTTACTGGGGCATTAGGACACACAGACCCAGCAACCTAGCTTTCTCATGTGGTCTCCCATACAGGTACTGACCGGGCGCAGCCCTGCTTAGCTTCAGTGGGCAACCATGTGAGAGTTGCAGAGGGCATAGTTTAAAGCAACGTGTTTGCTACTTTTGTATTTTGGTCTCATTAGTACACAGTCTATTGAGATTATCCCATTTTCTTCTACGTGTTCAAAATAATGAGAATACTTATATCACAGAAATGTAAAGCTCAGACCATCTTGGTTTCTGTTTATTCCCGCAGGGAGCTCATTTTCTTATTGAGTGTGATTTAACATGATTACACTAATTTCAATTCAGCAAACTATTTTTCTAAAAGCATAATAATTAATCTTAAAAGTAACTCGAAATACAAATACATTTAAAAAAAAGTAATTATTACTATTCTATTATTACTTATTTTTTAATGTAATGCTTTACTTTACTTTTAACTCAAGTTACTTGTAATGCGTTACCCCCAACACTGGTCACAAATACCAGAAAATTCTGTTATTGGTAGGGAAAGTGTTAAAGGGATAGTTCACTAAAAAATGAAAATGTCCTCACCATTTAATAAATGTATTCGTTTCTTTTTTCTTCTGTTGAACACAAAAAAGAAGATATTTGGAAAAATGCTGGTTGATGCTATCTATTGATTTTTATGCTAGGACAAAAATACTATGGTCAATGCAAGGATTCATGAAAATAACTTATTTTCAACAGAAGAAAAACGAAATTAAAGAATTACTATAGGAAGGAATAGATTTAATTTATGGGGAGTGAACGTTCCCTTTAAAAGGACTAGCATCCAAAATCCTTTGTTATTATTTACATTTACTACCTTAACTGCAGCCACCATCGTATTGCTCATGCTCAAACTTGTGCACGCTGTTTAAAACATTTATTGTATGTGTAATCTAAAATGAGTCATTGCCTGAGAGAAGAAAGCAATGCAAAATTATGAAATTCAGAACTTTCTTCTAGTCTGTTTGACAATCAGTGCCAAAAACGCTGCTGCATGTGGAAGCACAGATGTCTCCAAATGGTCTACAACCTGTTAGAAAGACACACTGAACACTGATTTGGCACTGAACCCAAACCAAGTCTAAAACATCAGGCAGCGAGAAGCACTGATTCCCGCACAAAATTAGTTAATTTCAACCAAGTCGACTAATCTGCATAAATTACAATGACAATGACTCTTTGCAAAAGTACGAAAAACACTTTGAGAACACTTGAAAACTTTGTTTGTGCATATAATATTTAAAGAGACAAGTTGCCATGCACATTCCCTCTCATAAAATATGAAATTTCGATCGTTGAAAGGGACAGTTCACCCACAAATTAAAATTTACTGGTTTAGTTTAGTTTATTTATTTATAAAGCGCAATAAAACAACAGTTGTTGACCATTGTGCTGTACAAACCTAAAAGCAAATGATCAAAAATAGACAGCAACAGCTAAAACAACATAGAGTACATCCAACATACCACACAACATCAATGATCAACGATAAAATAAAGACACGAGATTGGTACAATAGGATCAGTTTTCTCTCAGTTTAAAAGCTGAAGTCAGAATTATTAGCCCCCTAATTAGTTTTTTTTTTCTTTTTTAAATATTTCCCAAATGATGTTTAACAGAGCAAGGAAATTTTCACAGTATGTCTGACAATATTTTTTTTCTTCTGGAGAAAGTCTTATTTGTTTTATTTTGGCTAGAATAAAAGCAGTTTTACATTTTTTATGAACCATTTTAAGGTCAAAATTATTAGCCCCAATTATTAGCTAATTCTTTTTTCGACAGTCTACAGAACAAACCACTGTTATACAATTGCTTGACTAATTACCCTAACTTGCCTAGTTAACCTAATTAACCTGGTTAAGCCTGTAAATGTCACTTTAAGCTGTATAGAAGTGTCTTGAAAAATATCTAGTAAAATATTATTTACTGTCATCATGGCAAAGATAAAATAAATCAATTATTAGAAATGAGTCATTAAAACTATCATGTCTTTAAATGTGCTCAAAAAAAATTGGGAAAAAAATAAACAGGGGGGCTAATAATTCAGGGTCCATATTCAAGTCCTGACTGGGAGGTAACATCCGATTCTGATCAAGTCTGAAACTGTGTGATCGCGCCCGATCAGGGCTGCGTTTCCGAACACCATTGTTGTTAGAAGCATAGTTCCTGGCTGTGTTCTATTTCCAGTTATCCTCCCTATGCCCTATTCCTTTCGAACCATCCAACATTTAAACTTGGAATGATTAAAAAAAACATTAACGTCATATCTCTTACAGTAGGTGTAATTCGCTTTCAAAGTATTTTTTACAGTTCAATTTTAGCAATCTTAATATTGACAATCGCTCTCCCCTTTGCAGAGCACTTTGAAAACATTTATGCCATTTTGAAAGCAGCCGTGGCTTTGGTGAAAGCTACATCTCCAATGCTTGTGAAAATAAAAACATATAGCAACGTTAATGCTTTTAAACTATGGTGGGTTATTTATTAAGAAATTGATCTGTACTGTATATGACATGGGCCTGTGGGTTAGAACATTTCTGTAGTGGTTTGAATGTGTCAAATTGTAAAAGTAGATATTTACAATAAAAATAAATAAACAAACAAGATCCTATTTAATAATAATAATAAAAATAAATTAATAATAATAATATTAAGTAGAATTTTTCTTCATTTCTTAATAAATAGCCTACTGCAAATTACAACCATTATCGATTTATTTGATTGAATGATTTATATATAAGATTAAAATATGTGTTAGCCAAGTGGTTTTATGTTTTAGAATAGAATATGGCATATTCTCTATAATATTTGTAAAATAAACATAGGCCCTATATGTGCCATTTACATATATTTCAATTAATGTGGAAAACGAATGCATGTTTTTACCAAAACTAAAACTGGATTAAACTTTTTTAAATGCGTGTCCGTGTAAAACAACATAATTTGCACAAAAAAGTATGTCTTTTCTCTAAAGAAGTTAGAGAACCCTGTTTCTAAACTTCACCCTGTTTAGAGCATCATTATGGATGTATTACGTTATAACTAGGCCCACATGGAATCTGTGCGTGCAGAATTGCGCAGATTTTCCACAGATTTTCAGCCCATCATTAATTCTGTTTATTTACTTGGGTAAATGTGTGTAAATCTATATTATTCAGTTTTTAAATTAATTACAGTAATATTATTCACTAATATGAAAACGTTCATCTGATTTATGTACAATGCAGTTTGTACAGTAATTTTTTTTAAATAGTTTTTTAGTAGATATATTATATGAGAGACTTGCTTTGTTTACCAAATAAAGTGAACCAAATTGGATTTGCATTTTAAACAATGAAATAAAATAAAAGTTAAAAAGATAATATTTTTTATTTCACATATTAAGGTTTTAGTTATGATATTCCCAAAATAATTTTGCAGAAATTCGCAGATTTTTACCAAAATTCTCAGCAGAAATAGCAACAAACGTCTGCAGATTCCGTCTGGCCCTAGTTATAACTAACGTGGTTCAAATGACAGATCTGCGATGGACAAACTACGGTTTTGGAAAACACTCGTCACTACATTGCTCTTTTCTCAAACAATGCATCGTACTATGATAGTTCAGCCACAAGATATGTTGTTGCTTGGGAAACACATCCCTGGACATCCTTAAAAACGACTATGGAAGTTAATGGTTACAGGTTACAGGTATCTTCCTTTGTGTCCAACAGAAGATAGAAACTCATAAAGGTTGAGTAAACGATGACAGATTTGTCATTTTTGGGTGAACTACCCCTTTAACCACAAATAAACTGCACTATTTGTTCATGACTAATGCTCATCCACTCCAGCAGTTCGGCTTTTTTAAAATTATTTTTTTTATTATTAATATCCATTCTAGCTCACGAGCACACAAACACCTCTTTCCCTTCCACCTCTTTCTCCATATATACCTCTCTCTCCCCTCTCTCCTGCCTTTAAATCCTAATAGGTCTGACAGTTTTATTTTCTGTGCTGTAGATAAAATCATTATTGTCATATTCGTCCGCCTCGGCTGTCAGTGCTTCCCCTGCATGCAGTTATTTGCAGAGGGCCTTCAAGCTGTCGTTTTGGGGATTGATGGGCCCCCGATGGCGTCCTACTAACTCGCTAGCTCAGAAAGGAGAGGAGATGGACTGCCAGGCTGACCCGAATAAAGGTGTAAGTGACAGAGCGGGATGCTTTTATGACTAAAGAGGAAACGATGCCGCCATACACTATTAACTTTGTACAGTAATCCACAGTGCTTTATTTTAGATGAGCTAGAATGACCCAGATGATAGCTATAAAACAGCACTGAGCTTTGCGCGCACCCCTGAGAATACATTACCAAATAGTCGGCGCTCCATAATCCGTTGTTGATCTTGCATCTTTATCTGAGCCGAAACGCAATGAGTTTGGAATCGCTGAACAATGAAGTGCAAAGAAAGGTAAAGAATAATCAGTCACACGCTTTTGAATGTGGTGCGTTCGGTGGGCCTACAGTCCTTCAGGCATATTAATGAGCACTTCACTGAAAAGCACCTGAACATTTGTCTGGGCTTCACGGCAGCGGTGGATGCCAGCCCCTGAAGTACCACCACGCTGTGCCCTTCGCTGAATGTTACTAAAAGTTTGATTTAGCGAGCTGAGCGGGGAATTTCAAAGAGCATTGTGCGAGCTCTTATTCTCAATTAAATGCGAGGAGCCTTCCCTCTTATACAGCTACAGATAATGAAAGAGAATTACGCTGCGTGCTGCTCCTTCACCGCTTTTATGGATCTCTATCCCATACGGACACTGTACCGGGCTTAATCAGATTCATAAATAAAACATGCCTGAGGCCCATGGGCAAGGACAGCGCCATATTCACCACAGCCCCAACCTCCCTTAACTCACACACACACACACACACACACAATAAAATTTGATCCAGAAAAAAAGGAAGTTTAAAGCTGTGAGTGTGTAACTGGGAGAGAATGCCTGGCAGTGATAACTTGCTGAATTAATGAAGCTTTTTGCTCCTCACGAGCAAACCGACAGGGGAAGCTGCTGTGACCTTTGACCTTTTTTTATATGCATGTCTTGGAGAACATCACATATCACTTTAACTAAAGCAAATCTCTTTAAAGACAGAACGTTGTGCCTTTTCAAGGCCGAAACTACAGTCAGCTGAGGAAACACACTGGTTAAACACATCTGTGTCTATAGGTCTGGCCAAAACATTGTGTTCCCATAGGGGAGGGAGGGAAAATGAAGGAACATCTGGATAATAATTTATGACCACGACACCAGGTGTTAAGACACCCTGCAGTGAGGTGGAGGGAAATGTCCATCAGCATTTTTGTTTGTTTGATTTTAAACAACTTGAAACAAACTTTGAACAAACTTGAAAATGGTGGGATGCAGAACATCCAAAATTATGTGTAAAAATAGGTGGATAAAAAAAAGAACTACTCACAGACAGATAGACGGACAGACTGATAGATGTAACATGCTAATGGATTGGTTTGAAAGCCCATCATTTCCCTGTAATTTATTTAAAGTTGTACACTTAAAAAAGGCTTCTTCCTTTCAGTTTGGGATCAAGGGTGCAGAAATGCACTGGGTATCATATAATAATACATAAAAAAAAAAAAGTAAATGTCATTCTTTTTTGTGCAGTCTACAGCATTTTAGATTTTTGTTGTAAGCCAGGTGGCATTTTCATTTTACTTTAGTCAGGAACAATGAGTTTTTCCTTGTCATTTAAAGAGCATACTCATGCCCATTAGATCCAAAAAATCTCATTTCACCCCTGACCGTCTAACACCATACACTGACCCACTCAGCCCGCACAGTACGACAAGTGTGCTGAACTTTTGAACAAAAGGTCAGAACATTCTCTTAGAATAAAAAAGGGAGCAAATAGTTAAAAGTTCAGTAAGAGAAGTGAACATGCTATAAGAAGGGAAGGAGAGGGTGTTTTTTTGGGCAGTCGATACTTTATGGTAATTAAAAGTGCACTCTTAACCTCACCTTGTGCACCATCATGCTAATCCTCCCAGCTGACCTGCTTTCACCTTCCATTTCACACTTTCATTTCAATTTAATCACGGGAAGCCAAAAAGCAACCTCTAATTGGGGTTCTTTTGGTCCGCCGCACCCCGATTACAGCTATGCTTTAGGGGAAAAAACGAACAGGGGAGGAAATGTGTGCCAAGACAGCCTAATGATGTTAATAACATTTCATCAGCCTTATCATCTGTCCTTGAAATAAATAGCTGCTGACCTGATGCGCAATTCAGTGTAATGCAATTGTGTGAATAGTACTTTGTTTGAGGATGAAGCTTTTTGTGACCAGAATACATGCTTTGGAGGAATATGAAAAGTGAACAGAAAACATTATAAACTTGTCTAATAGGATTTGTTTGTCTTAGGAAGCTAAATTTCAACACTTTTGTTCAAATATGCTGTTTTAAAACAAAAGCACACTTTTGTTAATGTATCCTAAGCTGATGTCCCAGTCTGGCCAAATTGAGGAAAAAAAAAATCATCGACAAAATAAAAATATTAAATTTAACAAAAACAATCATTTACTGCTGTTAGGAAGGAATGTTGGACAATGGACGTGCTGATCCACATGCAGTTTAAAATACGTAGACAAAACACAGGCTAATGGTCAGGCTAGGCAGCAAAGTATAAAAAAACAGCAAGACAAACAAAGAAAACTGCTTCGTAATGTTCATGAGAGAAACAAGACTCAGCAATGTGTATGTGAAAGTGAGAAATGTATATATAGTCCCTGTAATCAGTGAAGATTGCATCCGGATCTGGATTGTTGTCAGCTGTGGCAGGAGTTGTTGAGTTCTGGGAGTTGTAGTTAGGTAGGAATACCAGAAGTAACCTCAACATAGGCTTATTCTGAAAACATAGTCCTATATAAGTTTCTCAAGTAAATCAATAAAAATTGGTTGGATTTAGGGAAGTAGGAGTGTGGGTCAGTCGATTGGTCGGTCAGTCAGTCAGTCATTCAGTCAATCAAAAGCAGCTTCTGGTGGGTTTATGCGAGAACAGCAGGCGCCTACTGGTAGGCTCAGAAGGCTGTTATCATCCATCCACATGCTTAATCAGCTATACTAATAGAGAAGACTCCAGATCCAGATCTGTTTTTACATTACTGTGACGGTTGGATTTAGGGTTAGGGTAGACGTTAATGAAATACAATTAATGGGAAATTGTTTTAGTAATACAATTAATTCTCGTTAACTTCCGGCCACAGCCGTATGTGATCTATAGCTGATTAACCATGTGGATGGATGATAAGAGCCTTCTGAGCCTACCAGTTGGCGCAGAAGGCCCCTACTGGCCCATATCTATCAGCTGATAACCACTGATAATGGCCATTCAATCGAGTGATAATGATTCAAATCGGCTGCCAAAACAGTAAAACTGCTTGGTATTTAACCTGGAATTTAATGCAGATAGTTCAGAACCAGTTTAAGAAGTCAAGTTGATCTGTCTCTGAGAAAACTAAACACATTTTTCAGTCTTACTCAATAAACAGTTCAACGGCTGCGAAATGAGCAAGTAGAAATGCAATATCATTTTGGTAAGAACATCACCACAGGCACATATTTTTCACCGGCTTTCTAGAAAGGACAGTCATTTCCTCTTACTACTTGTCTGATTTCCTTGATCTTGACCTATCAATGAAAGCATTATCTTTTTATGCACTTTACTTTTGTCTGGCGGTAGATGAGACAAGGCCCTTTTTAACAGACTTTTCATGCTCAACTGAGGTTAAAGAAAAGAAAAATGTGCCATCTGAAAAGCAGCTCATATACCAAAAGTACGTCAACAGAGCACTGGAAGGCACAATATGTGGTCTCAGGGGTTTTTGTCAGGCATGCTCGACCCTTAAGGAAGTGGTTATTATGTTGTTGAGACAGGTCTCATTATGTAACCCATCCTGCTGGCCTTCATAGAAGATGACAGAACAGGGATTGGCATTTCCTTATGCCGCTTTGAAATTGCGTGGATGGAGGAATGGTTTATATTGTTGCTCTTGCTGATTGCTGTCCTTGATACTGAAGCAGAGACACATGTGAATGACGAATATTACAAATAGAGGTGACAGCTGCATCAAAACTATGAATTGCATTATACTTACATCACGCTGAAGTGTAAAAATGCAGAAAATGATTTTTCTTTCACCAACCTCTGTATACATCCAGCGCAACTGCAATCTTTGAAAATGATACATGAGAAACAGTTCACCCGAAATGTAAAACTGTATGAGATTGTTTCCTCCACAGACCATTCTAATAAATATATTATTTTAATAAACTGGAGAAAAAAACTGCCTTTATTTATTTTTATTTATTTATTTTATTTTATTATTTTTTATTTTTTTAGGATTTTGAGTCACATTTTATAATAATGTTTCATTAGTTAATGTTAGTTAAAATACTGTATTTACTAACATAAACAATGAATGATTTGCATCATGCATAATTAAAATCCAAATTCATGCTTGTTAACATTAGTTAATGCACTCTGAGTTAAGACGAACTAACAGTGAACATATTTTCATTAATGTTAACAAAGATGAATACTGTAATAAATATATCGCTTATTGTTTGTTCATGTTAGTAAATACATTAACGAACATTAACCAGTACAACTTTATTGTAAAGTATTACCATTTAGTCACACTTTATTTTAAAGGTGCAGCCCAGACTGTATTTTTAAGGCTTGGCTGTGCTTATGGGGTGCAAAGTAATGTGTGCTCATGCTTCATTTGTAAAAAAAAATCACATTATTTTTCATTCATCTTACTTTGATTATATACTGCTACTCAGCTTTAACTAAGACTTTTAACTCAATAAACTACTCATTAGCTGCTTATTAATAATTTGTAAGATAGTAGTAGGGTTTAGGTTGTTAATTTCTTAATAATGGGCAGGCAATACGCTAGTAGTAAATGATGTGAACTGTTATTTAAACTAAAGTGTTACCAAATGTTTTGTTATTGCATTTATTTAGTGTATTATTACCATTAACACGTCACTGTAGTCTGATTATTTTTTGGGGAACACAGTAATGTAACAAATTACATTTTAAAATTGCGTAATTTGATTACAGTTACTAAAGTCAGTGTAATTGTGTGACTTACCTTACAAATATAGTTTTTAAAAGTAAAAAATGCTTCTTTTAAATCACTTTTTTCACTGCATCATCAGTTAATAAGCCTGCGCTTTTAAATTGCTGGAGAACGAGAGCTGAAATGGTTGCTTACGAGAGTGGTTGCCTCTTCAAGTGTAAATACAGACAATACTTTGATTTCACTGAGCATAAAAACAAAAATATTGCTGTGAAATGCAGTCTATGTCCACTCTCTAAAGAACTTTCAACTGATTTTAACTCGATCAGCAACTAGTAGAATAGTAAGCATTCCAGGACAATACTCCACCAAGGAGGACACCGGCACCCAAATACACGGCAGGCCAACTCAGCCTAAACAGGCTAAATTGAACTGTTGTGCAGGATCGGCAGTAAGGGTATCTTCTGAATGTGAAGAAAAACATAGCTGCTTAAGGAGCCGTTCACATATCGTGTGAGCGCATTTCCCAGATGCCCCCAATTGACAACCGTGAGTCACGTGACACAAACTGACCGATCAGCGCCATACTTTGGAATATACACATTTCGGTAGACTAATTACTTCAGAAAAACACAGCACACCCAAACAGTGCAGTGCTTTTTCATACTATGCATGTCAATGGTTACAGGTATCTAGTTTTCTTCATGTCTTCTTTTGTGTAAATTGTATTTTGAATATGTCAAGCTGCTGTGATCAACCTATTGTAATGTTTTTCAGTGAATATTAAATTACTGAAAGAGTAACTTCAGAGTGAAAGTAGAAATCTGATTACTTTTTACATTAACTAGGGGAGAGCGGGGATAATTGTAACACAACTTTTCTTTAGCACCTAAAACTACCTTTTTTTAGCTACATGACTGAAACTTTTAGTCAAAGTACCCACATTTGTCTACTACAAACGTCAACAATTTAAATTTCTTAAACTATATCACAGACTTCGTGAGATGATGACAAATACAAAGTGGTCATTTGTTACATCCTACCCCACTATAGGGTAGGTTGTAACACATACTGGGGTAAGTTGTAACAGGTAGGCAAAATGCACAAAAACTAAGCGTACTACAAGTGATATGCCACAACAACAATTTTATTGTAAATAAATGACTGCAACAATAAAATATATGTGAATATTGGAAGTGTATGTGCATATTGTGTCTGTGCATGCAAAAGTGCATTTGTTTGTGCATGTCTGTACGTGCACATTCATATGTATGTGTGTGTAAGTGTTTGCATACATTCAAAATACGTGTTTCAACCTACCACTGTCACCCATTGTTTAGCTAGCTGTATTAGCATGGTGCTTTGAAATTAGCAGGAGGTTGATACACCATTCTTTACTAGAGAAACTACTATTTGACCTGATATAACTCATACAACATCATCTATAACGGCAGAGGTACTAAAAAAATATAATCTTGTTATTTTTTTTAGTTTCTTACCTCAGAATTCGATTTTCCGTTGTCCCTTCAGAATAGATTGCAAGACTGACAGGAAAATCTCAATGTATGATTGTTAAGTTAACCTGAGGAAACTGAAAATGTTACATGACCCCTATCTTATCCCTGATTTGTGGAATTGGTAGTGTTTCAACTCTCCCCGTGTTTCAACTATTCCCGGTCTCCCCTAATTAGTAATATAATCAGATTGCAATTTTCCAGTTGTAATCAGTAATTTGTAATCTATTACTTATTTAAAGTAACTTACCCAACACTGATTTTTACACTTCTTTACTATAATTTTCTCTCAGACTCAGAAACCCTGCCTTGAGCTGACTTTACATCTTCTCAGAAGGATGGCAGCTCATTCAGATCTTACAAAATGAGTGTTTTTTATGCCACCAGGGAAGAAAACTGTAAGAGACATAACTTTAAAGCGTAAGAGGTCTGTGTTTTTAGCTGCATTTTTGTCCTCCTGGACTTTACCGTGTACTCTTTTATGAATGCATTAAGATTAATTTGACCCCTTTTACAAATACAGATTTCCCCATTTATCTCTTGCTCTCCCTAATCTCTGACACTCATCATCTGTTCATTAAAGCTACCTTTGCCTGAATGCATTATTTGGCTCTGGAGTCTCTAAACAGGCTTTGTTCTTTATTACACAGTTTGCCCCAGTGCATTGCACAAACTCATTAAAAAACTATTAGTGCCTGTTGATTTCTCAGATGCTCCCTATTATTGGCTAAGATCCACTCTTAGAGATGCATTCACACAATACCGGCTCGTTTTGTTAGTCCTGCTCGTCCATTTACTGTAGGTTCATCCTAAATAACCACGGCCACACTTTTCCATCATCATGTATTGTAGATGCTTCAGTAAAAGGGAACTGCTACATTTGCATTTATGTGAAAGTCTGTAATTATACACACCGGCAACAGCAATTCGTTTTACACGGGGAAAAAAAAAAACATGTCAACATGGCTTTTATCATTTTATGTCCCATCTCGCCTGGTCCCATCTGTGCTGTAGCCCTCCAGTGCTGAAAGGGACCCCTGTCTTTCTTTCTTTCATTCCTTCTTTCTTTCTGTGTGCAGAAAAAAGGGGAGAATATGAAGGCAATAAAAGTGCCGTGCTAGGCCTGGCGGAACTGCAAATACATCAAGGGTTCATTCTCCTCTGTTTGCCATTATTCACATTTGGCAGCCGCCGAATGTCACACCTGAGCTATTGGGGCTCCCACTCCCAAGATATATGGCCAGAGTATTTCATATTTGAAGTTATTTACCCTGTCGTTTGTTTTCATTTTTACTGATGTGGGTCATTTGACAGTTTGGAGTAGTTTCAAAGCTTTGGCAAACAAACACCTATATGTTATTGTGTCAGGCGCGTGGAGACGGAGACCTTTTTCCCGTTGCCGTTAAGGGTGTCGTTAGGTTATTTTGGAAGAAACAAGCAAAATATATTAAGGGAATGTGGAAGAAATGGGGCAATATGATGAAATAATAATGTTTGAAGGTCACTGGAAGTGTTGTTGTAAAATCTTGAGGCGATTATATCTCTCTTTTAGGAATTAAATGACATTTATCTGAACAGAATTCAATGTTTTTGTTGTTATAATGTAAAATCTGGTTTTATAACCCTGAAAATCCAAATGTTCTCATTAGAGTATTTCGTAGATGGTTAGGCTGAGTTAGAAGAATATGCTAAGATGTACTTGCAAGGTTACTTATAGTCAGTGTGCAAATATACATTAGCCACATTTCCACTGTTGGGCCAGTACGAGCCAGGGCTTTTATCTGGCTGGGCCGTGCCAATAGCCCGGGAGCATGAGCAGTGAGGCTGAAATCATGTTGCGTTTCCACTGTCGGGCTAGTAGCTCGCAAAGCATCGTGCAAACCCTGCCCCAAAAATGTCCCCCAAATCAAACGTCTCACAACCCGCCCAGTTCAGTGGGAATCAGGCAGGCAGATGAAGCACACCATCGCATCATGAAACAATTAAAATGAAGACAACTGAAACAAATAAATGACACGTTACTGTACAGCATAACATTATGTCTATACGCACAGGCCAATGTATTTTCATTAATTATATTTTTTTAGGCTACTCGCTGACCGACTGTTGGCATGGTCTCGCCACTAACGTAGGGACCCAGCACAGTGAGCGCACCCATCCATAATATAAAACCTCAGAAATTCTCCGGTAATAACTCGGTATAAAATGTATTCAACCCAGGCTTATTCTGAGAACGTAGTCCCGTGGACGTTTCTAGAGACTGCGAAATACGTCCTGGGAGGTACGTATTTTTGCCGCTTTTGTTTTCGCGAATCCACGAGAGACTGCTGTGTGTGCTTTTTCCGTGTCTCGAACGTCTCCATTCTCGTGTAAACCCACCAGAGGCTGCTGTCAAACGACCTTCCACCTGTCTGCCTGGATGACAGAATGATTGACTGTGCGACCGGCCAATCGGCTGACCCACCCTCCTCCTTCCCTAAACCCAACCATTTTCTTTTTATTCTCTTATACATGTCTCTTTTATTTCTGTTTATGTAAAGCACTTTGAATTACCTTTGGGTGTGAAATGTGCTATATAAATAAACTTAAACAAATAGTTTAAATAAATTATTTATATCTACTTTTATTTCATGTTTTAGTATATTAGCATGTTATTGTTGAATCTGTTCTGTTTATAGGCCTACATTATCAAAACATTTGGAATATTCTTAAGATTCTCAAGAAAAAAGAAGTGCCATGCGATCAAATCTCTATCCTCTTTGTTCAAGTCACAATATGAGAAAATTGCAACACTGTTGTAAAACAATGCCTAACCTCGGTTAAGGAGGTGCTGTGCTCAGGTGCTTGTTCGGTGCATGGTTTAAAATGCTATTTGTTATTGCAAATCAAAGGCTTCCCAAGGTCAAGTCATTAGAGGAGCAATTTAAGCAGCAGACTAATCAGGCCTGAGAGCTTTAATGACTTGTCAACATATCGTTCGATATTGGAGCTATTGTGTGTTTTCCAGCATGATATCAGACCATGTTTAATTCCCGGGGCCCTCCGTGTTATTTCCCAACAAGCATTTAGATATTTCTAAATTTGTTGATTTTCACCAGCCATTCAAGCATAATTTGTGAGAGGCATGTCGTTAACCTTTTGTCGGAGTAGAATTTGTTTGGAGCTAATGAATCTTGATGAGTTTATCTAGGTGACAGTACATGCATGCTTACATGTTTGCGTGTGTTATGCAGAGACAGGTGATAAAAGCATAATAGGATGTTTAAAGTGTTCCATTATACATTTTAATGGTTATAATTTTGTTTTGGAAACCTTCAAGATGCTTACATTCATACAAGATCAAACAACCTTTGAATCTTCTCATGATCTAGTCAATTATGTTTCTTTTCTCAGTGTCTGAAAAGGTTAGTTCAAGGATCTGGTCTCTCCAAAATCCTCCTTTCTGATGTTCTCATGTTATTCTATTTCTAATTCTATTATTCTCTTCAATTATGACACATTACAGGCAGTTCAGAGTCAGTTCTTTGAGCTTTGAAGTTTTGCAGACACCAAAATGAACACTTGGTACTCACCAAGATGTACCGTGTGTAACCAACCCAGGCTCATTCTGAAAACGTACCCCTATATACATTTCTGGAGAGCGCCGAATACATCCCAGGACGTACGTTTTTTTTAAATCAAAAGAAGAAGAAAAAGAAGCAGAAGAAGACTTGACTGATTGAAATGAAAAAAATGACCCTTTGTGCCATGTGAAAATGCCTCAACATTTTACCCTTTAGCAGTAAAGTGGGTCGCATACCCCATGCGGCTATACTGGAAACCAGATCTAAATTTATTTAAATTAATTATTTCGCTTTTATTCAACAAATAATACACCACCGACCTCTCCTAAGCAGGAAAAGACTAGATGTTTAGTGTGTAATACGATTCCATGGTTTTTACGACATGAAGGAATGCGCTCAGAACTTGTATACACTTGGGAAAATAGTAAATATATTTTTTTATACATAAAGTTAAAAATATATATTAATAAAACTTATGCAATCTGCACTCCAAAATAAAAGTACAAAGACTGCCACCTGGTGGGTCAAAGTGGAAATTTTATGATATGATCTTTTAAGATGCAAACGCGTACATGCACAAATATTCAATTAAAAAAAAAAAGGATAATAATTTATGCAGCCATGCATGTGTTTTGTTCGCTTATGCCAGTGATTGACACCTTTACTGATATCAAAATGCTTTTTGAAATTTATTTATAAAGTTATTCTTTACGCCGATTAAAAAAACTTGAGTAGGCATAGGCTACTATATTAAAGAAAATCTTCTCTAAATGTAGAACTAAATACATTTATATGCATTAAAATACATGATGAATACTCTTGACACATGAAAGGGTAAAGCCTGCAGCAACAACAAATGTGGCAAGTTATTGCGTGTCATATTTAACAAACCGTTTACTGATAATTTTATGTAATATTGCTCACATGGATAATTGAATATTAATCAGATGATGTCATTACGCTGCTGTGCCATCAGCCAATCGTTGCATTGCTAATCATTATTTCGAGGATCAATAAATCTGTCCTTCACAACCCACACAGCGATCTCAGATCATTTTAACCTGATTCACGAACTTGTTCGAAGAACCAAATTAGCCAGAG
This sequence comes from Danio aesculapii, assembly GCF_903798145.1. NCBI lineage: Eukaryota > Metazoa > Chordata > Actinopteri > Cypriniformes > Danionidae > Danio > Danio aesculapii. The sequence goes on along the minus strand of NC_079448.1, from coordinate 40,675,400 downwards.
ATCAGTTATCAAGATTAACAGATCCAGGATCTGCCAAATCATCTTAGATCATTTGAGCGAGGTACGAAGAATGGACCCCTGGTCAAAACATATGTACGCTCCTTGCTTTAGACTCATACTTTTAATGTAAACTTTTATTCTCTTTATGTGTAATCAGGAGTGCAACAAGTCTCTTGCTCATGTATTAATATTATGGTTTTATTACTTCTGCAATCAATGTTTAACTTTACCACAACTAAACAAGTTCATAGATAGTTCATGTTTGATGTCCCTGGAAAGCTAATTTGGTGTTATGAATGATTGTTTACGTTTTATGTTAATATGTGTGCAACATTATAACATTTTAAGAAGCTTTGAACATTTCTGCATCTGTTTAAACCCAGAATGCCTATGCAAATCACCCCGCTTTTTTCATTGGTCAACTCAGCTCCGGAGGGTGGGTACAAAACCATCCTTATAAAAGCTTGGACTTAATTCCACTGCCCAGACCAGAGAAAGATTGAACCCAGAACTAGAACCCAGGAGAGCCCCAGAAGACTCCAGGGAGGAGGCGGGGACCCAGACAAAATAGGTTAATCGCACATCTCAGACATTCCCATATCCAATACCTTTCTTTCTTTCTTTCTTTCTTTCTTTCTTTCTTTCTTTCTTTCTTTCTTTCTTTCTTTCTTTCTTTCTTTCTTTCTTTCTTTCTTTCTTTCTTTCTTTCTTTCTTTCTTTCTTTCTTTCTTTCTTTCTTTCTTTCTTTCTCCTCCCCATGACTCCAAGCCTACCAAGGACAAAGAACTGACCACCAGCTAACCCAACACAATCTCACGGCAATTCGTAACTTTTTTTTTAGTGGCTAATTCGTACGAATTCGTACGATCTAATTCATACAATTTAGTACGATTTGCTCATCCTCCAATGACGGTTGGGTTTAGGGGCGGGGTTAGGTGTCACGCCTACTTTTTAAAATCGTACCATTTCGTACGACTGAACTCGTACGAATTCGTACGAATTAGCCACTAAACTGTCAAAACGTAAAATACTTACGTTTTCTCGTGAGATCAGGCTGGCTAACCACATGCTCAACAGAGGAAGTTCTTCACACCACAAAATTAACACAAGTAACACTTCCAGAATTAACATTGAACGGGTGTCAACTAAATGTAACCCTAAAGAGACCATAGAAGGGTTAAATTAATTACTTTTGGTTTGCTTGGTTTGGTCTTACAAAATCAGAGTTTTTAAAGTAATTGAAGTCTGTCCGTTCGAAGAACTGTCCGTTCGAATGATCGCTGGACGATTTGTTTGTTTGGATTTAAAGAGTTGTTTTTTTTTAAGCTCCGTTCAAAAGAATCTTCAATTCACTTTGAGCTAATTCACTACAGTCGGGCTGTGTAAAAAATATTCTAAGCAGGCAACTAAATAACTAACAACTATGTTTTTTGGGGTTATTTGTAGTAAAAACATTGCTAATTTTCACACTAAATTGAGTGACACACCTGACCTACATTCAATGTATCTTAATTATTTCAGACACATTTCTTAATTTGCAGTGCAAAAAATACAAAAATTACACTTATTTCTGTACGCCAATTGTAATAAACAGACTGTCCATATATAAAAAACCTATAAGATGGAAAAAGACCATACCAATTAATTCATTTCTGTGATTTTTTCAGTCATGGCAGAAAACATAGGCCGGTATTAAATATAGATTAAAGCCCCACAGTGCAAGATGTCCAAACATGACTGTGTGACTGTAGTGCCTATCAGACTATGATTCCTCTTCCTTGTGAGATCTGGCTGCTATTTCTAGTCCAAATTAATACCGACACATTAGAATGACCTTTCGAAGCATGTCACACTTTAGTTTTAATTTAGATGCAGAAACTAATCTCTCCTGCTTAATTTCTCACTTTTTTTGCATTCCAATGTAGCCTACGTCTGACACACTTCACCAATGCTGTCGGTGTCTTGTAAGGCAGTCTGGACAGTGCTGAGAGTCTATTGAGGCAGAAACAGGAGAATATGAATGAGATGAATATAATGTCTTTCTGGATGAGCTAGGGCTGGGTTATTTTCATGGTAGACTCCTCTCTTATGAAAGGGCAATATGGTCTTCTTCCATATCGCTGCTCGCTTGATGGGAGTCTCGTGGCTTCAGTGCACTTCTTAACAAATAAGGGTCACTGGCTTGTGTCTGGCAATAAGTTTGATCTCCTACTGTGACATAAAGGAAGAGAGATGTACTGTGTGTTTGGATTGGGGCCAAATACTGACAACAAATGTGGCAAAGATTGTGGTGGTAAAATGTTCACCTTGTTCGGTTAGTTATATTGAATGTGCAATTTTAGTGTTTGACATTACAAATAATAATAATAATAATAATAATAATAATAATAATATAAAAAAGTGGCAGGAAATATTAATAAAATTATATTATATTTTGGATTATATATATTTACTAATAGAAACAAAATTTATTTTTGTTACTTAATAAATATAAAAATACAGTTTAATAAATAAATATAAAAAGAATTATTGAAAATGTATTAAATTAATAAAAATCAAAATGAAATACTTTAGAATGAAATGCCGCTGTGTATGCTTTTTGAGATTTCAAATTTCCTGATGTTCTCTCGTAAATCCACCAGAGGACGCTGTCGACTGACTGACTGTCTTCCCTAAACACAAACAATAGTATTTTAAAAAGCACAGATTGACCCGCAAAAACAAAAAAACCAACAACTACTACATTTTAACTTTAAGTAAAACGTAAAACAGAATATTAATTTCTTGTAAAAATACTCCAGTGATATTTTTTCTTAACCTTTTAAAATTAGCATTTTTTAAATAATTTTACCTGTTTTTTTTTATTTTAAAAAACATTTTAAACTATTTTAAACGTTTTGATAAAGATTTGTGGTGTTTTAAAGAAATATATTTATTCTAATTTGTTAATGAACGCGCTAAACAATTATTCTGGTTTTTATGAAATGTGTGACATTTGTGACATGTACAAATACACTGAAGTGCCTCGCTGTATGGCCACACATGTACAGCTGAGGATAAAAGAGAAACCCATGGGTTTTCTTGAAGGTGTTAGAAAGTAAAATATATTTTATTTAAATTATAATACAAAAAAAAAAAAAAACCTACAAAAACCATTTAAAATGAGCATTTAATAATATTTTTACCAATTTTTTCTTTTTTAAAAATACATTTTAAACTATGCTTCGATAAAGATTAACTGTGTTTTAAGTAATAAATTTATTCTAATTTGTTAATGAACATGCTAAACCATTATCCTAGCCAGTCTTTTCAATGTAAATTAAAGTGAATGATCCTGCAAAATAATTGTATTAAAAAAGCATTATATAAAGAAGTGGAAAAAGGAAAATACAATATCATACTTTTATTATTTGGTCATATGAGAGCATACTTATATTAACAATACTACAGAGCTGTTGAATGTTTGATCCTGATTAGTTTCCGGAAAAAGCACAGGTTAGATTTCTATTTTATTAGAGCTATACAGCTCTATATATTTTTTTATTCACTTTCTTTTTGAGTCTTTCCAGGATATTCTTTAAAAATTCTTTGTGAAGTCATACGATGTGAGGGTGAATAAAACGACAACAGAATTTTCAATTTTGAGTGAACTTTCCCTTTAAAGACAAAGAACAAAACAACCCACCAATACACATCTAAAAATAAAATAAACCAACCAGAACATCTAGTGTGGCAATCTTGCGTATAATCCAGATTTGTGACATGTACAAATACACTGAAGTGCTTCGCTGTATGGCCACACATGTACAGCTGCGAATGAAATAGAAACCCATGGGCTTTCTTGAAGGTGTTAGGAGTGTTATCAGATGTGTCTACAACATTAAACCACTTTGTGAAGCTCTAGATTTGCTGACTTCAGTCAATCTGGTTTTCCTGTGATCAGCAATACTGAGAACTAACTTCTTTCCAACTTCCTGAACAATGAAAATAACCAATTAAAGGGAGAAATATCCCAAAATGAACATTTGCTCACCCTTATGTGGTTCCAAATTATTATGAGTTTCTTTTTTTTCTGGTGAACATAAAATTGGAAATTATTATATTTTACCTCTGTAGTAGGAAAGAAAGGAATTCCTGAACGCCAGTGGTTGTTGGATTTTGACAATCTTCAGAATATCTTGTTTAGTGTTCAACAGAAGAAAGAAACTATTGCAGATTTGGATCAGGTGGATGGTAAGTAAAAGATCCAAATTTTTATTCTTCTACTTCACAGGTGTCAAATCCAGTTCCTGGAGGGCCGGAGCTCTGCACAGTTTAGCTTTAACTATAACACACCTGAGCAAACTAATTGAGTGCTTCAGGCTTGCTTTAAACCTACAGGTAAGTGTGTTGAAGCAGGGTTGGAACTAAACTGTGCAGATCTGCAAGCCTCCAGGAACTGGATTTGACACCTGTGTTCTAATTGGTAAACACAAACAATACAAAAAGTAATAGATTAAAGGTGCCATAAAATGCATTGATACATTAAGTCTAATTTGTTTTCTGATATCTACATAGAACGTATGTGGCTTGGGTAAGTGCACAAAATCTCCAGAAATGGTTTTACAAGCTCATTTAGTACCCTGACATTGGTTCCAGAACAAAAAGCTCAGTTTTGACCATATTTGGAGGGTTTCTGAATATTGATAATTAGGGATGTAACGATTCATCTGACTGACGATCTGATATAAATCATGATACTAATCTCACGATACAATTTAGTCAAGATTTTTTTAACAAAATTATTTGAAACAAATTGAAGGTGAAGAGCTCTTTCATTTTTTTCTTAAATGCTGCACATTTGCAAAATAATATATTTTCTGCCATAACTAAATTGCTATTTTAAAAACAAACTCCAAAAAAAAAAAAAAAAAAGAATAATAGAAACTAAAGAAGACTCATTAATATGAATAAACTAAAACTGTGACTATGGGGTTTTACATTTTTAAAAGGGGAGGGTAAAATAATCTAATACCTGGTTCTGTAACAGTTTTTACTGTTTATTAAAGCCTGTCCAGTTTTCAAAATGTGAGTCCAACTTGCATAGGAAATATGATAAGCTGCGTTGTACTTAGACAATAAGGGGAACAATATATATAATTGTTGTAATCTCACTAGGTCAACATTATGGTTAATCAAACCCTGCTGGGGGGCGCATATTAATGATCCTGCATGCAGCTTTACAGTTGGTGCTTTGTTTTTCAATTGACCGTTTTTTTTTGTTTTTTTTTACCAGTATTACATTCCTGGAATGTACACAAGAACGAGGAAACAATGGTATTTGATGCTTCTGATGTGACATGACCATGTACTGAAGTTTTTTGATTCAGCTTTTACTAGTTATATCCAGATTTTCATTCTACCTTAGGGTGTTGCCATATGGCAACATGATATTTAAGTTCATTTCCCTGCCACTGTTTCTTTAAGACCAACGTTCTATTTTTTTTCTTGGGAGGCGAAGACCTTAGTTGAGCCAATGACATGCTTTGGTTAAGTCACATGACATGGAGTGTTTTTTTTCGATGGCGCGATTGACAGACTGGTGTTTATTGTGAGTAGTTGCTGAATGCAAATATTAACATCAATAAAACAAAGGATCAACCCATGTCAGATCCACAAAAAAATCTGAGACGTCACCTTCAGTAGGTTATGATGACGTATTCACAACTTAAAAAGTTTTTTATCAAATTAGTTTTTTGTAAATCGATCAAATGTATGTGTTGCCAAGTGGAATGTGCAATATTGCAATAGGTTAGCTAGCTAGCAAGGTCAGCTGTGATATTTTAAGTTGTAACAATAACAACATGGATGCTAGTAATATAATGTTGATTAGTCATATGGTAATGGCATTTGCGTTATGGATAAAATAAAATTTTAATGGCAATACTACTTTTGATTAGATATAAATACAGGGAACAGTGAGGGCCACTGTCAGTTCTGTTGTAAGTGAAGGAAGAAAAGGACAGAACTGGCTCTTCCTGCTGATGAAAGTGAGGATGATATGGGTTTTAGTGACCATGAGAATGATGCAGATTGGACATTTGATAAAAGCAGTGATGGAGACAGTTCAGGTAAGTTAGCTGAGAGGCAGATAAGACAGGCGTAGTATATTATATAGTATAATATATAAACATTGTTAGCTAGTAGCTACATTATTCTGATACATCTGGATATATTACACTTGTTTTTTTATTTTTTATAATGTTTACTGGAGTAAATATTTATAGCTGCTGTTTGTTGTATACATGATAATACAATATTATATTAGTATTCAATAATATTCATAAATAAACAAACGGAATAAATGAAAACTGTTGGAATATCCAGCCTGATCTCACGAGAAACGTAAGTATTTTACGTTTTGTCAGTTTAGTGGCTAATTCATACGAATTTGTACGAGTTCAGTCGTACGAAATTGTACGATTTTAAATAGGAGGCGTGGCACCTAACCCCACCCCTAAACCCAACCGTCATTGGGGGATGAGCAAATCGTAGTAAATTTTACGAATTGGATCGTACAAATTTATACGAATTAGCCACTAAATCCAAAAGTTATGAATTGCCGTTAGATTGTATTGGAATATCAGTAGTTGGAAAGTATGTATAAGGTGTCATTTATAAGTTCTGTGTTACAGATTATAATACTGCAACACCAATTAAATCCTTTCAAACTAAATCAGGAAAGTTCAAAATTTTCACTTCAAGTTCAGCCATTTTATGAAAAGATAAACAGTCAAATATTTTTATAGATCTATCGTAATGGGTACAGTAGATTAATGAGACCAAAAGATTACACATTAGATATAGCCAACACAAAACAAATCATTACTAATGTTTAACCACTTCAGAGGCCTACTTTCAGAAGAACAATTCAAGGTAAGGCCACTTTGGGGTTAATGAGCTGCTGCTGTGTCCTTTTATTAAATAGACCACAATTTTACAGTCTAAACAACTGCAATCTTCCCTAAAACTACTAAAGCTACATTGAGACACATAAATGCAGTTGTATTTGGTGCTAGTTGTTACCCTGCAGGCACAGGATGTCAACATGATGTAATATTAACGTTGTACCCCAACGTTGTGGGGACGTTGGATTTTGTTTGGAAATGAAAATCGGGTTGACGTCAGAACCCGACGTCAGGCCTACGTCAATATCCATTGTCCAACCCTAAAAATCAACCTAAAATCAACCAAATATCAAAGTCTAATCTTGTTACACCTTGACGTTGTATGGACGTTACCACTATGACATCTGTCAGACGTTGGATTTTGGTCACTTTCCAACACAACCTAAAATCAACCAAATATCAACATAATTTGATGTCATTATTGGACGTCAAAATAACATTGTCCTTAGACGCTGGCTAGACATTGAATTTTGGTCACCAGACCCACCATGGCCTAAATCTAACCTAATATTACTGTCTTATGATGTGTGTATTATGTTGTGTGCCTGCTGAGTAGTGTCAACCAATGAGGCCAATAAAAAAGCATAATTGTAAAATACAACAGTATAAAATCAATAAAAAGGGTTTACTTAGCTCAATAACATGCATAACAACACTCATAAAACAAACGCTCTAATGTTTTAAGAGACAGACTACACTGTTAAAAATGTTTTACCAGCAAACAACATAAAATTGTTTCAGTGCTAAAACAACAGCAACACTTTCACCTGTGATAAACAAGCTGATCCAGAGGTGGTAGACTGACTCTGCACACAGCGAACAGGAGCACGCTAGTACGTTACTGTAGGTCTCTGTCACAAACCACTTGACATTTTCATCTAATTGGCCGCACTGTTTGCATCAGGAGAGGCTTTTAGGCTGAACAGAGTCTCATTTAAAGGCTGAAGCCTGCAAACCATACAAGGACTCAGACTCGCTCCTGAGTTATGTGAGCTTGATAAAGCAGAAGTGAAGCTACAGTCAAGGGCAGAACAGAAAATAGTGGCTTATTTGATTTCCATGCCGCATAGATTTTTTATTTATTTATTTTTTTGCATACATCTATTAAGAACGTCTGTAACTGTGCTGAAAGAAATGGTATGGGATTTACACATAAATCAAATATCAATAGGTGATTAAACAAAAAATTACAAAGAAATATCAAGCAACACATTGAAAATGCTGGTGTGTTTTCAGCAACACGGGCTCATTCTGAAAGCGTACCCCATATAAATTTTTGGAGATCGTGAATTATAGCCAGAAGTACGTATGTATTTCATCTTTAAAACTACGGGGCGGTATGATGCCATTCCTTTTTGAGTCTGTCAAAGAACAGTTCCAGAAAGTGCGTAAAACAAAAACAGAAACCAAAAAATAAAATAAACAAGTAAATAATACGGTGAGAATGTGGTAAAATCTAAAACATGGTAAAAAGCATTTCTTTTTCTGGATTGCTTTTTAAAACTGTGGGTTGAGTTTAGGGAAGTGGGTGGGCGGGTCAATCTGAGCTTTTGAAAACATTATTGGTTGGATTTAGGGAAGGAGGAGGGTGGGTCAGTCAATCGGTCAGCCATTCATTCATTCAGTCAGTCAGTCAGTCAGTCAGTCAGTCAGTCAGTCAGTCAGTCAGTCAGTCAATAGCGGCCTCTAGTGGATTTACACAAAAAGAGCAGGTGCAAATGGCATTCGCGAGAGAAATTTGAGATCTCAAAAAGCGTACACAGCGGCCTCTGGTGGATTTGCAAAAGCAAAAACTGCAAAAAACGTAGAAATGCGGAAGAAATGTTTTGAGACTTTCATTGAATAAATTAATATGCACATTTTCTAGCAATAGCTGAAAAATTGAGAATATGTATGATTTTATTGGCATTAATTTATCCAATATTCATTCATTCATTTTCTTTTCAGCTTAGTCCCTTTAAACATCAAGCGTCGCCACAGCAGAATAAACCGCCAACTTATTCAGCATATGTTTTACACAGCATATGCCCTTCCAGCTGCACCTATACACTCTCATTCACACTCATACACTATGGGCAATTTAGTTTAATTAATTCACCTGTAGCGCATGTGTTCGGACTGTGGGGAAAACTGGAGCACCCGGAGGAAACCCACGTGAACACAGGGAGAACATGCAAACTCCACACAGAAATGCCAACTGACCCAGCCGTGACTTGATCCAGCAAAATTCATGCTGTGTGGCGACAGTTCTAACCACTGAGCCACCGTGTCGGCCTCCATCCAATATACAGTAATTTTACATATCCACTGCACATATACATTTGTAATTATGTTTACTGTATACGCATACCTCTGATTATTAATAGCAACCTATACATGCAGTATATTCATCTACTGTAAATCACTGTTTAAAGCTAATGCAATCTGTATATAATGTTCATAGTACATACATCTGTAAATATTACCATAGTTTTTCTATAACTGCACTTTATAACTTAAACCTATATCCTACACTTGCTGCTATTGCACTCCTGGTTAGAGCTAAACTGCATTTTGTTGCCTTGTACATGTGTAATGACAATAAAGTTGAATGTAATCTAATCTGTTCCAATCTAATCTAATCTGTTCTAATCTAATCTAATCTGTTCTAATCTAATCTAATCTAATCTAATCTAATCTAATCTAATCTAATCTAATCTAATCTAATCTAATCTAATCTAATCTAATCATTAAAAAAATGACCAAAGATTCTGCCAATTCTACCTTTATGCAGTTTACAATGTGTTAGTTTCAGGCACGTGCACAGGCAGGGCTGACACATTCACACACTAACACTCATACACTACAGCCAATGTAGTTCATCCAAGTCACCTATACCTCATGTCTTTGGACTTTGGGGGAAACCGGAGCACCCAGAGGAAACCCACGTGAACACTCCACACAGAAATGCCATCTGACCCAACCGGGACTCGAACCAGCTACTTTCTTGCTGTGAGGTGACAGTGCTAACCACTGTGATGCCCACTTTTATAATATAGCTTTAGAAATTAATAAAAAGTTTTTGTGAAGAAATTCGAACTTGAGGAAAAGGAAATTAACACATGATTTCTCACACCTCATTGGTTCTTCACACCTCCTAAAACCTGATATTTTCCAAGGGCCCAGAATGCTTCGCACCAAGAACAACTCAGGATGTGTTTTTATTAATTATCAAACCTCTGCAAACTTCAGGTACAACAATGTAACATTCAGAGCAAGTGATTTCATTCCCTGAAGAAACAGGCAAGATTTTATCTAACCCCTGTTATTGTGCTCTTATTTTACAACAAAGATTTTTTTTTTGCTCTTAGTTAAAAGCAAAAGTTGCAAACGATCAGAGCCTTCTTGAGCCTTCTTTCTTATCTATGTGCTTTGCTACTGTTTCATCATTTTTGGCTTGTGTGCTCATTTTCTGGTCTTTTGTTTTCTCTTCAGCATTACATCATGGATTATAGTCATGTAGAAAACGCTATCAAATATATACAGTTGAAGTCAGAATTATTAGCCCCCTTTTGATTTTTTTTTTTTAATCTCAAATGATGTTTACCAGAGCAAGGGTTTTTTACAGTATGTCTGATAATATTTTTTCTTTTTTTTTAGTTTTGAATTTTTTAAAAACCATATTAAGGTCAAAATTATCAGCCTAGTTAAGCCTTTTAATGTTACTTTAAGCTGTTTAGAAGTGTCTTGAAAAATATCTAGTAAAATATTATTTACAGTCATCATGGCAAAGATAAAATAATGTTCTATGTTTTTAGAAATGAGTTATTAAAATTATTATGTTTAGAAATGTGTTGAAAAAATCTCTGTTAAACAGAAATTGGGGAAAAATAAATAAACAGGAGGGCAAATAATTCAGGGGGGCTAATAATTCTGACTTCAACTGTGTGTGTGTGTGTATATATATATATATATATATATATATATATATATATATATATATATATATATATATATATATATATATATATATATATATATTTTTTTTTTTTTTTTTTTTTTCTATTTTTTTTTTGCTTGAGAATGAGGCATATGTAAGAGTCTAAATGATCATATGCATTTGTTTAAATGCAAAACACTTTTTTTTTCTCTCAAAACAGGCTCACACAAATTCCAAAGGCAGAAACTGATTAGATCTGGGCCTAGTGTATGGACTTTGGGGGTTTTACGATGTGGTCACATGTTGATTGGTCAGTTTGAATGTCTCAGTATTTGGGCTTTGGTCACATGGTCAAGAAAGAGACAAAATAGGTGGTAAAACTCTGCTCTGGCTCTTTTCTTGGTCTGTTTCTCTCCTGCTCTGCTCGTCTTCTTCTTTGGCTCTACTGCTCTTTTTCTCTTTGTCTCTCCCTCCCTCTGTCTCTCCTACCTCTGGTAACTTTATTTTCACATTTAAGCTGGGTACAACTATCATCACGTGTTTTTTATCATTTCATATTTTATCATTTTATACAGTTATTTGTACTTAATTCAGTTTTAACCATAGAGAATTATTGTCATTAAATCTTCTTGTGCAGCTTCTTTAGTTAACATTAATTCATTGTAATTGTAAATCTTTATACTTTGACACTATCATTAGGATTTTAAATACAGTGCTTTTTAAAATATTGAAAATATAATATATTTCATTCATTTTCCTTCGGCTCAGTCCCTTATTTATCAGGGGTTGCCCCAGAATGGACCACCAACTATTCCAGCATATGTTATACGATGCCCATTCAGCCACAACCCAATACTGGAAAACACCCATACATTTCTACACACATACACTACGGCCAATTTAGTTCATCCAATTTACCTGTACTGCATGTCTTTGGACTGTGGGGGAAACCAGAGCACCCGGAGGAAACCCACACCAACATGGGAGAACATACAAACTCCACACAGAAATGCCAACTGGTTCAGCCAGGACTCGAACCAGCAACCTTCTTGCTGTAATGGAGTCGTGCTACCCACTGCACCACCGTGATGCCCTATATTATATATTTTTAAATAGAAGTTATTATTTCAGACAGATTTTGACATTTAATTTAATTAATAATATCTCGCTAGTGAGTTTAGTCTGATGAAACTTCATTAAGACACTCATGTACTTTGTTTGGCGGATCTATTATTATATTTCACTTTTAAAACTAATTAACTAAGAAAATATGCTTCGCTTCAACTACAAAGAAAATAACTAGACAGCAAAATGAGCGCTGCAAAAAAAAAAAAATCCTAAATGAAATTAAGGGTTTTCGATTTGGCAGAAAAAAGATTGCCTTTCTAATTACAGACCTAGATGGATTAACATACTTTTACATGGTAATAGAAAATAAGAAAAACAATAAATTCTTTCCAATACAGTGACCAGACAGACTAGGAAGCTCTAATGATTTCAGGAAACTCGTGTATGAGTAAATTAAACCTATTTTAGAAAAAAAAAACATTAGCTAAAGCTAATTAACTTGTCGATTCTACTTGGTCACATGTGAAGAACTCTTAAAAAGGAGAGTCATTAATTTCCTAATTAAGAAACTAAATGTTGATCAGTGTGATTTGGCAAATTATTAGCCTGTTTGAAACTTTCAGTTCATCTCTGGCACTGAACAATCAATCAGTTGTGCTCATCCGTGCACAGAAATGACATATGTGTGATGTTGGAGCAGCAGATTTTCAGTCTTTATCACTCTCTGACATTGCAGGCTTTTTTTTCTCTCCTCATTTGTTAGTGCAGTTCTGCGCACCACTGACCGCAAAATTCTCTCTGAAAAACTTCATTTTGGGAATGAGGTTCAAGGCCGTGTTCTATCTAACTACATGATGTCTGATGTCAAGCATATTGCATTTCATTATATTACAGCGATAAGGTCGGTGGATATTTCTCAAAATAAATAATTTTTTTTTAGAAGGTGGCTTTTTTAATACAATTTCTTACCTCTGTTTATTGACTAATATCAGTTTTTATCTCACATAAAAAGTGTCAACATAAAAACACTACTCTCCTAAAATATAAAGATTCTTTATTGGCATTTGTGGTTTCATAAAATACCTTCTATAACCAAGGAAACAACTATTCAATCCACAACAAATTATTTTATAGTGGAAGAAGGCTATTTAGTTTAAAAAATGGGTCTCAACTTATATTTGGTGGCCTTAAATACAACTGATTGTACTTGCGTCAAAAAATAAATACAGTGTACTTACTGTGTTCATAATGTATTTCAGAACACTTCTGGTGCTCTTGAAGTGGGATATGTGTATGGTTAGGGATACATTTGCTGTATGGGTAACTATAAAACCTGATAATTACAGTTAACTCAAACTGTTTGAGAAAAACCAATTGCAGCAAACCATTTAAGTTTTGAAACAATATGGTTTGAGTACTGAAAACTATATGGCTATGACTATATATAGAGTCATATACACATGGATTATTTGTGTTCATAATTTGTGTAGTCAAACACTTAGGGTATTAGTAACTTAAACATTTTAAGTTCAGTTATCAAATCAACAAGTTCAACAAATTAAGTCCAAACAACTATATAGCTACTCAAATGGTTTAATATTGCTCCTAGTTTTAGAGTTAACACAAAAAATAAAATTAGTCATTCATAACTTATTCATTTTGAGTTCTGCTTAATATCATCCGTTCATGAGTTATGATAACTCCTTTTCATTGTGTCAAAGTAACCTTTTGAAAAATGATAAGTTAAACTACATTTTATTTAGTGAGTTTGACTGGTTTTACAGTGTAGGTTGAAGGAAGGTGTTAAGGATGGTCAATAGTGTGATTACACATGTAATTACATGCAGGTTTTAATGAGTCATAAGTACTATGCAAAAACATGTATTTACACAATAAGTACATTGTAACAAATAATTAAATTAAGTGTAAGTACATATTAGCTGAGACCATTTAATAAAAGGTGGGACCAAAAAAAATGTTTTTCACACTATGAAAAATCAAAAACAAAACACATTTGATTCATTATTGCTTTATGTTTGAGAATGTAAGAATGCTTGACTTGTATGTAGAGCCATGCAAATCAATCAGTGTGTGATTTAACACTAGAACGAGGTTGGTGTCGTGATCTTGTTCTTTTCAAGTGCTCATGCGCATTACCCCTGGCGACCTGAAAAATGCAGATTTTGTTTGATTCAAATGTTTAGAAGCGAAACATATGAGACAGTTGTTGATGAATTTTACTGCCGATTCCAAATATGTAAGGTAATCGTGAGTTTGGCAAACCGTTTTGGATAAGTTGATGTTTCTCCATTCAGACAAAGAGGCTTTTTAAAGATGGCCGCTGAGTGAAATAACTTGCCTTAAAGGGACTTTGGTTTATGCTCACAAACGTTGTTTTATAACAGTAAAGTTTTTCTCGTGCACTCAAACCTAACAAAAACCATGGGTTGCAAATCTAGGTATAATATGGACAAACCCAACCACTGGGTTAAATTTTTAAATGACATTTAACCTAACAGTTGGATTTGTCCATTTTCTCCCCAAAATTTGAGCATTTTTAAAAATGTAATCTTAATTATTGCATTATGAAGTTTGCTTTACTGGTGCTGTGCAGGTAGAGCAACTGACTCCCATGCGGAAGGTCACCAGTTCGATCCCAGCTTGGGTCTGGGTGGTGTCCACTGTGGTGACCCCTGATGAATAAAGGGACTAAGCGGAATGAAAATGAATAAATGAACATATTTGTTTCTATGTTATTGTTTGGCATATTCACTTGAAAGCAGGTTATTTAACTGAACATTTTCTCTCTTTGAGACATACACAGCTGAATTTGTTTACAAAAAATATCTAGAGAACCCTTTTCACCTTCATCTTGCATTTCAGGACTTATTGCCCTGGGCTTTTAGTCCAGTCCTTCCATTTGGGGAATAAAACGAAGAAAAAAAAACCTTCTTTACATCTCATGGTAATGTACTGATGTTTGCTAAAAGCCTTAAAAAAGATGTTTTCACTTAGCAATGGAATATGTTTTCTTAGTCTTTACTCATTCTCAGTAAGTGGACCACATTCAGTGGAACAGATATTACTGAAAAAATAAACCCAGCATTTGGTCTAAGCTTGCAAAAACACATCAATATCCAGCATCGGTCATGCATTCACATACATGCAACATGCTGAGTGGGAAATAAAAATTATTGACCTAAAACAATGCTGTTTTTTTGGTAAATTATTACTCAGAATACAAAGAATGCAAGCTGCATAAAAATATCAAAAACAGCTCAAGGGAAAAACAAACTCTGTTTCAAATCTCTATTATTGTTTGTTGCATTAACGTGGCCATCCATCTCCCCTGCTGGAAATGAACTGCGATGCTGGTCACCAATAAATGTTGTGTTTTGGATGCTGGTGTGCTCAACGGGACTGCTCGCATTTGAAACCAGCCAAAGAAAACAAAGCTGCAAAGAAAATTCACGCAGGTCAACTGGCATCTATTCAATCATTTGAGCTGTTTTGGACTCTACTTAATAGAGGCATTTAATACTTAAGATACTTAATGGTTGACATTGAAAATTTAATAGTGGCTTTTTAAAGAAACTGTTCTTACTGTATATTACTACATAGTATTTATACAGTATGTTGTAGAGGTGCAACGGTTCTAACTACTCATAGTTCAGTATGTATCATGGTTTTAGGGTTACAGTTTGGTATGTCATGGTACTGTATGTGCCATGTTTAGACACAAAAAATGGCTACAGACAAATTCCAAAAAAAATATACCTATTTATCGGGTAACAATCACCTGACAATTTAACAGGCTTCCTTATGAAAATAAAGACATAAACATCTTTTTAATCTCCATTACTTGCCATACTGAAATCTCAAACATTCAACACATGAGGAAACGTGATGTCAACAACACATTTACCTACTAAAGAGATTGGACAGGTCTTCACGTGTGCAACACATACAGTACAGTTGAAGTCAGAATTATTAGCCCCCCCTTTGAATTTTTTTTTCTCTTTTAAATTTTTTCCAAATTATGTTTAACAAAGCAAGGAAATTTTCACAGTATTGCTGATAATATTTTTTCTTCTGTAGAAAATCTTATTTGTTTTATTTCGGCTAGCAGTTTTAAAAAATTTTTATGAACCATTTTAAGGTCAAAATTATTATCCCCTTTAAGCTATATATATTTTTTCGACTGTCTACAGCAGTGGTTCTCAAACTTTTAAACCAGCGACCCCCAATGTAAGATCGTCAAGAACTCGCGACCCCCCACTACCAAAGCATATACAAACAATAAAAATAGCTTTTTTAAAGCTGTTCACAATGTTTTAACTGTATTTACAACTGTATACATTACAGGGCTCGAAATTTAAATTTTTGCTTGGTAGTACTGGTGCTCCTAACTTTAAAAATGTAGGCGCACCAGCATTTATCGCTATGCTACTACAAGTTTTATCAACAGATTTATTGCAATTTAAATCAACACTAATCAAAACTAACAAGCAAAAAAATATATATTCATGCGTGAGGAAAATATGTCTCAATGAAATCCCGTTATCACAAGAAAATACATTTTTATAGTATAATTGAGTGATCAAAAGATATCACGGACGGACTGCTCACCGGCCCTGCACGCACTGCTTGACATGAATTCATTAATGAATCTGTTAATGATAACTGTGCTGTGTTCTCACGTTGCTGTCTGATATTGCACAGATGCTTTTGACATATATCTTATTATTTGCATACGTCATTTTAATCGCAATACCGGTATTTTCATGAGCTGCAATATTAGTTTAATCTTAGTCAGTGCAAGCCCTTTTGCGATGGTGAACATGGTATTAACTTTTACATAGCTGATTTTAACCAATCATTCGTGTTCAGTTCTTAGAGCAGTGGGCCAATAAGAAGAGTGCGAAGGCGGGGCAAGCCGTTGAAGGCTTTGTTTACTGCGGCAAGTTGACATGACAACAGTTTTAAACTGTTCCTGAGTGCTGCGTTTCAAGTACAAAGATGCATTCTGCCTGAATGTGTCCTAAATACTTTATGAATCAGTAATATCTTTTAAAAAATCTGAAAATATTAGCTTTCATTTGTAATACTGAAAAATGTTTATTATAATCACTGAAAATTACACAATTTTTAAATCACTCTCGCGACCCCCTGAAATTATTCTGCGACCCCTGCAGGGGTCGCGACCCCCAGTTTGAGAACCACTGGTCTACAGAACAAGCCATCGTTATACAATAACTTGCCTAATTACCCTAACCTGCCTAGTTAACCTTATTAACCTAGTTAAGCCTTTAAATGTTACTTTAATCTGTATAGAAGTGTCTTGAAAATATCTAGTAAAATATTATTTACTGTCATCATGGCAAAGATAAAATAAATCAGTTATTAGAAATGAGTTATTAAAACTATTGTGACTAGAAATGTGTTAAAAAAAATCTTCTCTCCATTAAACAGAAATTGGGGAAAAAATAATCAGGGGGGCTAATAATTTTGACTTCAAATGTATGAAAGGTAATCGGAAGCTGACAAAGATTTTGTTTTCTGTAAAATTATACAGTAGATATGTAACCTAATGATAGTCAAACATGTATTGGAGAAGACCTGAGCCAGGCTAAAACTGTGGTATGTGTGCAAGATGAGCAGCCTGCAGAATGAGCGACTATGAGAAGCTAGAGAGTAACTAAATATGTAAAATAACTGAATATGTAAAGCACTGATTATGCGTATGTTAAATATCCATATGAAGCTACATCTGTGACAGGATTTCAGGAGAATGATTGATATATTGTCAAATTAATGGACCAGCATAACAGTATATGTAGATTGATGATTCTTGGGGAGGAGCTTGTACCAGACGTGTGCTTTTACGACAGTTTAGTGGTCTACAAACACTACTGGAATCTCCGTGAATACTTTCTTCACAACATAAGACAAAACCTAATCTGCAATATTGAAAAGTGTGGATTGATGCCTCATTCTAATAATTGGTATTTTCTTTCTGCTTTCTCATAAATCCCTCATGAGTTTTAGATCATATTAAATCCCATCCATCTTCCTTCATGATGGGCTAATCAATCACTCATAACTCTGTTGGTAAACAAAAATCCATTTGCACCTACTATATATATTTAAAATGCTTGGAAAAAAGTATCAAAATAAAATAACATTTTAGAAGAAGGTCAACTAAAAGATCTTGAATCTGAGGTCTTATTCACACCTAATACATACAAGTTAACACAGTTAAATACATATTTATGCAACACAGGCTTATTGGAATCATGTGGTCAAATGTGTTTGAACAGCCACATTAGATCCCCTACTTTTTTCCTGCTGACATCATTTGTAAACATCATAACTAGGGTGACCATATTTTTCAGAGTGGAATAAAATAAGGACTATAAAATTGTGATTAATTATGTAATTATGGTTGTAATCCAATTCACTAAAATGTAAACAATAAAAAAGTGTCTATAATAAAAACACATTTTCAAAACATATTCACACATTGTTCAATAAACAATACATACAGAATAATAATAAATAAATATGTTCGTCCAGGATTTTTTTAAATCACTGATTTTATGATTACATTGGTAACACTTTACACTAAGGTTCATTAGTTAATGCATTGACTAACATGAACTAATCATTAACATCACTTGTACAGCATTTATTAATCATAATTGCTAATGCATTATTAACATCCAAGTCCATGCTTGTTAACATTAGTTAATGCACCGTGAGTTAACATGAACTAACAATGAACAACTGTATGTTCATTAACTAATGTTAACTAACATGAACAAATACTGTAGTAAATGTATTGTTCATTGTTTGTTCATGTTAGCAAATGCATTAATTAACACTAATGAACCTTATTGTAAAGTGTGACCATTACTTTTTTCAAAACTTCTGGCATTATTTGCTTTAGTTCATGCATTTTGTTGTGCAAATACATAACAATCTTCATTCATTTTCCCTCAGCTTAGTCCCTTATTAATCAGGGGTCACCACAGCAGACTGAACCGCCAACTATTCCAGCATCTGTTTTAAGCAGCGGATGCCCTTCCACACGCACACACTCATACACTATGGTCAATTTAGTTTACCAGAGTCATCTATCTTTGGACTGTGGATAAAACCGGAGCACCCGGAGGACACCCACACCAACACGCCATGCAAACTCCACACAGAAATGCCAACTGGTCCACCCGACACTCGAACCAGTGACCTTCTTTCTGTAACCACTGAGCCACCTTCACAAAAATCTTGTATTTTATTTTTTAACTTACAAAATCCATCAAGTGCAATGCTTTAACAGGTGAACTACTAAGTAAGGTTACTATGTCATAAAAGTCATATGGTAATAGGTCCAACACAGGCTCATTGTGAAAACGTAATCCTGCGGACGTTTCTGAAGACAGCGAATTACGTAGGCGGAGGTACGTATGGCTGCATCTAATTTTTTTTAAACGAAAGCTACTTGGCGGTGTGATGCCATTCTTTTTCGCGCTTACCAGCTGATCGCTTACCTCCGTATGGATGGCATTTCGGCTGCAACCAGTTTGTTCTGTTAGCGCGCCACGTACGTCGGCGGATTTGACATGCAGAGAGGAGTTGACCACGAAGACGGGGGTTCGAGTCCGGTGAAGAGCGGTTCCAGAAAGCAGGTAAGACAAACACAGAATCCAAAAAATAAAACAACCAAGCAAATAGCAGGGAGAGAATGTGGTAAAATCTGAAAACGTGGTAAAAAAAAAAAATCAGACGAGGGTTTTTATTTTTTTGGATTGCTTTCTAAACATGTTGGTTGGGTTTAGGGAAGTGGGAGGGTGGGTCAGCAATCGTTCGCTCAGTCAGTCAGAAAGTCTGTCAAAAAAGTGAGTCAACAGTGGCCTCTGGTGGCACTCGCGAGGGAAATTTGAGATCTCAAAAAGCGTACATAGTGACCTCTGGCGGATTCGCGAAAACAAAAACTGCAGAAAAACGTGCTGCCGGGACGTATTTTGCGGTCTTCAGAAACATCCGTGGAGGTACGTTTTCAGAATGAGCCTGGGTTGAATAGATCTGTGATGCAAATACTAAATTGTATTATTAAATCATGCACTATTGTAATAGTGTTTTGAGGTAATAACACATGAACAGTGCAGAAGTGAGTCTTTGCTAGTTTATAATTTGACCAATAAAGCTAAAAATAATTAGCAAGAAACCGCATTACAGAAGTTGGTGTTTTTACTAGGTTTTGTATACTTTCTACCTGAAAACATCAGCAAACTCTATGTACACACTATGTAATTATAGGGAGAGTTTTGCAAAAATAAACTATTCCCCCCAATGAGCTAATTTGAACTATTAAACTTTGTAAGATAAATGTTCTTACAAAACAATGTGGCAATTGGATAAACAAGCTCTTCTTGCGCTTTTATTTAAAAGGGAACCTATCATGGCCCTTTTAACAAGGTGTAAAATAAGTCTCTGATGTCCCTAGAGTGTGTATGCGAAGTTTCAGTTCAAAATACTCCACACATAATGTTTTATAACTCTTTAAAACTGCCGCTTTAAGGCTTCGATTCTAATTTTTTTGGTGACTGTTGCTTTAAATTCAAATGAGATTGTGCCTTCTTTTTAAAAGTGGGCAGAGCTACAAATGCCTGTGTGTCAGCATAGTGGCAGATGAAAAAAATAGACTGATGTCCTATGCTAATGAGGGAGAGATCATCAATAATGGGCGGGGCTTTCTCCCTCTAGTGACGTACAAAGTGAGAATGTCAATAAAAGTATTTCTACAGACTGTTTTTATAAAGTGTGATTGTAAAAAAAAAAAAAATTACATTATTACCATGAGAAGCTGGTTATAGTCACAGACTGTTACCACACAGCTATGTTTAAACCTCTTATAAAAGCGATTTCTGCATAATAGGTCCCTTTTAAAATCCATATAAACTGATATAAAACTTCAAGACTCAAAATCTTTGCAGCATTCAAGATTGACCTTTTAGTCTATTGCTATACTTATTTAATTTTCCAGTGACATATTTCCTCTTATAAATCAGCCAAGCAAGAAACAGCCTATGTTTTATGTTTAAAATCCCTGTGTACTACAGTGGACTGGCAGCATGGCACAAGAAATGAGGACATGCATTGCCTACACTTAACTAGCTGGCACGCACATGTACAGCTCGTGGTTTTGAAGCCGCAGAGAGGATTGTAGTTTGCCTGCGTGTGCATGAAGAGGACTCTTGAAGACAGATGCTGCCCACCTCCAGCAGGTGTGGTGGTGTGAGCTGAGTTTATCTTCACCATCGCATTCCACATTCACACAATCTGCTCTCCTGCTAAAAAGAGAAAAACACCTATCTGCTGCAGCAAAAATTACTATTGGGTTTAATTTGCACTTTGGATATTTCATGTTGAAGAAGGAAATATAATCATATCCTGATTGTGGGTTTTAATCAGTAATTGTTGTAAATTTGAGAAAATTAGCATGGAGCTTTTTTTGGATTTGACTGTAATTAAATATATTTCACATTAAGTTAAAGGGCTCTATTTTAACGATCTAGGCGCAAAAGCATTAAGTGCATGTTCCTTTTGCTATTTTAAAGACGGAAAATACGCCCTGTGCCCCGGCACATGGTCTAACAGCTAAGTGCTTATTCTAATAATGAGTTATGGGTGTGTTTTAAGTATAATGTGCATTAACCAATCAGAGGCTCATCTCCCTTTCCCTTTAAGAGTCTGTTGTGTCGCACCATGGCGCATTTGTTATTTACATGGCGGACTTTGTAAGTGGAAAAAAACTGAACACTTCACTAGCGAGAAAATAGTTATAATACATCTGCAGCACAAGAATAAAGAACGCGCCTTCTTCATTTGGCCTCTTTCTTTACTTTTACTCATTACTTTACTCCTTTACTTTCGTGGATAAGGAAACTGTGTTGTATGCACTCCCCTGAAGACATGCATTAGTCTACATATTAAATTTAATTTGTAAGCACAAAGATTTGTTTCAAAACTATTTCTAAATTCAGTTCTAATTTCCAACAAACGAATAAATGAACAATAATAACGTTAATAACGAGAAATATCCAAACACACGTCCTACTCTTATGCCCCATATGGTGATACATACATCTTCAAAAACAGGTGGACACATCTAAACTTGTTTTAATTTAAACAAATTTAAACATGCATGGGGCATCACAGTGCTGCAGTGGGTAGCACAATCGCCTCACAGCAAGGTCACTGGTTCGAGTCCCAGCTGGGTCTGTTGGCATTTCTGTGTGGAGTTTACTTCGAGTGCTCCGGTTTTCCCCACGTCCAAACATCCGGTGCAGCTGAAGTAAGCTTAATTGTCTGTAGTGTATGTGAGTGTGGGTGTTTCCCAGTGATGGGTTGCAGGTGGTAGGGCATCCGCTGCATAAAACATATGCTGGATAAGTTGGCGGTTCATTCCGCTGTGGCGACCCCTGATTAATAAAGGGACTAAGACGAAAACATTAATGAAATATGCATTTAATAAATAAAACTGCTAATAATAATAACATTATACAAATGCAAATTGTCATGAATAAACTGATAAAAGCCCCAGATATGATCCATGGAGGTATTGTTTTTTATATTTATGCAAAAATTAATTTTGTAACATTTTAATCCTTTTATTTAGCCATCTCACACAGCAATAATAAGACACAACTATTTGTTTGAATTGATTTTCTGCTGTGAAATATCACCTTTAACCCAGCACTTATGAAGACACTGGTACAAAACAAGGAGTGGTTGTGCATAGCAAACCATCATATATTAAACTGAGCCTCCAAAATAAATCTCTAGTGTGAGGGAGAGAAAATTACTTATGGGCAACTGATAATTTACAGCTTGTGTGGCCTGTCGAAAAAGAAGGAAGGAGAAACGAGCTGGCGGCGCTGAAACACGGCACTTTGTGCATGATGTGTCTGACAGCAAATAAATAGTGCATTTCAATTTTTTAAGCAGTTGTAATGATAAACACTGTGACAGAATTCCCCGGGTGCCTGTTTTGATATACGATGGCGCTCCGACATAATAGAAGTATTTAAGTTTCATGTCAAAATGCCACACGTTTCATACAAACTCATATTCTGTGATCAGGTCAAAGCTGTATTTGAAAGACCAAACATCACATTTCACCATTTCAAATCTTTGAGCCTCCAAGAAAATATGGTTGGCCATGATGACAAGAAAAAAAAAAAATGCATACTGGGAATTTCAGCCCCACCGTCTGGTATTACAAGGTAATGTGGATGCCATAGTTTCCAATTATTTGGGCAAATTGAGGAATCAGAAAGGTGTGAGACAATTTTAACCATGTCGGTGGTGCTCTGTATCTTGCTATTCCCAAGGTCCGACACTTAAACAAGCTCAAGCTAATTCAGATGCTTTGCCAGATCCACATGACGCTTTTCCTGTAACTGTTTGTGCATTTATACAATCTGCAAAGATACAAAGCTCCTAGTCTTCCATAAAAAGGATTTATTCAATCTAACAGAGAAATGAGTCCAGACCTGCCTCATAGACATTGATATAAATGCTGGTTTTACTTACAGAAACATCTGTCACCATTTGAAATACACTGTAAACAATGCAGGGTTCCACACAATTCATTCTTGTTGTCATAACACAAATCGATTAAGTTAACGAAACATATTTTAAGTAAATTAAACATAAAGCAATTAATTCCTAATTCATGGTGACCCCTGATAACAAAGGGACTAATCCGAAGGAAAATTAATTGATTAATTTGTACCAAAAAACTGTGTTTTTTCAGCTCATTTAAAATAAGTAGACTGAAAAAAATAACTTAACTTTCTTTTTTTTACTTAAAAGTCCTCATAACACTTTGCACAAATAAATTTCAAGTAAATGCTATTATCTTAAATAAGGTACAATTAACTTGTCAATATTATGTAAAATTTACTTAATTCTACTTAACTTTACACTCCTAAACTACTTAGGTAAATGTTAACTGATTATCTTTAATTTTAAGTCTATGATTATTTAAATTCATCACATAATTACAAGTTCTTGTTTTACCAGAAAGAACATTACTTTTATCCATTTATCTTAATAAATAATAATATTATAACACATAATAAATTATATTAATAAAATAATAACAATAATAAAATTGTGTGGTGTAGTGTCAGGAACACAATAAGGTTTAATTATCTACTTATATACAGTGCATCCAGAAGTATTCATAGCGCTGCACTTTTTCCAATTATTTTTGTTACAGTCTTTTTTCCAGAATGTATTAAATTCAATGACTTCCTCAAAATTCTACACACAATACCCCATAATGACAATGTGAAAAAAGTTTTTTTTTTTAAATTGTTGCAAATTTATTAAAAATAAAAGACCTAAAAAAAAAATCACATGTACCTAAGTATTGACAGCCTTTGCCGTGAAACTTTAAATTGAGCTCAGGTACATTCAGTTTCCACTGATCATTCTTGAGATGTTTCAGCAGCTTAATTGGAGTTCACCTGTGGTAAAATGAGTTGATTGGACATAATTTGAAAAGGCATACACCTGTCTATATAAGGTTGACAGTGCATGTCAAAGCACAAACCAAGCATGAAGACAAAGGAATTGTCTGTAGACCTCCAAGACAGAATTGTCTCGAGGCACAAGACTGGGGAAGGTTACAGAAAAATTTCTGCTGCTCTTAAAGTTTCAAAGAGCACAGTGGCCTCCATCGTCCATAAGTGGAAGATGTTTGGAAGATGTTGGCTTCCTAGAGCTGGCCGGCCATCTAAGCTGAGTGATCAGGGGAAAAGGGCCTTAGTCAGGTAGGTGATTAATAACCTGATGGTTACTCTGTCTGAGCTCCAGCGTTCTTCTGTGGAGGGAGCAAAACCTTACAGAAAGACAACCATCTGTGCAGC
Source organism: Danio aesculapii (assembly GCF_903798145.1). Lineage (NCBI taxonomy): Eukaryota > Metazoa > Chordata > Actinopteri > Cypriniformes > Danionidae > Danio > Danio aesculapii. The sequence goes on along the minus strand of NC_079448.1, from coordinate 40,650,525 downwards.
AATCCACCAATCAGGCCTGTATGGTAGAGTGGCCAGATGGAAGCCACTACCCACCTGGAGTTTGCCAAAAGGCATCTGAAACAAAATTCTCTGATGAGACTTTGAACTATAAGAAATTGAACTCTTTGGAGTGAATGCCAGGCATTACGTTTGAAGAAAAACAGGCACCGCTCATCACCAGGCTAATACCATCCCTACAGTGAAGCGTGGTGGTAGCAGCATCATGCTGTGGGGATGTTTTTCAGCAGCAGGAACTGGAAGACTAGCAATGTACAGCGACATCCGCAATAAAAACCTGCTTCAGAGTGCTCTTGACCTCAGACTGGGGCGACGGTTCATCTTCCAGGAGGACAATGACCCAAAGCACACTGCCAAAATATCAATGGAGTGGCTTCACAACAACTCTGTGAATGTCCTCGAGTGGTCCAGCCAGAGCTCAGACCTTAATCCTATTGAACATCTCTGGAGAGATCTGAAAATGGCTGTACACCGTCGCTTCCCATCCAACCCGATAGAGCTTGAGAGGGAAAGTAATCAAAAAGTAATGCATCAACACAATTTGAGTGAAACAAAAATCATAGATTTAAAAATAAGCCATCTCATACAGCAGTAATAAGACAAAATTTCTTCCATCATGTGACTTAAAATGCATTGTCGCTTTTGAAAGCCTTTGTTTTGCAGAGCGTTTTCTAAAAGGTTTAAAAACCCTGTGTCAGAGTGGACGGAGAGAAACATATGCGTTTTAAATGAAAAGGAATTAGGACAGTAGGAAGTATGCTATTTTACAATCGAGGTGTTCAACCAATCAAAATAAATCTTTGTCTCATGCTAGCATAACCATGCTATAAAAGGTGATTAGTTGGTATTATTTAAAAAAGTGAGTAAACCCATTGCTTTTAAAGCGATTACTTGACTTTACATTGGATTTTAAAGCAAGTAAACCTGTTGCCTTTAAATTACTAAGTAAATAAAGATGCATATTCGGCGGCATGGTGGCTCAATGTTTAGCACTGTCGCCTCACAGCAAGAAGGCTGCTGGAGTCCTGGCTGGCATTTCTGTGTGGAGTTTGCATGTTCTCCCCATGTTAGCATGGGTTTGCTCTGGGTGCTCCGATTTCCCCCACAGTCCTATAACATGTGGTATAGGTGAATTGAATAAACTAAATTGGCCGTAGTGTGTGAGAGCGTCTGTGAATGTGAGAGTGTATGGGTGTGTACTGGGTTGCGGCTGGAAGGGCATCCGCTGCGTAAAACATATGCTGGAATAGTTACCGATTCATTCTGCTGTGGCGTATGTGATAAATAAGGGACTAAGCTGAAGGAAAATTAATGAATTAATGAATGAAAGATACATGCAAACTCCACACAGAAATGCCAACTGGCCCAGCCAGAACTCGAACCAGTTACCTTCTTGCTGTGAGGAAACGGTGCTAACCGCTGAGCCACTTCTGCCACCTGAAAAATGCATATTTATATATAAAACACAATAATTAACTTTTAAAATAGCCATAATGCCCTTTAAAATACAGAGCATAGTCTATTTTTAATACAGATATTCTTCTCCAACATGTTTATATACTTTGCTTAATGTTTTCATCTTCTGACATTTTAGACTTGCACTGGCGTAGCATATATAAAGCACAAAGGTGTCAGCTTAGGGTGAGCTCAGCTGATGGCCAGCATTCACCTCTGTTGTAATTCCCTCACATGCCATTTTTTTTTCATGCTCCCATGGTTTTCTTCCCACCTTGACATATGTACACACCATATGACCGCTTTCTACCTCTTTCTCTCTTTCTAACACACACATACACATTGCACATTCTGTTGACAGTAGCAGAAGATCAGAGGAAAGAATTTCAGGAACCAGAGATGTAAGGTGACAGGTAAGAAGAAGAAGCGTGTGGAGACTTGGTCTTACGTCTGTTGCTATCAAAGGCTTCAGCTGTGGGAAAGGGCTGAGGTGGAGAGGTGAGAACACTCTCTGTAGCTCTCATAGACTCAAGGACATCACACTCACTAACACTTCTCTGGCCTGTTTACACTCTAGATCCACAGTGACTATTCAAATCAATGCAATCACCACTCTCCCAGTAGGTATAGGTGTCAAGACCAAGATATGGTTTGCACTCTAAACCAATGTTTTATTTAAGATGTTCAGTTCACGTTAGGGGAAGTAAATAAAACGCGCTCCAAGAAGGCAAAGGAGACATTCAAATTTCAGCAGTCACAAATCCTATATAATATACAAAAACAAAACACTCTGGTTTAAGATACAGTAGGTGTCACCCCTACAGTTCAACCTGATCAGTCTGGGATTTGAACTAGACTTTTATTGCATGTGGGGAAGGTGGACTGACAAAAACAGGATCTTCAGCCTCAGTTGCTTGTGTTCTTCTTGAGTCCAGAAGAGCAAGGTTTATCCAAACAGCTTTGTTACATCCAGCACCCTAAACCTCACTCCTATCCAGGTCATGGTATGAATGCAACCTCTCTGGTTCTATTCAATCTGCTCCAAGTAAAATTCAAGCCAGCATTTCAGTACACAGCCTATAGCAGTATTTTTCAGCTCCAGTCCTCATTCCCCACCGCAATTCATGTTTTCGCGTAGCGCTTCAAATGTTTGTTCTAAATTGACCATAAGTGTGATTTGGACCCCACAGTATATTCCCCCATAATACCAGTTTAAAAGAAGTGTATTTGTTTCATTTAAATGGCATAAAATATGCAATATGTGGTTCTAAATTGTATTTACCAGACCCCCTAGTTTTTCCCCCAAAATTTTTTGATATTTTTGCTATAAAAATTTTGTGGCGGTAGTTCCCAGAAATTTGCAGACAATTTTGCGGAAAAAAATTAGTAAAGTATTGGGTGCCTTAAGGATCAATTTTAGGCCCTTTGCTGATTACAATTTACATGCTACCCCTGGGAACAATTATTAGAAGATATGTGATCAGCTTTCACTGCTATGCAGATGATACTCAATTATATATTTCATCTAAACCTGATGAGATGTCTGAACTATCTAAGCTTATTAAGTTTATCTTAAACTCATACAAAATAGAATTATTACTTATTGGGCCTAAATCCTGTACACAGAAGATCACGCAACTCAATCTACAATTGGAGGGATACAAAGTTAGCGTTAGCTCTACTATAAAAGATCTGGGTGTCATATTAGACAGCAATTTAACTTTTGAAAATCATATATCCCATATCACAAAAACTACCTTCTTTCATCTGAGAAATAAGTTACAAAGTATGCTATCCATCTCAGATGCAGAAAAGCTAGTCTATGCTTTTATGACTTCTAGGCTGGACTACTGTAATGCTCTGTAATGCATCCTCTATTAACAAACTTCAATTAGTACAAATTGCAGCTGCCAGAGTTCTTACCAGGTCTAGAAATTTTGATCACATCACCCCAATTTCATCCTCCTTGCTGCCTGTTAAGTTTCGTATTGAATTTAAAATATTGCTTCTTACATATACAGCTTTAAATAGTTTAGCTCCTGTTTATCTAACCAACCTTCTGTCTCGCTATAATCCAACTCGCTCTTTAAGATCTCAAAACTCAGGGCTTCTGGTAGTACCTAGAATAGCAAAGTCGAGTAAAGGAGGTCGAACCTTCTCATTTATGGCTCCTAATCTCTGGAAAAGCCTTCCTGATAACGTCCGAGGCTCGTATACACTCTAACAATTCAAAACTAGAGTAAAGACCTATCTGTTTAGTAAAGCACTCAGTGCATCACTTAGCGGGTTTCCACACAGGTTTCTGCATCTTGTTTATGTACACCATGAACAGCAGCTATGCTAATTATTCTCTATTCTCCATTTCCACCTGAGGATACTCTTCCCGAGGCCCTCAGACTATGCAGAGTCACTCTGCAGACGTTTGGCCAGCTGAGAAATTAAAAGGTCGTGCCCAACCGAGTCTGGTTTCTCTCAAGGTTTTTCCTTCACTTTCGCCAATTAGTGAAGTTTTTTCCCTTTCTGCTGTCGCTTCTAGCTTGCATGGTTTGGGATCGGGAAAGCTACACATTGTTGGATTTGCTCTTCAGTGTTTGGACTCTCAGTAGTGATTTTTAAACCACACTGAACTGAGCTAAACTGAACTGAACTTAAACACTACAAACTGAACTACACTGTTCCTATTTACTATGGCCTTTTATGTGAAGCTGCTTTGACACAATCTACATTGTATAAGCGCTATACAAATAAAGGTGAATTGAATTGAATATGTGTATATATATATATATATATATATATATATATATATATATATATATATATATATATATATATATATATATATATATATATTATTTTTTTTATTTTATTTTTTTCCCAGGTAGCAAAGAATTCTGGTCCAGATTTGGTGTAAAGTTGGCACAGCAGGTATTCTTCTGGCACTGGCATACAGCATGTGGGCTAAACATGGCCTGGGTTTCATAGAGGTGGCACCATCTTTAAGGCAGCACATAAGGTTTTGGCCAGATGTCAAATGTAGTATTTGGTTCAGATGTAAAGATGTAAATGTGGGCCACATAAGTTTGGCCTATCTTGACCCACTTTTGAAATACATTTAAATTATTTTTGAGTAAAAAAAAAATTCTACCAATCGGGTCGCTTTGGGAAAAAGTGTGGCCATAAAAAGAAACCAAATTCATAGCAGTGCAGTCGTGACACACTAGCAATTCTGACCCAGTTCAGGCTCAGTTATGGGTTATTAACTTGGCTGAGACTTGGCCCAGATATATGGTTCATGTTTGGCCCTTGTATAGAAGCCAGACTTGGTCCAATCATGTACCGTAGTTCACTGTAGCATGTGGGCCAAGCAAAAGCTGATTGTGGGGGCCAGATCTGGGCCAGAGAAATTTTGCTATGTGAGTTATTTACCATTTTAGGTATCCTACTATGTTAGGTGTGCAATCTGACACAATGACCCAAATCATAAAAATAAAACTTCTTTATTTTGGTCTCTTGCCAAGACAAGATCTAAAACAGTAGGGTTTAAGCCAAATGAAGTTTGTATAACTCTTATTTTTAACCACAATCTTACTTTCTCTCAGATTTCACTCCACGGAGCATCTAACATCATGTACCTCACTCAGGACTTGCATAAGGGCTTCCCCTACCGTAATACACCTAAAACATTGATTGCCGTAAAAGTCAGTCAGTGGCAGGGAATCGTTTTCTCTCGTTAACTGCAGGGAAAGAGTTAAATGAAGCAATTTATCAATTTAACGCACATTATAATACCAGCCATATATTTAAAGCACAAAAAATGTCTTTCAATTCGGTTCAGTCCAGCGACCATCATCCTTGAACCAATCTGTTTGTTTCATTGCTCCATTTGTTAGATGTTTGCTCACACGTTCTTTTGCAGTCTGAAGCGCGTCAAATGAACAAAACGCCCAGTTTCTGCCACAGGATGTCTAATCCTGTCTTTGCTTTGACTTCACATGTAAATCACTCGCGCTTCATCTGTATCTGCTTACTGCACAGGCTAAAAAACATCATGTGCGCTGTGTCTGCAACGTCTATGATTCATGTAAACCAATTATTTGCAAACTGAAATAAATCTAATTTGATTATATGGTTTGGAATTTGATGTTTTATGAGATTATTTAAATTTTTTGGTGATTATTTTGCGTTTAAATTAAGAATTTTGCAGGATCGCAACAATTTTGCGACTTTTTGTTGATGGTGTGTTGGATTCCGCGATTGTGGAATTGCAAAAAACTAGAGGGTCTTTAAAAGTGGATTTAAAAATAGTGCTTCTTCTGTTTTCATTCTCCTGCCTGTGAACGCGCTAGAGACGTTTCTCTGTAAACCAATAGCGTTCAGCTGTTGCGGTGGTACAGTAGTGGTACAAAGTGGTACAGTACGGTTCACTTTTGACAGTGGAAATGACCAAGTATGCCGAACCGTGTACTGTACCACTCAGTGGAAATAGGCCATTTTTTATTAAGTGTATGTACTGGCACTGAGTAATCATCGCTGTGTAGGGACCCTGTCATTTGGAACATAGTACATGCATAGAGCTCTCTTCTAACAAACTGAAATCTGAATACACTGTGTAATTGAAAAAAAAAAACATAGCAGCAGTTGCTAGTGCACCTCAAGGCCAGAAGAATGAGATGTACTAATACAGCTCTTACTAGCTGGCCTCCATGACATTAACCACCTAAACCTCACTCCCATCTGGGTCACGGCACCAATAACTATAATTTGTCTTCACACCCATTTCAGGTCTTTCTGTCTCCGTTAATGAGCTGATGATCTGAATTAGATGTGTTTGGTTAAGAAGACATGAAAAATGTGCAGAGCTGGTGGTCCTCCAGGAACATGGTTGAGAAACACTGATCTATAGTGTGTTTAAAAACTAAGGGGAGTGCTGTTTTAATTGAACAGCACCTTCTGATAAACTACTTGTACTGTAGGTGATGCACTCTTTCTCTTCGTATGCACCAGGCACTTTCTTATGAACACTTCATACTTTTTGAAAAACATTGCACAATTCTTAGTGTGCTTCACGCAGGTGAGTGGGCTTGACAAACCCCCTGTAGGACACACACATTTCCATATGATCTACAAGAGAAAATTAAACTGACTTAGCATTTACAGTATACATGGCTACTTTCTGATGATTTGAAGTGCTTCTTTTATCCTCATTCACTTTAGATAAATCTGCTACAGTAAATGAATAAATGTAAGAATAAATGCAAATCTGTTATATCTGTTATAGAACCCAAGCAAACAAAGGAAATCAAGGGAAAGTAAATCCATATCAACTAAAAAGTCTTCAAAGCATAAATACACCCTGACACTGGGAAACTGGTGCAAATTATCAATAATGAAAATGGAAGCTTCGGCAACTGGGGAACCGCACCCCCCCACCCCTTCATAATAAATGAGTTCCGGCTCAGAACAGCAGATGACACACACAATAACAAACACTGTCTTGTTATCTTGCACTCAGAGTTGGATGCCTAATGTTTGGGAGCATGGTCTTAGGGAGGTCATTTAACCAAATCTTTTGATGCCAGGCATTTTACAACAACTGAAACAGGGTTTGCGATGGTCTGCATTAAGGATAGTTAGGTTTAGGTCAGGTTTATTATCATATTTTGTTGTTGCGAGTTTCTGACCATCTGCAGGTTCTTGTGTTTTTATGCTTCCAAAAATGTTTCCTTTTTTAAAACACTGTTGTATATAAAGTGAACACTGCTTAAATTAATGTGGAAACATGGTATATTGTGTAAAAAAGTTCACACATGACTAGCTGCCTGTCACTTGCTCATGTTATTGTGTAGCCTGGTGTCCCAGTTCAGGGTACTGATGGCTGTATTCCAGTAAGAATTGTAGTAATTGACTCTGTGACCAACAACTTCCTCCAGCGAGGCTGTTCGAAGGCAGGGACTGGAGGTTTCTCTCCTCTCTGGAGACTTCACATCCATGCCTGAGCATTAATTGGATCTTTTTAATGAGTGTGTGGATCTCTAGGAGCTCAGGCAATACGCTTGTCCCCACTGATGAAGTGGATTTCTGAGAGTCTAAGCATTTCTGTCCCAACTCTGCTCCTCCGTGGGTTTCAGTGACGGCTGCTCCACTTCAACATGCTCTAGTGAATGTAATATACTCTATACATGGTACATTTATTTTTATATTTTTACATTAACTTGTATATAACGTTAAAAATATCAATACTAAAGAATTTTACATTACTGTTCCTGTTAAAATATAGAAATTATTACAGTGTTTAGAGGAGAGTAACATAAATATAGTTGAAGTCAGAATTATTAGCCCTCCTGAATTATTAGCCCACCTGTATATTTACCCACCAATTTCTGTTTAATAGAAAGATATTTTCAACATATTGCTAATAATAATTTGAATAAGTAATTTCTAATAACTGGTTTCAAATAACTGATGACAGTACATAATATTTTAGTAGATATTTTTCAAGATTGGTTTGAGCCCCGGCTGGGTCAGTTGGCGTTTCTGGGGGGAGTTTGCATGTTCTCCCCGTGTTGACATGGGTTTTCTCTGGGTCCTCCGGTTTCCCCCACAAATCCAAAAACATGTGGTATAGGTGTATTGGGTAGGCTAAATTGTCCGTAGTGTGTGAATGAGTGTGGTTTTACAGTGATGGTTTGCAGCTGGAAGGGCATCCGCTGCCTAAAACGTGCTGGATAAGTTGGCGGTTCATTCTGCTTTGGCGATCCCAGATTAATAAATGGATTAAGCCGAAAAGAAAATGAATGAATGAGAACTAATAATATTGACCCTAAAAGGGTTTTTAAAAAAATTTTAAACTAAAAAATAAAAATAAAAAAATAAAACGAATAAGACTTTTCCTAGAAGAAAAAACATTATCGGAAATACTGTGAAAAATGTTTTTGCTCCATTAAAAATCACTTGAGAAATATTTGAAAAAGAATACATATTTCACAAGAAGGTTAATCATTTTGACTTCAACAGTATATCCAATTTAATAAAACGTATTATATTAATTGATGAAATGTTTTGCAAATATTGTTAAATAATGTGTTTTTCACAAAAAGTTCTTATTTCATAGAAAATGGAATAGTAACACAGGGAATGATATTAATATCACTATAAAATTTTGGAGATTTAAAAAAAGATTTTAAGCTATATTTTTTAAAAACAGAAAATTGCATGTTGTCTTATCCATCCTCCAAAAAACGTTTTTCCTTATATTTCTTATATATATTTTCCTTAAAATTTATCTTTTACTTTTGCAGTTTTGTTGTTGTGAAAGTGTCTGACTATTACTTAGCTTAGTAGAACTGATTACCTTTTCTGAAATATTGCTAACTATTCAACTATTAACTATTGTTAACTATTCACTTTTGTTGATTTCATTTTAGAAGACATAGATTTTCCTTGTGCAATCCAAAAAGAGGATCTTTTATGGCACCTGCCAGCAAACAGTACCTGGACCGCTTTTTCGACTTGAAAGATATGAGGCATAGGAGAATAAAGTTAATATATCTAACTCAATAAAACTGAATATATAATTTATGAAATGCTTTACTGATATCGCTAAAATAATGATTATTTCATAAAAAGAGTTCTTATTTCATAAAAAGGGAATAGTAAAGGAATACTATTATTAGCTAATAGTATTATTATCACTATAAAATCTAGGGGGGGTTTGGTAAGATTTATAAGCCTACTAGTAGGCTCAGAAGGCTGTTGTCATTCGTCCACATGGTTAATCAGCTATATATCACATACAGCTGCGGAAGTTAACAAAAATTAATTATATTATTTATTAAATTTCCCATTAATTGTATTTTATTAAGTCTACCCCTACCCCAACTGTCACAGTAATGTAAAAACAGATCTGGATCTGGAGTCTTCTCTATTAGTATAGCTGATTAACCATGTGGATGAATGACAACAGCCTTCTGAACCTACCAGTAGGCCCCTACTAGCCCATGTCTATCAATTGATAACCGCTGATATTCAATCCCCATTCAATCGAGTGATAACATTCTAAGTGGGTGTATATTTTCACTTTATTATGCATTTTTGTTGTTGAAAGCGTGTGATTATTGCTTAGCTCAGTAAAACTGAACACATTTTTACAAATATTGAAAACTATTTATTCTTACACTTTTGTTGATTTCATATTAGAAGCCATAAATTTTTGTTTGTGCCATCTAAAAAGAGGATCTTTTATGCGGCCTTAGACAGTACCTGGACTGCTGTTTTGAGTTGAAAGATATGAGGCACCTGTTAATTTTTGCCTTTCTGTGCCATCTGCTGCTTGCCATCTAAAACAGATGGGTAACCCATCAGCGGGCCGCCTGCACCCCCTCCGGGTCTCCCCTGGCACACCCACTTCTCCACCCTCCAAAAAAAGCTCTCTGGTATCACACTGCGGCCAACAAGGATTAAAGAGCGAAGAGGGAAAACATGCAACTGAATGTGAATAATTCATTGCGAGCTATTTGAAATATCACAAATGTCATTCTCTGGCTTTTGGGAAGCAAACAGCGTCAACACAGTTCTAATTAAAAGTTTAGATGTCGTAAATTAAACATCAGCTCGTAATATTGCACACGGGCCAGTGCCTAAATGATATTTAAATGGTAAACTGGATTACATACCGTGCGTTCGGTGCAGCGATGCTTTTGTTGATAGAAGAGCAATTTGCAAGAAAATTGCTGGGAAAATGGCATCCCGCTGAGTCAAATAATCTTAGTGGCATCCGCTGCGTGCGTTAGGAAATAATAATAATGGCTTCTGAATAGAGGCTAAAAAGGTGGACGGTGATTAGTTGTTTGTCTAAAAATATAAAACCAAGAGTGAAAAATCTGTCATTATTTTAACAAAGGACAAATTAGATATCCCACAAGCTTTAAGACTTAATGCTTGCTTAAGCTTAATCCAAAAAGGAAATTCATCACTGGGATAACAGCCATAAGTTTGTGAAAATCCTATATTAGTTTGTTAATACTTAATTTTGTTGGTCTGCTTTAGACATTGTATTGACTACATGCAACTTTTTAAACTTGCACTCATTAGACTATTAGCAGTTGGCTTAATATATAATAAAACTTTATTTTAATAGTGTCCCAACTTTAAAATTTATAAAATTAATTTGTGACTTTTTATCTTACATTTTCTAGTAATTCAGTGACTTTATTTCTTGAAACTTAATTCCACATACTGGTGACTTTTTACCTGCATTTATGAGCTCATAAGTCTAAACCAGGGATGTGCAAACTCTGTCCTGGAGAGCCAATGTCCTGCATAGTTTAGCTCAGGGGTGCCAAACCCAATCCTGGAGGGCCGGTGTTCGTCATATTTTAGTTCCAACCCCAATTAAACACACCTGAACCAGCTAATCAAGCTTTTTCTAAAGCTGCGGTCACACTGGGCTTTTCTCCCCATAGACTTCCATTCATACGCACGCGAATGTGTCAGACCGGAAACGCAAGGTCATGCGTCAAGTTTCGCAAGCTTGGTGAACTCTGACCTTCGAAATCGCATCACTTGACTGCGTGAGACCAATCGAGGGTCAAAACATGACCTCTCTGGACAGAAATTTAAAACATGGACCAATCGCTCCCTTTTTAATGTCTAATCATCTTGTTTAATCCCACCCCTTTTCGCAGCGCCGCATGACAGAATTTTGCATACACAAACTCCAATGTGACTGGAGCTTCAGTATACAAAAACTTCCAGGCAGGTGTATTGAAGGAAGTTGAAGCTAAACTATGGAGGATACCGGTCCTCCAGGAGCGAGTTTGGACACCCTTTTTTTAGCTCCAACTTCCTTTAACATACCTGCCTGGAAGTTTCTAGTGTACCCAGAAAGAGCATGATTACCTGGTTCGGGTGTGTTTAATTGGGGTTGGAACTAAAATATGCAGGACACCAGACCTCCAGGACTGAGTTTGGGCACCTCTGGTCTAAACTAAACTCTGAGATGCAATGAAAGAAACAAAAATAAATTTGTAGATATGCTGTAGATAGTGTCACAATTATGAGTTAATATTTCAGAATTATGAGTTTAATTAGGAAGTTAATTATGAGTATTTCATTTATCATTATCATTTGTTGAATTAGACCAGTGTTTCTCAACCCTGTTCCTAAAGGCACACCAACAGTACACATTTTCAATCTCTCCCTAATCAAACACACCTGAATCAACTCATTAGAACATAAGAAGAGTCTCTAAAACAGGGGTGCCCAAACTCAATCCTGGAGGGCCAGTGTTCTGCATATTTTAGTTCCAACCCCAATTAAACACACCTGAACCAGCTAATCAAGCTCTTTCTAGGTGTACAAAAACTTTCTGGCAGGGGTACTGAAGGAAGTTGGAGCTAAACTATGCAGGACACCGGCCCTCCAGGAGCGAGTTTGGACACCCCTGGTTTAGCTCCAACTTCCTTCAACACACCTGCCTGGAAGTTTCTAGTGTACCCAGAAAGAGCTTGATTAGCTGATTCAGGTGCATTTAATTGGGGTTGGAACTAAAATATTCAAGACACCAGCCCTCCAGGACTGAGTTTGGGCACCCCTGGTCTAAACTAAACTCTGAGATGCAAAGAAGAAAATTGAAATAAATTTGTAATTGCAACAAGTTAAAATTAGTAAACTAATTGGATGTCGCCCTTATCTAACCCATTAAATCCCAGCTAACTTCCAGAAAGGGAGGGTAACCAATAGTGTTAGAGATAACAAGTAAACCAAGTCCCGCCTCAAGACTGATAAAAATCCAAAAAGTTTTGTGCGAGCAGAGAGAATAGCCAGCATGCGAGCAGAGAGAACTGATCGTGCGCTTGCTGTAGGCATGATCTTGCTCGCGAGAGCGTACATCGCACTGATGACGATGTGTGCACGCCAGGGTTAACAACGAGCTTAGGAGCGCCCGTTTCCTCACTGTGGATCAGTTCAGCACTTGTTTGAACGTCCCCTGAGGGCACGCGAGCAATAGTTTCCTCGCGTGTAGGCCTGTAATCTGCTCGCAGTTCACTTCTCCTCGCGCGTAAATATGACTGGTGCGCTGATTATTTTTGGTATGGAATTGCTGTCATAGCTTCTCTTCTTGTTAAACTGAACAGTCGCATCATTGATGACGTAAGCGTGCTCAGGTTTGGAAGGCAAAATGCAGTGTGAGTGCAGGCTGTAAGGGGAGAGGGGACAAACGCGCTTCAGAACGGTTCAAGGCCACTGTACCTTGTGTGAATACTAGGTTGAAAGTTAAAAAAAGTAGGGGTTTAACCCCAGCATCTTGGCCGATTTGCTAACTGACTTCTCTCCATCATGACCTCCTAATCATCCCCATATCATAATTGACTTCATCACTATAGCTGTGTCCCAAATTGCATACTTATGCACTATTCTACGCCATTTTGTAGTATAAATAGTGTAAGAAGTGCGTTCACAAAAAACGCACTCTAAAAATAATAAGTGTACTTTAATTACCCGGATGATGCACTCATTCAGCCGATAAAATGAAGTGTGGAATGATGGACACTTCACGCACTCAACGACCGCAGCTGTGCTCATGTAGCGGAAGGGGTGGAGCTATCGGGTGCACATGTTGGATAACTTTATTTATTTTGGATGGTAAAAGCACAATTTTCCTAGGAGAGTGATTATAGTGCAACCATCAAACGTCATCAGGGAAATGGTTTGAATTTCCGCTTAGTAAAAAAACATTAGTGTTCCATTTGAGACGACACTACATACATATACTATGCTGTTGAGTGTGTAAGTGCATAAGTACATAGTGCATAGTGTATAGTGTATAGTGTGCCATTTGAGACGCAGCTTATGTCTCCTTTCCACCAGTCAGCTGGTGTGTGGTGTGCGGTCTGGCAGAATATGGCTGGAGCACGTAATCCTGGTGGATGCTGCTTTGAGTGTACAGAAAAGCGCTATATAAATGTAAGAAATTATTATTACAATTTGAATTAATTAAATCCATGCAGTCTGACAGTCTAATTCACCAACAAACTTTAAACTCATAATTCTGAAACATTAACTCATAATTGTGGCTTTATCTAGAAGATTTCTTGGAATTCTGAATTTATTTCTCTCAATTAAGTTTTTTCCCCTCAGAGCAGTGAGATAAAAGGTTGCAATTGTGAATTGCAAGATTTTAGTCTAAACTGTGAGATATAATGTCACTATTTGGAGAAAAAAGGTAAAATATGACAAAGATTAGTTTGTAATTGCGATTATATTTCTCACAATTTTGTGTTTATATCCTGTAATTAACTTTCTCCCTCAGAACGGCGAGATTATGATTTCATGAATCAGAGAAAGTCAAAATTATGAGATGCTAATTGAGAGTTTACAACTTGCAGTTGTGAGAAAGTCTAAACAATAAAACAAATTGAAGTCTCCTTTTTATTCTGAGAAGGAAACAAGTTTTCATACAGCCAGTCTGCTTTTCAAGTACATGCTAATTATTCTGCTAACAAAGCAAATTCAGTTTCACTCAACATTTCAGAGGGAACCAGCAAAATAACCATAACCGTTAAATGTACTTTAGTTTTGGGATGTGAACATATTAATCAGTATTTTAATGGTAATTCCTAATCATTCTTTTGGTAACAGAATGTGTTCACCAACAGACATAAGGCTAAAACAAAGGAAATAATTGGTCTGAACTAAACTATGAGATGCAAAGTCGCAATCTGGAAAAAAATTGCAACTGGTTAAAATGAGTGACCTGAAAGCATCTACAATTTGAATGAATCAAATCCATGCAGCTGCCAGTCTAACTGACCAACAAACTTTAAACTCATAATTCTGAAACATCAACTCGTAATTGTGGCTTTATCTAGAGGATTTCTTGGAATTATGAATTTATTTTTCTCAGTTAAGTTTTTTCCCCTCAGAGTTGTGAGATAAAAGGTTGCATTTGTGAATTGCAAGATTTGAGTCTAACCTGTGAGATATAATGTCACAGTTTGGAGAAAAAAGGTAAAATATGACAGACATTAACTGTGATTAGATTCTCAAAATTTTGTGTTTACATCCTGCAAGTCTAAACAATAAAATAAATTGAAGTTACTTTTTTTATTCTGAGATAGAAACAAGTTTTCATACAGACAATCTGCTGACTGCTTTTCAAGTACATGTTAATTATTCTACTAACAAAGCAAGGTCAGTTTTACTCAACATTTCGGATGGAACCAGCAAAATAACCATAACCATTAAATTGACTTTAGTTCTGTGATGTGAACAAATGAATCAGTCTTTTAATGGTAATTCTTAATCATTCTTTTTCTTTCAATTGGCAACAGACTAACAGACATAAGGCTAAAAAAGGGAAATAATTGGTCTGATCAGTGCAGAATGAAAGGCAAACAAGCACCGAACAGGAATGAAAAGCTTTTCATTCCTTCATGAGAATCTGTCTGCACAGACAGTCCTCTCCTAAATGTAACCTTCATGTGTCGCTTCATACTGATGAAATCTTCTCAAGGAGAGCGGCTCATTGTTTTAATTGCTTCAGTGCATGTGCGCAGCTGTTCACAGTAATGAATTGTAGCACTCTGTAACAAAAGAGACAGTCTCTTTATTTGGAAATGAAAGGAATGGAGGAGAGAGAGAGAAAGTGAGAGAGAGATATTGGCTGAGCGCTGTATAATGACAGCAATGTTTAGAAAGCAATCAATTTGGAATTAAAGTACACTTAAGATACAGGACTTGCTACTTCACAATAAAAAGGCCATCTGAAGATTGTTTCGCTCAATAAAGGCAGATAGATTAAACTACAGACTAGTGTTTACAAAGTTAAGCTCATAGTATAGTTAGGTTTCTATACATATGATGATAAGTAAGTACATATATGTACAGACAGGGTTAGTTGCATGTATTTATGTATAATATATTGTTTCTACATGCAGTATGTACTGTACATGCAACATGTAACAAAGACACTGTAAAACAAGTGTTACCAAAACATTTACTGACTCTAAATGTTTTTAAATGTCAGATCAAATCAGATTTGAAAACATCTAGAGCAAAAAAAAAATAAATATATATATAAAAAATAAACAAATAAAAATTAATTGAATCATTACATAATTTGTTACATGAACCATTTGAATGAATAAGACTTTCCAAATATTGCTTAAATTATGAATGACAGGCTAGCAGAACTATTTGATAATGGTCTTGTCTCACTTGGTACAATAGCTTAGCAAAAATATAACCAAATATCTATATTTCATCATGCCACATGGCTACTTTTAAGCTAAACCACACTACTGAAAAATAAATGAAAAATAAATAATCTTGTAGCGTTGCTATTCATACTGTCAGACAGAGCAACAATTGTGATATATTTAAAAAGAGCAATTCCACATATAACAAAAAATAAATAAATCTAAGTTTTAAAATAGTCACAGCTTGCTACAATAGGTGAAAACATTCACTGAGACACAAGAAGGAAAACACATAATGTAGGGGTATATACTCTTAAACTAGATGAGATGTACATTTTTTTTTACAAATTATTTTATATAATTTTTTATTTAGTACTGCCTTCCATAAGCTCCACTGTGTGAAACTGTTTGGTGCAACATGACTCGCTTCGGTTCAGTTTTGTTCAGCTCAGTTTCTATTAGTACATCATAAAGCGGGTGGGATTATCGCTATAGATGCGCTGCTTCTAATTTTCTATTAAAACTTTTCATTCTGGGTCATCCCATACAGCTCTCACTAGATTCATTCTTTATCTACCAACGAGAGGAACATCTGGACCTCTTCTACTGATCATGATGCTCTTTTTCATGTGTCTTTTTCTTGCGGTGTAAAACAAAAAATAATTAAATTAAATTAAATTAAATTAATATTTATTTATTATTTGCTATTTTGTCTAGTGTCCCAAATCCAATGACAGTGGTAATGATGATTCTCTCAGACCAGTTTGTTATCAGCAGTGTGTATACATCAGGATTGGTAACACGATGCTCACTTGCAACCTCACTTGTAGTGGTTTTAAAATCGTACTACAGCAGGTACAGAACACAGTGAAAAAGTCTTCAAAAGTGAACTGAACCGAACCAAACAACACCGAAAAAAACCCCTGTGCTTTACGTGTTTCCCCCAAAAATAAAATAAGCTGTTATTATAAATATTGTTGTTATTATATTTTTCTACA
This sequence comes from Danio aesculapii, assembly GCF_903798145.1. Classification (NCBI taxonomy): domain Eukaryota; kingdom Metazoa; phylum Chordata; class Actinopteri; order Cypriniformes; family Danionidae; genus Danio; species Danio aesculapii. The sequence continues at coordinate 40,633,856 of NC_079448.1, read as the reverse complement.
ATAAGCCTATATCATGGAATTTTTCTTAAAGTAATATGTAGAGGAAAACCAAGTACTACAGCATGTTTGGTGAATGTCATTTTTCTTTAGAGGACACTTTGGGTTACATACACTCTCAGAAATGCAGGTACAAAAGCTGTCACAGTGATGATAGTGGCACCTTTTTCAAAAGGTCCACCAGTGTACCTTTTAAGTATTAATATGTGCCCTTTCGACGCTACCATTGAAGACACCAATATGGACATTTTATGTACAAAAGTGTTTCTTTTGAAAAAGTACTACTCTGATGACAGCTTTTGGACATTTATTTCTGTGAATGTACCTAGGATTTAGATTAAATTACTGAACTCGAGTAATTTATTAAAGCATGCTACACGTGAGCTTTTAAAGAGTGTATTTTGTAATTGGTAGTGGAATACATTTTAAGAGTAACTTCCCCAACGACTGTATGTTCAGATAAACAAAATATTATTCAATTTAATTCAATTCACCTTTATTTGTATAGCGCTTATACAATGCAGATTGTGTCAAAGCAGCTTCACATAAAAGGTCACAGTAAATAGGAACAGTGTAGTTCAGTTTGTAGTGTTTAAGTTCAGTTCAGTTGAGCTCAGTTCAGTGTGGTTTAATAATCACTACTGAGAGTCCAAATATTGAAGGGCAAATCCAACGATGGGCAGCTCTACAGATCCCGAACCATGCAAGCCAGTGGCGACAGCGGAGAGGGAAAAAAAACTTCACTAATGGCGGAAGTGAAGAAAAAAAAACCTTGAGAGAAACCAGGCTCAGTTGGGCACGATCATTTTAATTTCTCCGCTGGCCAAACGTCTATTGAGTCAAGACAAATGTTAATTTAACTGTCATAATTTAATTAAATTCATTTTTATTTCTATAGTGCTTTTACAATGTAAATTGTGTCGAAGCAGCTTAACATAGAAGTTCTAGTAAACTGAAACTGTGTCAGTCCAGTTTTCAGGGTTGAAGTTTAGTTTAGTTCAGTTCAGTGTGGTTTAATTTTCACTGCTGAAAGTCTAAACACTAAGGAGCAAATCCATCGATGAGCAGCTCCAAAAGTCCCAAACTAAGAAAGCAAGTGTCGACAGTGGTGAGGAACCAAACTTCACCATTTGACAAAAGTGAGGGGAAAAAAACTTTGAGAGAAACCAGGCTCAGTTGAGCATGGCCATTTCTCCAGGCCATAATTTAGTCATGCCATCATGTATAAGTCTTCATTTGATTGCACACCTTTATGAAATATTAAGATCAGTGTTGACCAAACCTGAACTAATAAACAGCAAAATATGAAACATGAGCTTGCATTTCTGTTCTCTAGCATTTGCATGCATATAAATGTAAGTCGGTGAAACCAGTAGCCATTCTTCAGTCTGCATACTGCACAAAAGCACTTTAGATGACCTCTTGCATGTGGGGCACTCGGGGGGTGAACTAATTACAAGTTTAGCCAGAGAAACCCAAAAGTAAATCATAAAGAAAATCCTGACAGGGAGAACAAAACCTTATTTCAGCGAACATATTACCTGTCAATCTGTGGCAGTGCAGGGAGTGGTTGAGCGCCAAAGCTCTGGAAAGGTTTAGATACTGACTGAAAGGCAAAGCGGAGGGAGGCAGCGAGCTCTCGCAAGCTTGTTTCCTACGTTTTGCAAATGGAGTGAGTGAAACATTTGGATATCGCAGATGCACACCTGCACGGCAAAATGAGTGAACGCTCTGAAGAGAGGCCTGTGGCTATGAATCAGAGAGACGGAGAGAAAGGGCTGGTGAAAAGATGAGAGCTAAGAGGAGAAGAGAAAAAATGAACAGAACTAAAAGGAACAGAGAACACGGGTGATAAAGAGACAATTAAAAGACAGAAAAGAGAGCGATACGCAGAGGGTCTGAAGCACATTAGAGAGACATAAAGGCGCAGAGGGAAAGACAGCCAGGCAACTCAGACTCATTTTAGCCGAGCTGCCACATCTCTCATCTCTCATAGGGAGGCACGTTTCCTCAGGCTTGGAAAAATGGTGCTGATGCGGAGAAGACCTGGAGAGTTGTTTAGTCAGGTAGAGGCCATGAAAACGTCTCTCTCCCACTGGTCTCATAGCTGAAGTTTTCAGCCTCTCCTGCAGTTTTGTAAGTCTAGCGCAATTTAGAAGTTCTTTTCTGATTGAAGCTTATTCCGTGGCATTTACCCAATGTTCATTTATAAACGCATCATGGAGGGATTTGATCCAAACTTCAGCTATGATGCAAATTGTTTGCAAATGTGAGCATGATTATGCACTCGATCTGAAGGGCAGAACACTTGAAGCAAGTAGCAAAGGGGGCTTTTATTTGGAAACAGAATTTTTACCTTGAAAATTGATTAAGATGCATGCTTGTAGCTATTAAAATTGTTGTCATGAGTAGCTACTTAATTCTAGTGTTCAAACTAATGGTGCATATGAAAGTATCTTATGTTTGCTAACTTTGCAAAAGATAAAAGACGTTAACATTGATAAAACTTGATTGGGTAGTGCTGGATGTGTAATATTAATAATATCACAAATGTTTTGTCTCTCAGCACAATCCACAGTAGCTTGAGTTAAGAGTAGTAGGAGCATAAATTAGCATAATACATTTATTTCCATTAAGAAAAACAGCACCATCTGTAAATATTGTAAAAACCTCATTTTATACATTTGTATGACATGATTTTTGATATTTGATCAAAATAACCAGTAATGATAGCCTCACTTTATGGCTTCAATGACATTTATTAGTATATATAGTTGAAGTCAGAATTATTAGCCCCTCTAATTTTTTTCCACAATTTCCGCATTTCTAAACACAATAGTTTTAATAACTCATTTCTAATAACTGATTTATTTGATCTTTTATCATGATGACAGTAAATAATATGTGACTAGATATTTTTCAAGACACTTCTATACAGCTTAACGTGACATTTAAAGGCTTAACTAGGTTAATTAGGTTAACTAGACAGGGTAATTAGGCAGACTAGATAGGGTAATTAGGCAAGTTATTGTATAACGATGGTTTGTTCTGTAGAGTTGAAAAAAAAAAAAACTGAAAACTGACAGGGGCTAATAATTTTGACCTCAAAATGGTTCATAAAAAATTAAAAACTGCTTTTATTCTAGCCAAAATAAAACATATAAGACTTTCTCCAGAAGAAAAATATTTTCATACATACTGTGAAATGTCCTTGCTCTGTTAATCATCAGTTGAGAAATATTTATAAAAGAACAAAAAAATCAAAGGGGGGCTAATAATTCTGACTTCAACTGTACTGTTTATAATGGGCCCGCATGAAGTATTTATTTAATTTCAATTCAACCCCAAACAGGGTCTTGCAATGCACAGGTCATACGATGTCACACTCACTTTTTCCAGCTGCCGCAAGTTGAAAAAATCTAAACATTTTAGAGTGCTGTGAGTGAACCACAAGTCATGTGACAAGAACCAACCAAGCAGCTTCACACTTTGTATGGAGTTACACAGTAATAATGGTAGACTAATTATCTCAGATTAACGATTGGATGGACAAATCCAGATACAGATCCTCTCTCAGTGATGATCATTACATCACATATGCACCTCACATTCAACCTGACTTCAGTGCACTTCAGCCCAATACAGGCTAGAATTCTCTCACTGAACATAAAATATATAAATAAATAAATAAATAAATAAATAAATAAATAAATAAATAAATAAATAATGAATTAACAAATAAAAAAATAAAATCATAAAAATGAACTAAGATGAAGCAATCAAACAAACAACCTCATGGCATTTATATGGAGTTGATATTGTGATGCTGGTCTTTAAAATACTTTTTGTGTAAAATAGATTTTTATTTTAAACTTCAGAGTTTTTAATGAATGTTTATTGAATAATTTCAGATATACTTTTTCAAATAAAAAAACAAAAAACAAATTAACTGTATTGGTCTGACCCTCTAAAACTGCCCCAGAGTCTAATGTGGCCCCTTGAAAAAATTAATTGCCCACCCCTGACTTAAACAGTAATTATATTACAGTATCCCTGTACTATTTTAATACATTAATAATATGTGACCCTGGACCACAAAAACAGTGTTAGTTTACAGCATGGGCCAAAATTATTGATTTTCCTTTAGGCCAAAATCATAAGAATATTATTCTTGTGAAAAAAGATCATGTCTGGTAAAGATACTTAGTAGATTTCCTATACAGTAAACATGTAAAAACTACATTTTTGATTAGTAATATATATTATTAAGAAGATATTTTGTACAACTTTAAAGGTATTTTTCTCGTAAACACCTTAGTTTAGGTCCCAAGTTATGCTACTAACTACTAGCTTATTACATGTCTATTATTAAGTTATTAACTGTTCATTAGTAGTTATTAAGTATGATCTTATTCTGAATCCCTAATCCTACCCAGAACATAAACCCAACTTCTATCTTACTATTAATAAGCAGCTACAGTAATCAATAGTTTATTAAGCTAGTAGTGGTAGTCAATGGTTTGTTAATACAGTGAATTGTGACCTAAACTAAAGTGTTACCTTTTTTCTTAATATTATTATTTTTTGCACGCCCTGATTCCAAATATTCAAATCATTGTCCTATTCTTAAGTTACTCTTATGACTGGATTTCATATGTGTCCATGGTCACATATATTTCTAATCGTTGTATTACAGAGGTTTCAGCTGTTTTCCTCATCAGTGTTGTGAAAAACAACAGCACTGTTTTATTTGGCTTTAAATTTGGTTTAATTTGTGGTTTGCAACAAAAGGCTCTGTAACAAACTCTAGCGCTTCTCAGTGAAATTTTCTGTGTTGTTCAATAGTCATCTTACTGGTCAAGTGGAATGCATTTGCTCTAGCTTGCTCTTTTTATTTGAACTGACATGAAAAATGAACCATGTGATGTATAGTTCAAAGTAATGCTGTTTTGTTCTGCTATTGCCTTCGACAATGTATGTAACACAATGTAAAACATCAGTTTGGCAAATTGCTAGTGGTACCAGTACAACATCTATAAAAGATTGAGTTGTACTAGCAAGAAAAAACGCCAAAAAATGCAACCGTTTTGTCATAGTCTGAAGCCCTGTAATGATCTCATGGCAGAGCAATTCTTAACCATCCTGTCGTGTTCGGGTTGAACCTGACTGATTTACAACTTAAAACACTCATTAATATTGTGTTTTACATCGGATTGCATCAAGGCCTTATGATATCCTCCACACTATGCACTTGAACATATAAAAGTGATGATCACATCTTTCGTTGAATTTTGAGTGTTTTAATCAACCGTGTTACAGCTGTGGTGTTCCCGGTTAAAAGTGACCACCTTAGGAAATGAATGGGTATCCAGACTATATTCATCCATGAGACAGAAAACATCCCCATACACACCACCCCAACTCACTCACTCACACATTGTAGACTGAACAATGCCATTTGTGTGTATGCATCTATTTTCCATGCTTATGTGCCGATCCTCCCACGTGATTACCTCCATGATATACATGTTTATTTTGTAACACATTTTCAGTGCCTATTTATATTTTCACTGCAGTTATTGTAAGGGTCCATCTATTAGTCCTATGACGGAACTAACAGCATGAGTGAAGGTTAAATGCATGTAAGCCTTTTAGCACATGCGAAAAGAAATATTTTTATTTGTTTTTATTTGTGCTAATCACCTTATAGGTTGTGATTAGGTCTAATTTAGATTAACCAAATAAATCCTTATTTTCAGTTAATGGTTCATCGTTTACCCGAAGTCGCTTAGAGTCAGTATGCTAGCCAGATCCATCTGCTCATGGACACATCCTCGGCAGTTCTGGTTCTTAGATAGAAGATAAGCTAATTTCTTTTAAGTAATAACAGGCCGCCTGATGCTTGCTCATACTTAAAGAAAGTTTGATTTAGCTTAGCCGAAAAGATATAACAGTAAACTAATTTCCTTTCAGTAATATTAGGCTGCCCCATGTTTGCTCATACTTAAAGAAAGTTTGATTTAGCCACTAGATTATATCATACTATGTCAGGGATTGTCAGAAATCAACAGGTCTTTAATGCTGTGCCTATGCTCCATCCATTGAGCCTGAATGTATGACTAATCCTGGTCGTAGGCTGCGGAAACATCAGCCTAAACAAGCTACTATATTTAAATGATTTCAGGAGATATTAGAGTTAAACAAGAATTTTACATTTATTTGTCAGGCAAAGATTTTCCATTCCAATTCACATAACTAAACAAAATAAGCCAATCAAGATTGCACAACATCAGTTCCTCAAAGATAAATTTAAGAGTTTGAGATTAATACCTGACCATGTAGAAATACATTGCAGCATATACATCCTGATGCAGAGCTCAGAGACTCACAAACTGCAACGGTGTATCCTGACTACAGGATCCCACAGAAACTTCTCCACATTTTCCTTAAATACTCAATTCACTATAAATTCAAGACAATAAAAGCTTCACCAAGATTCTTGCCTGGTCATGAGCTGATGTGAAGACCATTTTCCCTGGAGTGGAGCATCTGGCAAAGATCTTATCACAGTCCAAACCCAAATTAACTAATATTAGAGAGATTGTAAAATATTACAGTGAAATTAGGACCACTTTACCAATCACACAGAGACATATAAAATGACATCAAACATGAAAATAGAGCCACAAGATACACCATATTAAAAACTTAGAGATTCTGTGTGGAGCTGCTCTGGTGGAGAAGGTAAAGTCCAGGGCAAAGAGGGGGGCTCAGGATGCATGATCGATACAACCTGAACAACTGGTTTCCTAGCTGATCTTCTTCTCAGATTAGAAAGTTTGTTGTTTTAGTGCCTGACCATTCTCGTGGTCTTGTCTCGTGTGGAGTTCCATAACAGTTTTCAGGGTTTAATATTATGGAGAGATATAGCCATCCTTACATTATTTTATGTCTATGGACTGGATCTGGCTTCAGTTTTTGGTCAAGAATGATGAGCAGGATGCAAAAATGTGCTGATTGAGGAACATGTCTAACTCTGCAAAATGTAGATGCAAAAATGTTACCCACGACCAAAAAACTAACCATAATAAAAGTCTGAATAAACAAGCTTTTTATTGATATATACTTTGTCAGAATAGAATACAATATTAGGCCAAGATACAACTATGTGAAATCTGGAATGTTAGGGAATGTACAGTAACACTTTTGAAGTTGCCCAAATTAAGTTCTTATAGCAATGCATATCACTAATCAAAAAATGAGTTTTGGTATATTTAAATAAGAAATTTTTACCAAATATCTATTCATAACATGATCTTTATTTAACATACTTGAGGATTTTTTTTTTTTTGCCATTAATGAAAAACTATTTATTTTTATATTTTTCAAATATATATATATATATATATATATATATATATATATATATATATATATATATATATATATATATATATATATATATATATATATAATATCCAGGCAACATAAGACTGGATTTGTGGTCCAGGTGTCACAAATAATACTGGTAAATCATTTTATAATTGTGCTATTTCAAAAACAGGCAAACTGAAAAAAGAATAAAATAAATTAAACAACATGGTCAGAAAATAGAGGGAGGTACTGGAGAAAAAATAGAGGGTGGTTATTGGAGAGAAAATAGAGGGTGGTTATTGGACAGACGAAAAAAAAAAAAGAAAAGAAAGTGGAGGAAAATGCTTTTTAGGAATAACTTTCAGGTTAGGTTTAGAGGTATGGATTTGATCTGGATTCAGTTTTCGATCAAGAATGATATGCAGGATCCAAAAATATGCTGATTCAGGAACATGTATAACTCTGCAAAATCGAACTGCAAAAATGTGACCCAGGACAACAAAACTAGCCATAAAAGTCTGAATAAATAAGCCTTTACTGTATATACTTTGTCAGAATATAGGACAATATTTGGCAGAGATACAACAACGTGAAAATTCAAAACAAAATCAAAGTATCAAAATAAAAAAGCATTTTAAAGTTGTTCAAATTAAGTTCTCAGCAATGCTTATCACTAATCAAAAGTGTAGTTGTGGTATATTTACAGTAGACTTTAAAATAATGGTCTATTAGTTAATGAACAAACAATTAGCAATACATTCATAAAAACAGAATAAAAATTATAAAATATAATCAACGACATGGTCAGAAAACAGAGGGTGGTATTGGAGAGACAAAAAAAGAAAGTGGAGGAAAATACTTTTTAAAGAGAAGCGAGTGTGGCAGTTCCTAATGCAGCTGTCAGTGCCGTGGTTGGGTTGCGGATACACGCCGTCAGTGCCGCTCGGGACTTTAGCGCTTTTAAATGAGCCGCAGCCACGGGGAACGCCAGCCTGTCGCCCCTCGACGACACCAGCTATGATTCACCGTGCCATAAATCTCACAAGGGAAATCTGTCTGCTTTTGGTACCCCTTGCCCCTCCCATACCAACCTGAGATTTAGTCATAAACGTCTGTCTCCGCTGACGGATTTGAGGTGGACTGACGAAGGACAGGTAGGATCAAACTTCCAGTAAGAAATTTCATATTTTTCATTGATATAAATACAGCTCAATGGCTTAAAGGGACAGTTCACTCAAATATGACAATTTACTCACTATTTATTCTCCTTCAGGTGGTTAAAAAACTTTAAGATTTTCTTTATTCTGTTGTACAGAAACGAAGATATTTTTATATTTACCTGTAACCATTGAGATCCATTGTGGGACAAAACAAATGCTACAGAAGTCAATGGTTACAGGTTTCCAGGTTTCTGTGTTCAGTTTTTGTGTTTAGAACAAGTGAAGGATGATCGAATTATGACAGATTTTTATCCCTTTAAATCTGTATTGTTGGACAGCATGGTGGCTCAGTGGTTAGCACTGTCGCGTTACAGCAAGAGGGTCGCTGGTTTTAGACCCCGCTGGGCCAGTTGGCATTTCTGTGTGGAGTTTGCAAGTTCTCTCCGTGTTTGCGTGGGTTTCCTCCAGGTGCTCTGGTTTCCCCCACAGTCAAAACACATGCCGTATAAATTGACCTTAGTGTATGAGTATTCATGTATGAATACGAGAGTGTATGTGTGTTTCCCAGTACTGTGTTGCAGCTGGAAGGGCATCCACTGCGTAAAACATATATACGTGAACAGTTGGTGGTTCATTTCACTGTGGCAACCGCTGATAAATAAGAGACTGAAGGCTGATTTACACTTCTGCATCAAGCCTATGGTTTGGCGCAGCCTACGCGCAGTCACATATTCCTCGTCGTCCTCTTAAAAAATATGTTATTGCAGAGCAACACAAACTGCATGCAGAAGTATAAATGCATAGCAACACACAAGGCACGCGCCGTGGGTCCCGGCGATCAGTCGACGCAGAAGTATAAACCAGCCTTAAGCCTAAGGAAATGAATGAATGAATCTGTAGTCTTTAATTCTCCACATATAGGAAACGTTGATACTTGCCTCTCCACATTTCTTTGTCATTATGAGAGATTATGCTATGGATTTAATGTATTTTGAGGTCTTGATTGTTTTGGTGTTTATTTCAGTCTAATAGAAAAAAAAATAGATCCAAACTACACTTTTAAGTGTTTCTTTTGTCACATTTGATCTATTTCAATGTCTGTTGATTTCAATTATGAAACATTTTTAAAGGCTGTTTTCTCAAATTTCACTTTTTCCTCTTGAACTTCAGCAGCACTTACACTGTAAAAACATGCTGAGTTCCACACAATAGAGTTGTACAAGGATAATATGAAGAAATTAAGTTAATTTATTAGTTTTACAAATTTAAATGGATTGAACATGAAACAATGTTGTGAACTATGTTGTTGACACCATTTTCTTTGTGTATATACACTGAAATTCACTGATTCATTTTTGTATTGTGATGGCATATGTTAATACATTCATTCATTTATTAATTTTCCTTTGGCTTAGTCCCTTTATTCATCAGGGGTCACCACAGTGGAATGAACCGCTACTTATCCAGCATACGTTTTACACATCGGATGACCTTCCAGCTGCAACCAAGTACTGGGAAACATCCATACACACGCCAAAAATACCCTCAGTAAAATCTTTGCGAGAAACAGAAGAATTAAAACAAAAAAATATATATATTTATTACAAATAGCCTCATTTGCATATTATCTGGCTAAATTAGAAAAAAATTGTAATACAAAGAAGTCTTTGCAATTCTTAATGTAATCAATAAGCCGGGGAAATATGGTGATAATAACATATTTTTAAAACTCTCTTAACCTGCAGTGTCTAGCCTTAAATCATCTGATCCCACTGAATAGTGTCTAGTCCAAGCTGCTCAACAAAAGCCCAAGGTTGTTGTGGACAAAGCTGTTTCAGCTCAAGCAGAAAGGCACTGAATGCGTCATTCACTGAGCGCTGCTAAGAGGCTTTCGTTTCCACCTCGCTCACTTCTACTCTGTTTTATTACTTTCATCTGTTTCATAGTGTTGTTTTATAAACTGCATGCTCTCTGATTGGCTCATTACTTGTCTATCTAGGCTGCTTCATTGTGCTTAATGAAAATACACCTGCGCAGTGAATAGAGTTCCCATAGAAACGGTAATAATATATCTTTAAAAGAACAGCTTTGAAACAGGGCTTTTTGACTCACATGCTGACACCCACTGACACAAAGGCAAATCAGTACTTATAAACACATTAAAACACAGATAATAGAGAGGTAAGTGCCTAGTTTGACAAAAACTGCATTTAACAGAAGAAACGCTGTCTGATGAACCTTTTATGTCTATCATATATGGGAAAATATCGAGTTATATAACAAGTTCGTTACCTTAACTGGACTGTTATTTTAGCCTACATGGTTTCAACTTTTGTATATATATATATATATATATATATATATATATATATATATATATATATATATATATATATATATATATATATATATATATATACTTGAAGTCAGAATTATTAGCCCTCATTTGATTTTTTTTTTCTTTTTTAAATATTTCCCAAATGATGTTTATCAGAGCAAGAAAATTTTCACAGTATGTCTGATAATATTTTTTTCTTCTGGAGAAAGTCTTATTTGTTTTATTTCGGCTAGAATAAAAGCAGTTTGAAATTTTTAAAAAAACATTTTAAGGTCAAAATTATTAGCCCCTTTAAGCTATTTTGTTTTCGATAGTCTACAGAACAAACCATCGTTATACAATAACTTGCCTAATTACCCTAACCTGCCTAGTTAACCTAATTAACCTAGTTAAGCCTTTACATGTCACTTTAAGCTGTACAGAAGTGTCTTGAAAAATATCTAGTCAAATATTATGTACTGTCATCATGGCAAAGATAAAATAAATTAGTTATCAGAAATGAGTTATTAAAACTATCATGTTTAGAAATGTGTTGAAAAAATCTTCTCTCCGTTAAACAGAAATTGGGGAACAAATAAACAGGCCGGCTAATAAATCAGGGGGGCTAATAATTCTGACTTCAACTGTGTATAAATATATATATATATATATATATATATATATATATATATATATATATATATATATATATATATATATATATATATATATATATATATATGAAAAAGTGTGAAAAAGTGTTTCCCTCCTTACTGATATCCTATTTTTGCATGTTTGTCACAATATAATGATTCAGATCTTTAAACAAATTTAAATAATAGTCAAAGATAACACTAATAAACACATCATAAACACATCATTTCATTTTGAAATTAAGGTTTTTATTATTAAGGAAAAACAAAATGCCAAAACTACATAGTCCTGTGTGAAAAGGTGTTTGCCCACAAGTGTTACCCCTCTGTTAAAACAACTTAAGGGTGCTTTCACACATGTAGATCGATTGTTTTGTTCTGAAACAGGGATTAAAATTGTTACAATGTTGCTTTTTGTTCTTGGTGTGGTTCACTTTCACACGCAAAGTTTCTCAACCAACCAAAATAGTTCAAACAAGTAAGGTTCAAGCAAGGGCGCTGCTGGCCGGTACAGGCCTATGACAACATTCATTCCCTTGCCTTAATTGGACTGTTATTTTAGCCCACAAGTTCCAACTTCTCTGTGTGTATTAGGGGTGGTTGGGTTGTGTTTGCGGACAAAATTGGGAATTGAGGTGGGTGTGAATCAATTGTGGTCAAGTGTGGAGTCTTGGAGTCTTTAGACTGGGGGCCCCTAATAGTGACTCTGGGGGCCCCAAAATGGCGCGGGCCCATGCTGCAGTCACACTGGACTTTTCTCCCTATAGACTTCCATTCATACGCATATATACATATACTACATTCACAGAGTAAGTGTCACGTGGGCATGGCGCCCTGGGCATTGCACTGGACTGATCCATGCCGCACGTCATACTTTAAAGCATCACAAAGCAACTGACACACACTATAACTTTCATCTCCTCAAATTATTATTAATTCTGTTGTTTTATTATTATTATTATTATTATTACTATTACTATTACTATTACTATTACTATTACTATTATTACTATTATCATTATCATCATGAGTATATTATATTTATCACATTTATCTGTCTACCTCTTGATATTCCATCCTTTTTTCAATATTAATTTTATTATTATTTATTTATTGAATTTAACCATTATTTATATGTGCGCGCGCGCACGCACGCACGCAGGCACGCACGCACGCACGCAAGCACGCACGCACGCAAGCACGCACGCACGCACGCACGCACGCACGCACGCACGCACGCACGCACGCACACACACACATATATATTCTGTTCTTGTTATTTTTCTTATTAATTTTATCCTTTACTTTGTGTTCTTATTATTTGAATATTACCATTATTATAGTAATGTTTTCTTTATTATTATTCTCATTGTTTTGTCTACTGCATTTTATTTTTCTAATTCTCTTCCTTTCCTTTTCTTCTTTTCTATTTTTCTCTCCCTTTTCTTTTCCATTTCTTCCTTTTCTTCTCATTCTTCTATTTTCTTCTTCTTCTACTTATTATTATTATTATTATTACTGGTCCTCTTTCTGATTTCTCAACCTACCCTCGCCTCCTCTCTATCATCATTAATAATATTACTTCTACTTTTGTTACCATTATTAGTATTACTGTTCTGACTTGTCCTCCTTTTATCTCCCCTAATTATCATAATCATAAGTATTTCTGCCATGGTCATTATTCAGGTTGCTGTCGTTGTGGTAGTAGTGGTAGTAGTGATTGTAGTAGTACTTGTGGTTGTTGAAGTAATAGCTGTAGTAGTATCAGTAATAGCAGACGTCATTGGTGTAGTAGTATCAGAATTAATAGATGTTGTAGTAGCAGTAGTTGTCGTTGGTGTAGTAGTATCAGAAGTAGATGTTGTCGATGTAGATGTTGTAATAGTTGTATCAGTTGTAGTAGATGTTGTAGTAGTATCAATAATAGTAGTCATTGTAGTAGTGTCAGTTGTAGTAGACGTGGTAGTAGTAGTAGTAGTAGTAGTAGACATTGTAGTAGTCGTCAGTGTGGCTGTAGTAGCAGCAGTTGTGGTTGTAACATTAGTAATTTTCTGTAGTAGAAGTAGTTGGTGTAGTACTTGTAATTAATTAATTCATTATTATTATTATTATTATTATTAATATTATTGTCAGTCGTTATTACTGTTGTCCTTTTCATTATTACTATCCTTACATTACTACCATTGTTGTCACTCCTTACCACCTATTGATTTTTTTCTCTATCTATTATATATATATATATATATATATATATATATATATATATATATATATATATATATATATATATATATATATATATATATATATATACACACACATGCACGCACACATTGTGTTTTTTATGTTTTTGTTGTTGTTTTGATCTCGTTGTATGTGATCCCATTTTGTATACTACTTACATATTTCTAATAATAAAAGATAATTAACTACATAAAAAATGCACCAAAATACATTGCCTATATTCACTGAGAAATGAAAAAAAATATTCATATTAAAAATGGGGTGTACTCAATTATGCTGAGCACTGTATATGAAAATAAAATCTAAAATATGGATATGGTTATTTTAATTTCCTTTTTTTTTGCCCACTGACGCTCTGCTCTAACCTCTGGAATTAAAAACTGTTAATTTATTAACAAATATTCCATTTTTTTGTTTTTAGATTTTATCTACCGAATCCAAATGCTTCAAACAAACCTCTTTTTTATTATAGGTTTTTCATGTGCCTCCGACTGGCAGGTATCAGCAGTAGATTCTGTTTTATTTTGCTATTAATGGGTTTCATAACATACAAATCAGAAAGCTATTAGCATTTCGAGAACATAGTGATCAACCTTCAGTCTTAACGAACATATTGCTAGATTAAATACTATAAATTTTCTTGCAACAAAAGAAGTGTGGTGGCAGAGCATATTTATGGAAGCCAAGTGTATATTATTTCTATAGCAGGAATTTGTCTGATTCATAAGGCTCATGATTAAGCTGCATACATTTTAAATACTACTAGTGACAGCAATCAAAATGAACAGAAAGATAAATAATTTGAAGCAGGTATGCAATCTCCCTACAATGTTTCCCTACATGCTCTGCCATGTTTTTCATTTATTCATCTCTGCCTAATTCGATGGCACAAATTTAGCAAGGTTGATATTCTACTCACTAAAAAAAAAAACCAAAGAAAAAAAACAAACAAAACAAAACCTGGAAGCATCCTACACAGCTCCGGTGTCAAGGCTCATCATTTGTTGGTCTCCCGTCATGTTTGGCATTAATAAGCTCCATTATAGCTCCAGAAAAAGCCAGCGAAATGCTCAGCGACAATAGAGGGATGCTAATTCACAAGTGCGCACAGATGCTGTTTGCAGCCTGTAAACAATCTGTCAACAGGGAGGAGCGTCGGAATGTTTGTTTCAATATTTAGCAACGGTACAACACAGCAATCGAGGAAGACTTGAATAGTGTTTGCTTTTACAGTGTGCTCTTACAGGTCTTTAAAATCAAATACAGGCGACAGCGGTTGAGCACAACACGTACGGGTAATGTGTTTTCATTTCCGTATGCTGTCCATTAGGCGTTAATGTTTGCGGTAATGAGCGCTGGAGGCAAACCAAGCTCTGTCAAACGCCTCGTGGTCTGAGCTGCATTAGAGCCCATGTTGTCCTAATGCCGAGGCCACTCTTAGGCACGTCCCGGGATTGCAGAAATGTGGCAGGAGCTCCCATTGCTAGAGCTCATCATTTGAGGATACGCCGCTATAAGAGGCAGAATGATTCATTAAGCCCGGATCCAAGTACTGAGGGAATGGCATATGAACCTCCAGCACTTTTACCTCTGATATGTCCCCCCCTCCCATGTCCCCTTTTCTCATTCTCCAGATGGGCCGCAGCTTTGCTTGCCAACCATTGCAGCACGTCAAGGAAGGAAAAAGAGAAAGAGACCATTAATGTCACTCAGAATAGGAGACATGTAGATGCTTGGAACACGCAGCACTTAGATTCCCACTCTCTGACACGCGGAGAGAGCTGAAAGCAAGCAAGATTACCAGAATAAAAAAGAAAACGAGAGAAAAAGAAAGAAAGTAAACGCGTGAGGAAAAAGACAGAGGGTGTGGTGTAAAAAAAAGGATGAAAAAAGTGAACACAGAGTGAAGGTATGGGGAGAAACGCTTTGTGGAAGCCTATAGCACGAGATTCTTCTATTCTCTCTCTTTCCGCCATTGTGCCTGTGCTGGTTTCTTCTTTGTGCTTAAATCTGCCTGCAGGATTAGACAAGCCCTCTGCTTGGTCTTCAAAGCCAAGCTCAACTTTTCTTCTTTTTTTTTCTCCTTCCTACTTTTCTTCTTTCTTTTCTACTTAAGTTTCCTTGCCAAAGATGCTTAGCGGGGCTGTATCTAGTGGTACTGTCCTACTGCGGAGTTGAACAAATCCTCACAAAAGTCCTCGCCCCAGTATGGGAGAGAGGAAGAATGATAAACTGAGCAAAGCATGAGTAATCCCCGCACGAATTGAGACATTGTTACTCATCCTCTGACCACAAAATTGCCATTTGTGCACAGACGGAAAGAGGCAGGGAAAGACATTTTTGAACTATTGCACTACATGTGGATGGGTTTTACGGATGCTTTAAAGTGCAACATGCTTTGTGTCATATTAAAGGGATAAATTCGCAGCCAGCCTAGATTTAGGCGACTATTTTTCAGACCCCCTAGTTTTTCTAGATTTTTTTTTTTGTGATTTATTTTTAGATACATATGACTGATTTTGTGGTGGTAATTCCCAGAAATTTGTGGCCAATAATAGAATATCATAAAAAATTTATATATTATAAAAATAAAGCTTCTTTTTTTTGGCCTCTTGTCAAGACAAGATCTAAAACAGATCTGAAACGGTAGGGATTAAGCCAAAAGAAGGTTGTATAACTCTTATTTTTATCCAAGAACTTACTTTTTCAGATTTCACTCCCCGGAGCATCTGATATCATGTACCTCACTCAGGACATGCGCTATTATGGCTTCCCTTATCGTAATACACCTAAAACACGGATAGCTGTAAAACTCACCAATGGCAGGGAAGCCTTTTATCGTTAACTACAGGGAAAGAGTTAAACGAAAACATTTAGCAATTTTACACACACTAAAATACCAGCCATACATGTAAAGCACAAATATTGTCCTTCAATTCAGTCATGTCCGGCGGCCATCATCCTTAAATCAACCTCCATCATCGTAAGCTGCTTGCTTTTCTGTCTGTTTCATTGCTCCGTTTGTTAGACGTTTGCTCCAAATTTTTGCAGTCTGAACATACAAAACACCCAATTCGTCCCACAGAATGTCTAATCACATCTTTGCATTGACTTCACATGTAAATCACTCACGCTTCATCCGCGTCTGCTTACTGGACAGGCTGCAAAACATTTCCCGCCTCTCTCATGTAGTGTTAGGACTGTGAGGGCGCAGGTGAGATGTCATTTTTCGAGAGACACTCAAATTCATCACATGTGCTGCGTATGCAACATTTAAAAGTCATGTAAAACAATGATAACAATAATTGCAAAATGAAATAAATATAATTTGGTTATATGGTTTGGAATTGAATGTTTTAGGTGATTATTAATTTTTTTTGCAATTATTTTACATTAAAATTAAGAATTTTGCAGTATCGCAAAAATTTGCGACTTTTTGTTGATTTTGCATTGGATTCAGCGACCACAGAATCGTGAAAAACTAGGGTGTCTGATTTTTATTTTGTAGAAGATTTTTCGATGAAACTGTGGACCTTGGAAAATCATAAAATGCAAGTCAAATGACATGCATTAATATATGTGGCTTCTGCTGATAAAATTAGATTTTTTTTTTACAGTGAACAATTATTTGCAATGTTTTTTTACCTTTAATCTACACCTCTACAAATGGTTTTGAGTGCATACAATTTTGATAACATTTTAGTTTCAGTTCCAATTCCCATTATCAACTACTGGATTAAGACTGATTTATACTTGATGTGTTCGGTAGTTTGCTTGAGTGCCCTCGGCGACTGTGACATCATTGTGGTGTTTATAGAGGTTCTCTTTGGGTGTGAATTTGAGGCATAAGTTTGTTAAAGCCAAAAAGAGAGATCATGACAAAAGTGGAGACCCATGTGGTTTTAATAAACAATCACAGTTTTTCCTCCATTTATAGGTTTAACACGGATGTATATATTACAAATTTAAGTTTAAAACAATTTAATAGTTACAAATCTAAAATGAAGTAACAAATTATTTCTTTGATAACTGGAAAGGAATATTTGAACCTATATCGGTTTTACAATATACTGATGCCGTTTTTCTAGGCTTTATTGGGTGTTGGTGAGACACCCAACACCCCATCAACCTGTGGTCTCTGTGGGTCCTAATGCCCCAAGATAGAGATGGGGACACTATACTGCTCAGTGAGTGGCTTCTTTCGGATGAGACATTAAACAGAGGTCCTGACTCTCTGTGGTCGTTAAAAATCCCAGGATGTCCTTCGAAAAAGCATAAGGGTTTAACCCCGGTATCCTGGCCAAATTTGCCCACTGGTCTCTGTTCATCGTGGCCTCCTAACCATCCTCATATCATAATTGCCTTCATTGCTCTGTCTCCTCTCCACCAATCAGCTGGTGTGTGGTGTGCGGCCTGGCGCACCAAGACTGCCGTCACGTCATTCAGGTGGATGCTGCACACTGGTGGTGGATGAGGAAATTCCTCCAATGTGTAAAGCGCTTTGAATGTTCAGAAGCCAGGAGTGGGCTAAATAAAAATTTAAGTCAGCATTTTTTAGCTGAGGTGCTAGACGAAAGTATAAATCAGCCTTTATACCTG
The DNA here is from genome assembly GCF_903798145.1 of Danio aesculapii. Lineage (NCBI taxonomy): Eukaryota > Metazoa > Chordata > Actinopteri > Cypriniformes > Danionidae > Danio > Danio aesculapii. Next base: position 40,615,512 of record NC_079448.1, on the reverse strand, counting down.
CCTATAATTAAAAAATTGTCTGTTCACTAATAAAGTATGATCTCATAATACATCCCTAATCCTACCCAATTCCTAAACCCAACTATTATATTATTAACTATTAATAAGCAGCAAATTAGTAGTTTATTGAGCTAAAAGTATTAGTTTATGGGTTGTTAATAGCAGACATTATACTTTAGGACAGTTGTACTGAAATGTGACTTAAACACTTTGATGGGTTTTAAAATGTTATTTAGATTAGCATTCACAAGGCAGCAATCAAAACAAAAAGAACAACACTATTGTAACAAATTAAGTCACTTTTTCTGAACAAAGCACACAAACACAGGTCTAACCCTACCCCCTCCTATGGTCTCAGGCATAAGTAATGAATCATTTAAAGCATGGAGGAAGTTTGAAGCATGTGATCAAGTTTCATTAAAAAAAATTAAATAAAAAGACACTTTTAACCTTACACTTTAGTGTTAGAAATACATTGTTGCAACTTTGAAAAGTTCCAAAACTGGTTTTATTTGTGAAGTTTCTTTTTCTGTTTTCACTCAAAGTGATCGAATGGGACTGGTATAAAGCACACGAATCAAGTAGACTACTGTTTTGCTACTTTTATGTGGCTTTTGGAGCTTGACAGTTACAATCACTGTCCTCTCATCCCTCATACTTGTGTTTCACGGATGAAAAAGTCATATGAGTTTAGAACGACATGAGGGTGAGTAAATGACAGGATTTTCAGTCCTTTCATATTGCTTCTCTTATTTTTTTATTTATTTTGGGATATTGTACTGGACGTTTCATAATTAAAATGGTTTATTGTGTAGGCCTACAGCATGCGCAATAAAAAGTTTACAGGAAACAGATTGATGCAGGCCTACCGACAAAAAAAGTGTCACTTTTCAATTATTCATCATAACACTGAAACCCAAAGGAACACAGGCAGTTTTGCTAATGCTCATTAGATAATATCATTAAACTAATACAAATATTCAGAAAAATGTATTATCCTCACTTTCCATCAAAAGTTTTAATACTACTAAATGCAACATAGGCTCATTCTGAAAACGTAGGCCTATATACATTTCTGGAGATAGCAAATTATGTAGCCAGAAGTACGTATGGCTGCATTTCGTCTTTAAAATGAATGCTATGGTGTGGTATGACGCCGTTCCTTAATGCGCTTACTAGCTGATCGCTTACCTTCATGTGGATGGTTTTCCCGCTGTTACCAGTTTGTCCAGTTAGATTGCCATGTAAGTTGGTGAACTTGAGACGCAGAGAGGAGTTAACCACGATGACAAGTTTCGAGTCCAGTGAAGAATGGTTCCAGTAAGTGGGTAAGACAAAACAAAAACCAAAAATAAAATAAACAAGTAAAATCTGAAAACATGGTAAAAATCAGACAAGGGCTTTACTTTTTCTGGCTTGCTTTTTAAATCTGTCAGTTGGATTTAGGGAAGTAGGTGAGCGGGTCAATCTGTGCTTTTGAAAACACTATTGGCTGGGTTTAGGGAAGGTGGAGGGCGGGTCGGTCAGTCGGTCAGTCAGTCAGTCAGTCAGTCAGTCAGTCAGTCAGTCAGTCAGTCAGTCAGTCAGTCAGTTAGTCAGTCAGCTGGGAAACTAGCCTGGTTCGGAGCAGGTTAACTCTCAGGCTAAGTCTTAAGTTCATGCTTAATCAAAGTAATGTTAGCATTCGCCTACCCTAATTTGATGCCATTTTAATTCACTTAACCTCTTAATAATGATTAAAACTTCATAGTCACTTAATAGAAAATATACATAAATCAAACATATTTTAGAATATAATAATAATACAGGCCTAAATAATGGCCTATATTTTAAAATATATTGCTACATATGTACACTGTAAAAAAATCTGTTATAACAGCTGTTAAATTACCAAAATTTACCAAAAATGTAAGTAAATTTTTGTAATTTACTGTCTGTTATTTTACAGTAAATGTCTGTAATTTAATTGTCGTTATTTAGCTTTTTGTTCCAGCACCCCAGCTAGCAAAAAACAAACAAACATAAAATAACATCTGTTAAATTACCGAAATTTACCAACATTTTTTATTTAAGTAGATTTCTGTAATTTACTGTCTGTTATTTTACAGTAAATGTCTGTAATTTAATGGCCGTTATTCTGCGTATAAACGTAAAATAACGGATTTTTTTTTACAATGTAGCCTGTTGGGATGATTTGCAATTTCCAGTCAGCCTTCTCTCTTGCAAGTCGTAGTTTTTGATTATTATGTTTAAATTATAATATTTTTGAACTTCAAAAACAATCGCTACTTACTCGCCATGTAATATAGCTGTGTCTCATTTCAGAGCTCTTTCTTTGATCATAGTTGCCATGGTAGCACACAACATAATTGATGCATCTATGCTCGAACTTCAGCATTTCACAACTGACATGCATGATCTAGATTATTTAAACTGAACTCAGATTAGTTAGATCAAATGATCTTCGAGTTGCTGTTATGGAGCCAATTTAAGCGTGGACGTTTAGTTTGGCTCATTGAAGTCAGGTTTTTGACTTTAATCCCTACCTTTTTAACAGTCCCAGGGAATGTTTTTGGCATTCTCCAGAAATGCATATAGCGGTACGTTTTCAGAATGAGCCTGGGTTGACTTAACTTCCCATAATGAGAGCAACTAACAACCACTTGGTATAAAAAAAAAAACAAACAACCATTCATTTCTTAACTATATTCATCTAGTGTATGCAATCGTTTAACATGACTTTCTTGGAACTCCTTAATGGATTTATGTGGGGAATGAGTTTATGATGTAAATTGACAGGGAAAAGCTGTCTGCTTGTAAAGAGCATTAAAATTGTACTTCACGAATAGACAACAGCGCATCTAATTAATTAATTAATCTAATTAACGGCTTGTCCTAATTAATTTACATAGATACAAAATGGTTCGGATAGGCTGTATTCCTTCAGCAAGGATATTTGCACTTTTGAATCATATCAAGACACATTCCTCTTGCTAAATGTTAGAGAGCACTCCAGCCCAGCAGTTCCTAAATACCTTCTTATTCTCTCCTACAAAAATGCTGATTATAAAACGCACTCGAAAGACCTTCACTTGCAATCACAAGATCTTTGAAAGCAAGGAAAGGACATCCACTATTGTATATGCATGAAGTGTCTTGGTTTTTAACCTGATGTATAAATTTAGTGGATGTACATGTTCAGTATCTTTGCCAGCCCAGTCTCCTCTGCCCTTTTCCTCATGGTACAACAGACACAGGACTTTGTTACAAAGACAAACCTCACTTTCAACCATTTAATTGAGACACGCAATTACCAAGCACCACTGAGAGCTCACGCCTCCTTTGATGATATAAATTCCTCTTTCGTGGATTATGCAAGGTTTAGGTTCAGCAAACTCTGCTTTTAGTTTAGTGGATTGAAACGCTTCCTAATGCAAATATAAAAATACCGTGTTTTATTCCTGGCATTAACGGATTTCTTTCTCATCGTGAGCCACTTAAGAGCATAAATTGATGCTGTGTGACCACTGGGATCCTCCTGGCTGACACAGCCCTCACTTCAGAGCACACCTCTGAGATACTTTGCTCCTGCTTAGCAAAGCGGCTTGTCGTTTGGTTTATGCTAACTTGTGGAGAGAGACAGAGAGAGAGAGAGAGAGAGAAAGAGAGAGAGTCTTCACTCTAACTGTGCCAAATAAGTGTTGATGTGCAACTGGGTGAAGCAGGGCTGACAGTGCCCCACCGCTAATCCGGAGTTAGCGTTCGGATGGCTTCTCTCCCAGCGGAGGTAAATACCTGGGCGTGAGACAGAGATAAGAGCAGCAGCAGGTTTTAGCATCTTCTGCTGAAAAAGGTTTTTCACTAATTATTTCCTTTTTAGGAACACCCGAAGGCTGCAGCGCTCTGAACAAACTCACAGAAAAGCTGGTACAGTATGGTCAGGAATTGATTATAACATGCAGCATACACTGACCTCTCTCTTAAAAATAGGTAAGACATTTTTCGTTCTATTCCATAAATAATAAATTCAAGTTCATTTGTACAGCGCTTTTCACAATAATGACTGTTTTAAAGGAGCTTTACAAAAGGTGCACATTGTTATTATTATCAGAAAAGTTATGGTTATTAGTTACTATAAATGTATTAGTTACTAATATCTTTAATTAGCTTGTAACACATTACTAATAGCTTTTAACAGTTAAAGTGGAAGTGAAGCACTCAGTCAAGTTTACATTATTTTGCCCATTGGTTTCCACTTTAATGAAAATATATTAAACAAATTTGATTAATGAAACCATTTTGCAGAAAACAGCCTTTTTTACTATAGTTTTTAGAGCTAAGGCGCCGCCATCTTATAATATCGCTGTATCTGACCCCATAGGGCTGGTTCCGTTCCATCAGGTGAACAGATACAGTGTAAGTATTGCACTGGACACGGAGACTGCAAAGCCTAATTAAACCCAATGCATGAAATTGTGGACATGGAGCTGGTGCAAATACAAGCATCAGATGTGTGTCTAATATATAAAAATATTTTTATTTATTCAATTTTTCCGTTTTCTCTTTGAATTATTGTTTGATGCGCTTTGGTCCAGTCTCTGTATTATGCTGCCTGACCATACCTGTCAACATTGGAATGTGAAAATAAGGGATATGCCCACCATAACCCCCCCCCCCTTTTTTTTTTAAATCCCCAAATTGCTAAATATGCTCATTTTGGAGCTGTTTCATTGTAAATAAAGATGTAAATAAATGGTCAGTAATTTGTTTTATTATTATTATTATTCACAAAAGAAAAAATAAATAGTTTACATTAGCAACAAATACATTAGCAGTTCAGCTTATTAAAATGAATAACTATCAAATCTCATTAGCCGTTTCTTCACTGTATAACTTACACATTCTGATTAAAGAACAGCGAATGAATCTCTTATTTATTTAGTTTTTTTTGTTTGATTACATTAAATAACAGGTGTCATTTTAAAAATGCACACATCTAATGTTACATGTTCCTTTAGGACAAAATTAGTAAAAAAAAACAAAAAAAAAAACACCAAGATCGACATCTTTAGATATTATTGTTATTGATTATGTGTATGTGTCTGTTTAAACACGCACTCAAAACCCAGACTTTCGTTCTGCTTCAAATCGTGTGTACAGAATCCGTTTGGGAAACAGCGTCTATTTACAGCTGACAGGGTCTACAGTGTCAGCTGACAGGCAGCACCACGGCTATTTTGAGAATTGCATATGAAGGGAAGACGTGTATGGCACCTGTAATGAAAAGAAAAGTAAATCCCGCCGTTTTTATATTTATTTCAATGTGTTTTCACGCCTAAACAAAGCAAAAGCACAGAACAGACTCACATTAAGGAGCAAGGGGCGGCCCCTGGTGGTTCGGCGGTATGGGTTGCGTATAGGGAAGCTTGGCTCTTTAATGTTTATTTGTCACCCCTCACAGAAAGTCTGAAAATAAGGGAGAAATACAGGAAAAAATACCTTTATGGGATGATAGCGGGATAGAACTGTAAAATATGGGAGAATCCCGGGAAAAACGGGAAGGTTGACAGGTATGTACCTGACTGAGTTTCAACAATGCCCGGTGCTGACATAATGACTGCGGGTACTTACTCTTTTCACTACTACAGCTGCTCACCATTTTTCATGTTCAAAGCAAACTAATATAGGCATGTTTTTTCACCTGGCATGTTTTTACGTCCTTCATTCATGCTAAGAGATCAAGTTGGTCGGCTTGAAAAGGGAATATGTTTTCACATAATTCACAAATTCAGAGACTAATCCGTCAGACTAATTTAAATCCGGCCCAGGTGTGGTTCAGTTGGCTGGCCCTGGCCCGGTTGGAAGAGGTGTGCCAGAGCACGGTTCGGTTAGGCTTTGGGGCAGTACCCTTATGGTGTGAGTGTAAAGAGCACCTGAGCCCGAAACTGAAGACACAACGTCACTTTCAAGTGACTGTTTCATATGGGCTGCATGGTGGCTAGCACGTTCGCCTCACAGCAAGAAGGTTGCTGATTCAAGCCCCAGCTGGGTCAGTTAGCATTTCTGTGTGGAGTTTGCATGTTCTCCTCATGTTCGCATGGGTTTCCTCCGGGTGCTCCGGTTTCCTCCACAATCCAAGACATGCGGTACAGGTGAATTGGGTAGGCTAAATTGTCCATAGTGTATGTGTGTGAATGAGTGTGTATGGATGTTTCCCAGTGATGGGTTGCGGCTGGAAGGGCTGCATAAAACATATGCTGGATAAGTTGGCTGTCCATTGCATTGTGGCGACCCCAGATTAATAAAGGGTCTAAGCCGAAAAGAAAATGAATGAATGAATGAATAGATTTATTAATTATTCTTACTTTTCAATGAATGCAAACTGTTCATTAAAGACACAAACCCCTCGCTGCACGATAGCTGCACCTTCAGCAAACCTTCTAAAACTTGCAACATGATGAATTTATGAGCATCAAAAGTTGTGGATCTGTTTGGCAAAATATTTGACTGCCTGTCATTGAATCCCAAACGACCAAAACTATATAACTAAAGCAATGTCCTCAGGAGCACTTCTCCTCATGTAAAACTGAACAGTCACATCATCAATGACATAAGCATGCACAGGTTCGGAAGGCAAAATGCAGTGTGAGTGCAGGCCGTCAGGGGAGAGTGGAGGGGAGACAATCACGCTTCCGCACAGGTCAAGGCAACCTTACCTAGTGTGAGTACGCCCTTATATAACCTGATCTTTTCTAGATTGAATTTGTTAAGTTTTATCAACCTGAAACCTACTCTGCAAGCCGGAGTTTGTTCAACTTGTTTTGTGGGTCAGGCTTCAGAATGTATACAGAGAAAAAACATTCCAACCACGCACAATAAAGCCAAGTGATGAAGTTGCAGATTATGTTAGTAGATCAACATTGTTATCAGCGTACATGTGTTTTCATACACACAAATCTTAAACCTAGGCCTAAATCCCAGATCTATGTTCAGAAATGTGAAAGAGTGCAGCAGATTAAATGCTTTCCTTTATGTGCTTTATCTTCTTAATTTTACTACTACGCACTGAGGTTCCTATTCACCACTTCACTTCCAGGCTCAAAGAAGCAGTTAATTCAACTTTGTTCAATTATAGATGTGCCCTGTAGATAAAGCATCTTCAAACGTGACTGTAGGGCTCTATTATGACTTCACGGTTTGTCTAAAACCCTCCCACCTCTGCTTCAGCTCACCTAAGAGCTGTTGTGTTGGAGCTGCGGAGCTGTCAGATGCTTGATATTTTTCTTCTGGGGCCTGTTTGTCAGAAGAGCATCTCTTGTTATTTGGGAAATGTTTGAAATGAGAGAAGGCTGTAGACACAGATTATAAATGAAAACACTTATTGAACTCTGCATGCAATCTGTCACGAGGCACTGACAGCCAGAGGTAAGCGCAGAAGTGACGTTTAAATCAAAGAGTGTTGCACTGGGACTAAAAGTATCAGACTTTTATCTGATCCTAATCTCAGGGTGTAAGCCGTTGTCTTTAGAGAAGATATATAGGCATAAACAGAAGCTAAATCTGGAATACTGCTGACTCTATGTGAAGGCACTTGTTGAGCGCCATCATATTAACTACATTTAGATTACTTTCTGACTATTTTTATGCAACTTTTTGATGTAAATATATAATGTAATATTTTATTAATATCAAGAAATGCATTACTTTACATCAAAATAGGGTTAAAAGGGAACTACTGGGGTTTTTAAAAAGTATTAATAATAATAATATTAATAATAATAATAATAATAAGAATAAGAATAAGAATAAGAATACTACTACTACTACTACTACTAATAAATTAGGTCATAACTAGGGAAACAGATTTAAAAAAAGAGAAATAAAATGCTTGATAAAATTGACGAATCCATCCATCCATCCATCCATCCATCCATCCATTAATCCATCCATCCATCCATCCATCCATCCATCCATCCATCTATCTATCTGTGGAGTCCTACAAGGTTAATTTCAGGCACCTCTCCTGTTCTACTTTTATATGCTCCCACTGAGCCAAATAATGAGAAAGAACCAAATCTCCTACCACAGCTATGCTGATGACACTCAGATCTACATTGCCTTACTGCCTAATGACTTCAGTCCCATTGACACCCTCTGCCAATGCATTGATAAAATGAACAGTTGGATGTGCCACAACTTTCTTCAGTTAAAGAGAAAACTGAAGTCATTGCATTTGAGAACAGAGATGAGGTTCTTAAGGTGAATGCGTATCTTGGCTTTTGGGGTCAAACAACAAAAAATAAGGTCAAGAATCTTGGTGTGACTCTGGAGTCAGACCTGAGTTTCAGTTGTCATGTCAAAGAAGTAACTAAATCAGCATACTATTATCTCAAAAGCATTGCAATAACTAGATGCTTTGTTTCCAGTGAGGACTAAGAGAAACTTGTTAATGTTTTTATCATTAGCAGGGTGGATTACTGTAATGGACTCCTCACCGACCTTCCCAAAAAGACAGTCAGACAGTTGCAGCTCATCGAGAATGCTGCTGCCAGGATTCTGACCAGAACCAGAAAATCAGAGCACATCACACCTATCCTCAGGTCTTTACACTGGCTCCTAGTTACATTCAGAATAGATTTAAAGGCATTATTACTTGTCTATAAATCACTAAATGGCCTAGGAACTCAATACATTACAGATATGCTCACTGAATACAAACCTAACAGATCACTCAGACCAATCTAAATTAGATCTAATCACGATCTATAAGGTAATCAGCTTGAATTAGATGAATCTAAATCTAAAATTGTTATAAATTGGAGTCAGATTAAAATTCGGAGTTGGAAACAAATTAAAATAAATTTTAACAAATAAAATTTTTTTTTTTTCAGATGTGCTAAAAGGCTTACACGCATTTAACCTTCCCCCATGCTGTTAGTTCCGTCATAGGACTAATAGATGGACCCTTACAAAAGGGACCTTACACCCGGACTCACGGCCTCCCGGTGACCTTAGGATAACAGAAAATAGTGGACAAAAAAACTGAGAAAATTACAGTTTTTTGCAAAACTTCTTTCTGTCTGTCTGAAGGTGGCGCTATGATTGAGACTCATATATTGGCATGCAGATGTCTTCGGGAGAGGAATCTCATCAAACCTGTGAATTCAGGCAGATCAGACATTGTGTGGCTGAGTTATAAGTACTTCCTCCTCCATGGTGAAACACTGAAATTTGTCGGTCCGCAACAGACATGCCCTTCGACGAAAACTCAAGATCTTCACAATTTCACATCACAAAGGCCATTTGGTTGTACTGAAAAAAACTTGGATTCAATCTGATAAAATTTCTAGGAGGAGTTTGTTACAGTGTCATATCCTTATGCCCGTAGATGGCGCTATAACCGTAACTGGATATTGGCATGCAAACATGTTCAGGTCAGGACTGTTATCAAATGTGTGGATTTTGAGGCAGATCGGACAATGCATGCCTTAGTTATTACAACTTCCTGTTTCATGGCAAATTGTCAAAGTTTAAGAGGCCGTCACGGATATTCCCTTTGACAAAAACTCTTGATCTTCACAATTTAATGTCGCCAAGGCCTTTAGATGACAATAACAAATTTTGGTGTTGATCTGATAAAATCCCTAGGAGTTCGTTAAAATACAACGCCTGGAAATGGCAAAAGCATTTTTTTTCGGCAGAGAAAGTAAAAAATATCCGACTTCCTGTTGGGTTGGAGATTTTGCTCCAAGAGACGACTTTTTTGTAGGTATTGGCATGTTTGATGTGTGTGCCAATTTTCATATGTGTGCATGAAATGTAGCTCGGGGGCCACTTCGTCAAATGTGCATAGGTGGCGATGTTGAGTAATTTTGCCACACCCACTTCTAAAACCTATAACAAACGTAAATTTTCGTCACTTCTGGCCCATAGGTGCTTGGTCCCTAATTAAAATCCAGAATACGTGTAATCAATTGCTAGACCTACGATTCGTATTCTTTACAAATCCCAAAGTCATACAAAATTGGCACCTCACAAAACAGATACAGCATGTTTTACCATGAGAATGGGCTGCATATTTTTAATAGGCATGTACTGTATATCTTAAACAAAAGTGTCTCTTATGTGGTTCGGAAAAAGAAACCAATTCGAGAAAGAATGTAGAAAGAGAGAAAAGAAGACCCTGACAGAAATAATATGTTTATGTAAGATCACAGAGCGTCACGTCTTGTTTTTTCCATGTTTGAAATAGCAGCGCTCTCTCTTGTGTATTGCCCTGAGTGCAGAGACCGCCGGGGGTTTTGCATCTCTGTTCTTCAGCTGTTCCTTTTGCTCTCTGATCTCCCGCCGACCAGTTGCCTTAAGACGACCATAAAAAGAAATGCATACAAAAAGTCACAGAGGGGACTGAAGATGGTCTCCTGGTGTCTGGGAAACAGTTTTGTTTTTGTAAACACACAGCATAACATGTCAAGTATGTCTCACTGGCTGAATGAGAGTGGAACCAAACACAAAGAGTTGAGTTTGTTGTACCACAGTCTGATAATGTATCAGAAATGTCAAGTGTGATGAAATGAAATGAGGTGCCAGAAAAAAAATTAAACAGTATCCTGTTCCCAAAGCCATTTGGAGTTTCTGTTTCTAAATATCACGCTGTGCACTTTGAACATCGCTGTTTGGGCTTTTCTTCATTTCACACTGGGTGGTTATAGGAAATCAGAACTAGCCATGAGGCTGGTTCACCAAGATGTAGGCCAATTTTTTTGGTTGCATTCGCATTGTCAGTTAGGAACTCTGAAGTGACATAAACTATCCAACATCAACAGCTATAGGATGTTTGACAGACAAATGCCCTGTATTTCTGTGTCAGCTCCATCTATTGATGTTTTCTATATTTGTAGAGGTAAGTGTATGGTTCCACAGCTTTTTAGAATTCAGGGGGTCATTTTGTACTTCCTAGCAGGCACCTTGAGGTCAAAAGACATTAAAACATGTCAAAAATCTATGTTCTATTTCAAAACCCTCTGATGTTTGTTTGACCTCCACACCATTGACACTAATTTTGATCCAACAACCAGAATCCAATCTAAGATTCAATTGCACCCCAAATATGATCATTCATTCATTCATTTTTCTTCGCCTTAGTCAATTCAATTAAATTCACCTTTATTTGTATAGCGCTTATACAATGTAGATTGTGTCAAAGCAGCTTCACATAAAAGGTCATAGTAAATAGGAACAGTGTAGTTCAGTTTAGCTCAGTTCAGTGTGGTTTAATAATCACTACTGAGAGTCCAAATACTGAAGAGCAAATCCAACGATGCGCAGCTCTATAGATCCCGAACCATGTAAGCTAATGGCGACAGCGGAGAGGGAAAAAAAACTTCACTAAATGGCGAAAGTGAAGAAAAAAAACCTTGAGAGAAACCAGACTCAGTTGGGCACAACCATTTTAATTTCTCCGCTGGCCAAACGTCTTGTGCAGAGCTGCAGTCTCTGTGGCGGAGTCCCTTGTTTATCAGGGTTCACCACAGCGGAATCGGATGCCCTTCCAGCTGCAACCCAGCACCTCCCCTGCAGTCCAATAGGTGATATAGGGGAATATATGTAAATTGGATGAACAAAATTGGCCGTAGTGTATGAGAGCGTGTGAATGTGAGTGTGTTTGGGTGTTTTGCCAGTATCGGGTTGCAGCTGCAAGGGTAAAACATAATGACTATTTACAATTTATATTAGTATAATATTATTAGTAGTAGTAATATTATTTATTATATGCATATTTATATTTGTTTAAAAAAAGTTTAGATTTGTCCAGTTGTCAGGTTTTGGAGGTGCATGCATAAGAATAGGATGTGTGTTTGGATATAACTTTTTGACCACATTTCATTATTGTTCATTTATTTGTTTGCTGGAAATTAGAATTGAATTTAGAAATAGTTTTGAAACAAATCTTTGCGCTTAAAAAACTAAATTAAACATGTAGTATGTCTAATCGATGTCTTCAGTGAAGTTCAACACCGTTTCCTTATTCATGAAGGTAAAGGAGTAAAGTAAAGAGTAAAAGTAAAGTAAAGAAAAAGTAGAGAGGCCAAATGAAGGAGGCTCATTCTTTATCTTTGCGCTGCAGATGGTCTGTTTAACTGTTTTTATTTAGAGAAGCATTCAGATTTTCTACTTACAAAGTCCACCATGTAAATAGCAAATGCAACATTGTACAATGCAACTGACTCTTAAAGGGAATGTGAGATTAGATTTTGATTGGTTTAATGCATGTTATGCTCAAAACACACCCATAACTCATTAAGAGAAAAAGCACAACCCTGTTAGACAAGTGTATTTTTACGTCCTTAAAATAGCAAAAGTGGATTCGGATATGCTCTTAATGCTTAATTGTGCCATGTGCGTTAGACTTTGCACTTAGATCATTAAAATAGCGCTCCTTAGATTCATAGGTTCAGTTGGCTATCTTACTTTATGTAGGTAGACATTATCTTACAAAGTAGAACAAGAAATTTCAGTGTTGCGTACCGAAAGGTAACTGTAAAGGTTTTAGGTAACTTTAAAAGTAATCTTTAAAGGTATGTCTTAAAGAAAGAGCTACAGTGCTCAGCATATACGAGTACACCACCCACAAATCTCTCGTTTATATTAATATTTTTTGTAAGATGTTTTACAATATTTTATTTGTGCATATACATTAGATTAGTCAGTACTGAAGCCAAATCTGGAGCTTATCTAACAAAATAACTTATGATAAAGGTCCATAATTGAGTTGCCCAAATTTATAAGTTAGGGAAAAATATTAAATAAAACTTTCAAAAATAGCAAAAATCATGAGAGAGAGAGAAAAAAAATAGACAATTTTATTTAAGTGTAGCACGTTCGCCTCAAAGCAAGAAGGTTGGCTCGGCTGGGTCAGTTGGCGTTTCTCTGTGTTTGCATGTTCTCCTCGTGTTTGCGTGGGTTTCCTCCGCGTGCTCTGGTTTTCCCCACAAGTTGAAAAACGTGTAATAGGTGAATTGGGTAGGCTAAATTGTCTGTAGTGTATGTGTATGAATGAGTGACTGGAAGGGTATCCGCTGCGTAAAACATATTCTGGATAAGTTGGCGGTTCATTTCGCTGTGGCGACCCCAGATTAATAAAGGGACTAAGCAAAAAAGAAAATGAATGAATGAATGAATTTTGAAATGTTGTATTTTGTAATTTAATTTAAATGTATTATTTTTTCCATTTCTAAAGATGTTCTGTGACTAGAATGTTATTTTAGTAAACATTTCTGTTTAATAAATCTGTTTTGTTCAAATGCAACAATATAAATTATCCACATTCACTAAGAAATGGATAAAAAATACTCTTTTTCTAACTGTGGTGCACTAATATATGCTGAGCCCTGTATACTTTAAAGTGAGTATTGCTAAGCAAAGTTCAAATGACTAAGTAGAAACTGCTCAACAAACAATGTTACTTTTATGTAACTTAGTTAAGCAGATTTTAATGTGCAGTTTACTCAGTTTATCTGAGTGTGAGAATTCCCAGTAGACATATTAAGAAAATTGTACTTATTGCTTAAGACATATGATAGGATATCTCAGAAAAAAAATCCAAAAGGCCCTGGGTAATATTATTCTAAGAAAGAAATGGAAAAAAAAATGCAGCTTTTGAGAGTTTTCTTTTACGTAAAACTTTGAAGACAAGCTGAGCAGAGGGCTGCTTAGGGAAAGAGCACTCAGGATCACAGCCCACAAACACCTGAATTATGCTGTTTAATCATATCTACTACATTTGCTACACACAAAAAACATTCCAAACTTCTTCCTTACAGGATTTACGTGCTTTTCCTCCAAAGCCTGCTAGGAAACAACCCCTCAGGCTCTTTTTGTAAGATCTGTAAGTTGCAGTTCAACCATTGCAATCACAATTAAATCACACAGGCACAATTAAAGCTTTAAATCCCTTCAGAGTCTAAAAAGTGATGCTCGTATGTTGAAAACACACACACTCTCTCTCTCTCTCTCTCTCTCTCTCATGTAAAGAACTCATCCAAAAACACTTGTAAGTATATTTTTGTTTGAACTCAGCAGGCACACAGTGTGATAAGACATTAATAATAGGTTAGATGTAGGTCATGACATCAAGTGTCGAAAATTCAATGTCTGGCAAGTGTCCAAGGACAATGTGATTTTGACGTCCAATAACTACGTCAAATTATATTAACATTTGGTTGAGTTTAGGTTGTGTTGGAGAGTGAGCAAAATTCAAACGTCGAGCCAACATCTTAAACCAACGTCATATTGACGTCAAATACTGACATTCATTCATCAGGTATGGCAACCAAAATCAAATGTCTGATAGACGTCATTGTGGTAACGACCACACAATGTCAAGCTGTAACATCATTAGACGTTGATATTTGATTGATTATAGGTTGAACTTTGGACATTGATGTTGGGTTCTGATGTCAACCCCATTTTCATTTCCCAACAAAATAGAATGTCCCACGATGTTGATGTCCAACGTCAATCTGACGTCATGTTGACGTCCTGTGCCTGCTGAGTAGATTTAAATTACAATGCATATTTCTAAAAGTCTTTTCTCAAAATGATTTTTCCCCTTCATTGAGTCATCTATCTATCTGCGTTCTGAATGATTTTGAGATATTAAGTTTAAGTTTTTGCATTCCATATAGCAAACAATAGGTGTGTAACATTTGTTTTTCAAATATAAAGTCTTAAAATGTAAACGACTAATAAAAAAACATCACATAATGTAAATAAGTTGTCATTTAATAAGAATATTTCAATAACTCAGTTTTGACAAAAATGTCAGATAGAACCTTACAATTCTAAGGTGACGATATATATATATATATATATATATATATATATATATATATATATATATATTTTTTTTTTTTTTTTTTTTTTTTTTTTTATTTTATTTATTTATTTATTTTTTTACTTTGTTTTTTTTGTTGTTTCGAGTCTAAATGTCTAAAAATTCTTAAATCAGAAAGTATACTGTTTTGTTTTTTTAGAAACAAGTAAAAAAAGAAATGTTTTTTTTCCATAAATACAAGCAAAACAATCTGGCAATGGGGTAACTAAAATAATCGTATTTGAAACTGAAACTATATTACTTTACTTTCCCTGCTGGCAGATTATTTAGCTTGTTTTAGAGGAAAACCTCAATACATTTTTGACTTGGTATTTCTGAAAACAACAATATTTTACTTGCTTCTTGATTTAAGATTACTTTTTAGATATTTGGACTTAGAACAAGACAAAACATCAAAGTTGGAAAAGCATTACTTTGCAGTATTATTCTTCATTTCAGAAGTGCACGCACGCGCACGCGCACCCGCACCCACACACACGCACACAAAAATTATTATTATTATTATTATTATTTATTACTATAATAATTCATTCATTCATTCATTTTCTTTTTGGTTTAGTCCCTTTATTAATCTGGGGTCGCCACAGCGGAATGAACCGCCAACTTATCCAGCATAAAAATCTCAATTAACATTATAATAATACCAACAATTTTTTTTTACCCAATTCACCTGCAGTGTCTTGACTTGAATAGCAAAAGCTGCATTTTCCCCACATCTCTTCGAAAAAACAAACATAGCCGGTCGCATAAACCTAATTCAGGATAATCTTTAATGTCAAGATAAGCCAAAGGGTAGTAATAACTTCCATGGCTGTGCATTTACACAGTGGAGATTGGTCATCTGTTTGCCATTTCCATTAATGTTGTGTGCCCGTGTGCGAGTCGAAGAAGTGGATGAAGTGCACTGATTCCAACAATCAAGGCCGATGGCCCAAGCCAGCGCCATTTAATCTTTCACAACAAATTATTCCCTCTATTTGTTTATTTGCCTTCGCAGCTTCCCCCTCGTCTCCTCCTTCCACCCCCCGCAGTATTTTGAGGAATGCAATTTCAGAGCGAATGAAAGGGCAATGTTTTGTTTGATTCAATCAGTATTGAATTGAACTGGATCAAATGAGAGTCCATTATCCGAAGGCCCTGTTTGTCTCCTGGCATAATGAGGGCCCTGTTCGCACGCTGGTGTCTCAACCGGCACATCTGTCCAACTGTTTCAGCGCAGTAGACCTTTTATTACTACTGTGATGATAATCTTGTTGTTTTGTGTGTTAATTGTATGAAATAATCTTCGTTTCACACAGACAAAGGCTTGGTTGGTTAATGAGACGGCCTGAAGTTTGCTGAAGCTGCGGGACTTTCTTTTGTCCTCCCGAGGCGCACTGAACGCTCAGACTCAACGTGGATTGATGAACCAAGCTGTGACACTTCAATCAACATCTTTAAACTGTGGTAAACTAACATCTGTGGAGCGACAAGCACACTGTTGACTGCATTTGATTGGATGATCATTTAAAAATACAGTAGAACAAACATTGTCAGGAATAAAAGGCACAATTGAGATACCATTTTGGAGGTACAATGGGACAATGGATTCTTAAAGTACACTTTATATTATTCTAATTGATAGACGATCTCTGTGCAGTGTTTTTTATATAGAATTGTTAGTTAATGCCTTCTGTAATTTGGACAGACGCACGCACGCACGCACGCACGCACGCACGCACACACGCACACACACACACACACAGGTAAATTTCTAGAACATTCTATTTTTTATATTTATTTATTTATTTAACTAATTAATATAGCATTTATTATTATTATTATTATTATTATTATTATTATTATTATTATTATTAAGTACTATAATAATTCATTCATTCATTAATTTTCCTTTTGGCTTAGTCCCTTTATTAATCTGGGGTCACCATAGCGGAACGAACAGCCACACACACTCATTCGCACACATATACACTATGGACAATTTAGCCTACCCAATTCACCTGTACCGCATGTCTATGGACTGTGGGGGGAAACTGGAGGAAACCCACGCAAACGCAGGGAGAACATGCAAACTCCACACAGAAATGCCACTGGTTCGACCCAGCCGAGGCTCGAACCAGTGATTTTCTTGCTGTGAGGCAACAGCTCTACCTACTGCGCCACTGCGTTGCCTACTATAATAATAATTATTATTACTATTATTTATTACCATTATTATTATAACTATTATTATTATTATTATTATTGTTGTTGTTTTTAATTATTATTATTATTATTATTATTATTATTACTATTATTATTATTTAATATTATTATTATTATTATTATTATTATTATTATTATTATTACTCATTATTATTCTTATTATTATTATTACTATTATTTTTTTTATTATTATATTTGTTTAATCATTATTATTATTATTTTTTGTTTATTATTATTACTGTTATTATTATTTACTTTTTATTATTATTATTATTATTATTATTATTATTATTACTATTATTATTCATTATTATTATTATTATTATTATTATTATTATTAATAATAATAATAATAATACTATTTATTATTATTATTATTTAGTCATTATAATAATTTTTTATTATTATTACTATTATAACTTAATAGTATTTATCATTACTATTATTTTTTTAAAATTATATTTGTTTATTCATTATTATTATTATTAATAATAATAATTATTATTGTTACTATCATTATCATTATTATTTACTTATTATTATTATTATTATTATTATTATGATTACTACTACTACTACTACTACTATTATTATTATTATTATTATTATTATTATTTTTACTATTGTTGTTTTATTATTATTATTATTATTACTATTATTATTATTAATAATATTATTATTATTACTATTATTTATTATTGTTGTTATTATTATTATTATTTAATCATTATTATTTATTATTATTACTATTATTATGTATTAGTGTTACTATTATACTTTTATTATTATATTTGTTTATTCATTATTATTTTTATTATTATTTTTTTATTATTATTACTATCATTATCATTTACTCATTATTATTATTATTATTATTATTTATTTATTGTTATTATTATTCATTATTATTATTATTATTATTATTATTATTATTATTATTACATTCTATTCTCTGCTAATACATTTTGTTGTGAAGATGATTGAGTTTAAGTGTGCACAATTCAACAATATTTTTTACATACAATATCAAAAGACTGATGAATGACTCTCAGAGCAGCTCGAAGAATGTGTTCATGTCCTCACATTGATAAAAACCACAAAATACCACGAGTGCTTTAACATGTGTGTATTAAATGAAACCAGACATTGATTCACATATGCGCTAACATGCAGACTTCATATGTAAATAGTATTTCTGCAATATCAATTTATTAATCCAAAATCTGCCCCATTCTGTGACATTCACAGCTAATTCTGTTTTGATCCCAAGATTTTGTCCTTGGTTTGGCAGAAATCAGTGCCATATAAATCATGTAAATTACATCACCACAATACAGTATACAGTTATACAGTAGAGGATGCTTTTTTAGAGTTTAAAAAGTCATTCAAAGCTGGAAACTCTTTGAAAGGCATTTCTATTGGAGCTCACAAGAGGGCATGAGGATGTGGTTGAAGGCTGGTACACTAACACTTCTTCAACTGCACTTAGGGGACAGTGGGATCTCTTCTGTCTGCTTATTCTAATTACTGTGAGATCCGTCTTGTTATATGTTTCCCCAAGTCACTCCGTTACAGGCCTTTACAAGAAACGAAGTAGTACACAAACTGATTGCATTCAGACTATGGTTATTGGAGGATCTATTAGTCTGAAATAAGTGCTGAATGCCAGAACTGTTGTATTGCCACTTAAAAAACACTAAAAAAGACACATAAGGAAAGAGTTTTACTTTTAAGCCCAATTTCATTGATTACATTTTTCTTTACAAATGAAGCAATGCAAAAAAGAGACATAATTATCAATATTTTTCCGAATGTGCTATATTTAATATGTATGGGTTTGAGAAAAATGCTATATATTTGCTTTATTTTATTTATTCTAGTTTACATATTCTATTT
Organism: Danio aesculapii; assembly: GCF_903798145.1. Taxonomy (NCBI): domain Eukaryota; kingdom Metazoa; phylum Chordata; class Actinopteri; order Cypriniformes; family Danionidae; genus Danio; species Danio aesculapii. The sequence goes on along the minus strand of NC_079448.1, from coordinate 40,596,515 downwards.
ATTCTATAGAGATGTGATACCATTTCTCACAAATTTCTAATAAATATAATGTCATTTAGTTTTTTTTCTTTAAATTTTGACCTAAACCCTTTGCTAAACCCAAACAATAGTGTTTTCAAAAGAAAAAGTAAGAGAAATGTGCAGTTCAACCAGACAGCTTTACCTTGATTTTTTATTGTTTTTTTTAATCTATTTTATGGGACATTACAACATTGTACAAAGCAAAGTGAGCTATGGATCAAACTGACCACACCAGAAAAGTAGTCCCTATGGAGATAAATAGGAGAGGGAAAGATATTCGATGTCAAATAGACATTGTTAGGTGTTTGCTTGTGGTATTTATTTGGTGTTGTGAAAGGAACGGCATGAAAAAAAATCTTTATGTTAGGGATAAAGTACATCTTGGTGGTTGTTATAACAGAATAAAGCCTGACAGGCTTATCAGCAGCCTGATGTAAAGTTAAGAGATTAAACGCAATTAAATGCAAAGTTGACAGAAACAAAAATGGCTGAATGGATCGTAGACTAGCCCAGGGGTGGGCAAACTTAGTCTTGGAGGGCCGGTGTCCTGCACATTTTAGCTCCAACTCTAATCAAACACACCTGCATATAGATTTCTAGTGATCTTGACGACACTGATTAGCATCTTCAGGTGTGTTTAATTAGTGTTGGAGCTAAACTGTGCAAGACACCGGCCCTCCAGGAACTAGTTTGCCCACCCCTGGACTAGCCTATTTATTATTCAGTTAAAGGTGGCGCCAAACAGTCATAAAACAACATTGTGACAGACAAGCATACAGTATTTGTGGATGTGAACATAATCACTGATGGTTAAGATTATTTGAAGTAGTAGATGAGGTTTTGTTATTAATTTCAGCGGTTGTTACCTGGGATTATTACACCGCTGTCTAGAATACTTGATTCTTATTGGTCAGTTGTGACATTCCAAGCCAAGTTATTCCCAGATAACAACCACCAAAACTAACACAGGCTCAGGTATTTCAAATAATTTTGACCATCAGTATGTGCTTGTCTGTCATGCCTGGTGTTTTTGACTGTTAGGTGCCATCTTGTGTCTGAATAATATGTAGGTTAGTGCAAGGCTCCATTCAACATTTTTCTTTCTGTCTGTTTTACTTTTAATTATAGAATTCATCTCCATTACTACACAGAACAATGTTTTGTGTCTAGTTTTAACATTTTGCAGCAGGTAGCTGTGTAATCAATAAGATAAAGTTTTCTTAGAATAAATTCTTCAGTCTTATACAACCATACATCAGGCTGTTAATAGTCCTGTCAGACTATGTACAGTGATAATAACTGCCTTAATATACTTTATACCTGACATAACATACTGGACATATTGGTCATGACTGACCATTCATTCATTCATTTTTCTTTTTTTGGTTTAGTCCCTTTATTAATCTGGGGTTGCCACAGCGGAATGAACCGCCAACTTATCCAGCATTTGTTTTAAGCAGCGGATGCCCTTCCAGCTGCAACCCATCACTGGGAAACACATACACACTTATTCACATACACATACACTACGGACAATGTAGCCTACCCAATTTAACGCATGTCTTTGGACTGTGGGGGAAAGCGGAGCACCCGGAGGAATGCAGGGAAAACATACAAGTGAGTAAATCCATTTAAACTTTGTACGGTTAAGTTGATTTAATTTTTATAATTATGCCCAAAATAATTTACTTAACAATTTTAAGTTGAGGAAGGTATTGTGCCGAAACGTTTCTGTTTTTTGTATCACTCAAAGAATGTAAAATAAAAACTGTACGAAGTGCGAATCATGACCTTTTTGAACAATAGTATTGACAAGATTAACGCACCAAAGAATTTTTTTTTAAAAACCGCGAGCGCGCAGGGCAAACTTCATTACTTCATAATTTTAAGGCAATGGGTTTACTCAATTTTTTTAAGCAAGATAATTGCTTTTTTACAGTGTTGATAGCCATGTAATACGCAAGCGAATGCATCAGACCGGAAACACAAGCTTGTGTGACAAGTTTCGCAGTTCGCTGTGTTGCAAAGATCAAGCTCAACTCTGACCTGATCTGTAAAACATGGAGCAATTGCTTGCTTTTTTAAATGTCTAATCATCTTGTTTAATCCCGCCCCTTTTCACAGCAGCGTACAACAGAATTTCCCAAGCTCAAACTTTAGTTTGACCGCAGCTCAAGATTATTAGAGAATAAAAAAGCAAGCGATTGCTCCATGTTTTAAATTTCTGTCCAGAGAGGTCATGTTTTGATCCTCGATTGGTCTCACGCAGTCAAGTGATGCGATTTCGCAGGTCAGATTTCACTTGAACTTTGCACCGCAGCGAACTGTGAAACTTAATGCATGACCCTGCGTTTCCGGTCTGACGCATTCGTGTGCGTATGAATGGAAGTCTACGGGGAGAAAAGTCCAGTGTGACCGCAGCTTCAGTGTGAACTGAAACTGCAGTGAAACATACACTCACTGGCCACTTTATTAAGTACACCTGTCCAACTGCTCGTTAACACAAATTATTAATCAGCCAATCACATGGTAGCAACTCAATGCATTTAGGCATGTAGACACGGTCAAGACGATCTGCAGCAGTTCAAACTGTGACTTAAAGTGCTTTGACCGTGGCATGGTTGTTGGTGCCAGATGGGCTAGTTTGAATATTTCAGATATTTCTCTACTGGAATTTTCTGGCAGCTCTGAACACACATCACGTCAAACCTTAAGGCGAATGGGCTAGAGCAGCAGAAGACTATGTGCCACTTCTGTCAGCAAAGAACATGAAACTGAAGCTACAATTCGCACAGGCTCCAGATCCCAATCCAATAGAGCACCTGTGGGATAGAATGGGAGGTTCAGATCATGGATACTATCATGTCAATATGGACCAAAATTACGGAGGAATTTTTCCAGTACCTTGTTGAATCTATGCCACGAATGATTAAGGTATCCAACCCGATACTAATGAGGTGTACCTACAGTAATAAAGTGGCCGGTGAGTGTGAGTTGAACTACATTTTTGCACAAAATGTAGACTGAAGCAAATATTTTCTGTGTTGGGAAATTTACACTCCTTCTGACCACAGACCTTTGAACAGTAGTAGCATAATAACCAACTTAAAAAAAGGTGCATGCTGTTATTTGCAAGGGAAAGAGAATCAAATATTTAATATCTCATTACAGTGATTGAATGCTGATTTTTTAGTTTAGTCAAAAAATGCAGCACTATTTTTGCCATCTGACCACTCACGGCTAGCTTAGTTAATGTTCCCTAAGCCTCTGGAATTTTTTGAAATGCACGCTGGCAGCTGGTGGATCAGGAGTCAGCACAGCCCCGCAGACAAGCACTCCTGAATGAGCAAAGAGGCCTGTGAATGTGTCACGCCTCTCAGCTCAAACACGGCTTGAAGCTCACTCCGAAATGGCAAACGGAACAGGTCAGTTCGGCATTAGCCTCCAGTTACAACAGCACCACGCTCCCATGAAGAGCAATTACACACTCTCGAGCAAAGACCACCTCGGCATTACTTCTGGGCCATTATAGAATGGGAATGACAGACTTTTGCGCAAAAAAAAAGGACTTACTTTAAAAGGGGGAGAAAGCTGGATCTTGCTCTGAGAATAAGTGTGCAAGACTAATACGAGTCCTTCAACCCTTCAAGCATATATTTCTAATGAATCTTTGGTCTCACGCTTAAAATATAGCAGGCTAGACTGTAATGCTCAGAATGCAAACACAGACTCTGGGCGTCTGTAAAGAAATCATTAGCTTTGAACAGGCGTACTTTACCTTCAACTTTACAGCTAACCTGGAGGTAGCTATCAGTGCTGTCATTTATCTTTTCATGGAGTCTCTTTCATATTTTGCTGTTTAATGGAAATGATCAGTTGCTGTGGGTTTTAAATAAATACTGGAGCAGCAGCCCACATTAAGGATTTGGACACTGCATTAGAAAAAGCAAAATGTGGGTCATTAATTTCAATGAAAGATTATTTTATATATTTATTTTTCAAGGCGGCACGGCTCAGTGGTTCGCCTCACACCCAGAAGGTCGCTGGTTTGAGTCCAGGCTGGGCCAGTTGGCAAATCTGTATGCAAATAGCATGTTCTCCCCAAGTTGGTGTGGGTTTCCTCCACAGTCCAAAGACATCCGCTATAGGTGAATTGAATAAATTAAATTGTCTCTAGTGTATGAGTGTTTGTGTGTGTGTGAATGAGTGTTTTCCAGTACTGGGTTGAGGCTGAAAGGGCATCTGTGGTGAACTTTAAAATAGAGACTAAGCTGAAGAAAATTGAATATTTTTCCAACTGTTTGACAGTTTTGTTCAGACAAAACCTTTATAATGACAGTAATAGTCACAGCTTTTTATTTGATTAGGATTGCTCCATCCGACTGACAAGTAACCGATTACATTTTATTGCTGTGTCATATTTAGGTGTAGGGTAATGGAATGTTAATGCCCTTAAAATATCAAACTGGAGTGATTTATACATTTAAATTTGCAGTCACACATACACTAAAATCTGGCAGGGGGCAACAGATGAAAATTAGCCCTTGTGACTAACTCTGGCTAATTTACAGTTCTACTGTTTGTTAAAGAGCATGTGTTAATGAGAGTGTTTCTTTTTCTGGATTGTTTTTCAAAATGCTGGCTTGAGGAAGTGGGTGGGCAGGTATATTGATGCTTTTTAAAACACTATTGCTTGGGTTTAGGTAAGGAACACGCGAAAAAAAACAGAACCTGGCGTCGTTGTCATACTGCCCCGTAGCATTCATTTTAAAGACGAAATGCAGCCATACGTATCTCTGGCTACATAATTTGCGCTCTCCAGAAATGTATACGGGGGAATGTTTTCACAATGAGCCTAAGTTCATCTAAAAATCATTGCCATGGCTTTGGTTTAAAGAAAGTCAAAGTATCAGTCGCTAATTATGACTTATTGGTAGTACAGTTTTAACACACGCACACACACACACACACAAAAAACAATGATCTTGAAATCATCTGGTTTAAAAGAACCTGAAAAATGGCTCAGAAACAGTGATGTTAGTTCAAAGAAAAGGTCTAACGCCAATTATTCGCAGATGCCACTTGGTTTGATATTTTGTTATTCAAATGCAACGACATTAATGTTTATGTGTGCTCGGCCAAAACACTCACTGCGGCTGCTGCATAAATGCGAGCTGATGCGACATCTGAATAATCATGTTGATGGAGAACAACAGCCCTTAATGAATGGCTGGCAATCATCAAGGATCACAATAGTCCAGGAGTGCTGTGTGCTTGAATAGATCAGCACCTGTAAATATTACATCGAGTACACTCTTGCTTTCTGAACACTCTGAACATCCCATATGATCAGAGAGACCTCTGATCTGTTTGATCTTATGCCGATTCCCTGTGTTGTTGAGATGTAAGATCTTCCTGGATGACTGTGAGGCTTGTATTCATCTCAGCGATAGCAAACGCATATATTTCATTCACTTATTGTTGCTAATAATCAGCTCAATGCATGAAGGTGAGAGGTCACGGATCCTTACAAACTGACAGCCTTTAGACACTAACTGCGATTCATCATCTATGATGGAGTTCTTTTCTGGCCTTTGGAAATGTGTGATTAAAAAAGCCAGCACTTCTCCTTTAATCTATAATGGAGCAGCCGTTATCATTTATTGTTAAATAATGCACAGGGGCTGCTGGCATCAAGTATTAATAAGTTATTGAATGGTGTGACTTGCCTGTGGGCTCACAGTGGACTGTGAATGGGCCAGAGGACACAACAACATGAGAAATATGCAGCAAAATCTGAGAAAGTTTTGTGGATCTGGATTTTGTTTGCATCTGTGTGATATCCTACTTTCAAACTTCTGTATAAGGTAAAAGAGTTTACATTACTTCCAGTTCAGGTCTTTTGGATGTGTTTTGTTAATTATTAAACTGTTTTACGCAAGATACATTCAGTTGAGCTGCCAAAGATGTTGATCACACTAACATTTGGATATTACATTAGATTAAGGCTAGCTATATTGATGATAACCTGTTCATGGTTTAATTTAAGGTACAAATCTTGCTATTAACAAATCATTTGCTAAGACTTTTATTTTAATAAACTCCTTGATGGGTGGCAAGGTGGTTCAGTGTTTAACACTGTCACCTCACATCAAGAAAGTCGCTGGCTTGAGTCCTGGCTGGGCCAGTTGGCATTTCTATGTGGAGTTTGTACTGTCTCCCTGTGTTCGTGTAGGTTTCCTCCGGGTGCTCCGGTTTTCCCCAAAGTTCAATTGGTTTGCTGCTTGGAAGGGCATCCACTGCGTAAAACATATGCCGGAATAGTTGGTGGTTTATTCCGCTGTGGCGACCACTGAAGTAGAGACTTTATATTAGAGCCAAAGGAAAACAAATGAATGAATGAATAAATACTCATTGTTTGCGACTTATTAATAGTTATTAAGGTTGTATTTGGGTTTAGGAATTGGGTGGGATTAGGAATGAAGAATAAGATCAAATATGTGCTTTATATATACTAATAAACAGTCAATAACTTAATAATAGGCAGGTAATAAGCCACTCGTCAATAGTGAGAATTGGTACTTAAACTAAACTGTTGCCCATCTTCTTCAATGCATATGGCTGCATTTTCCTGCTGTTACCAGTTTGTCCAGTTATCGTGCCATGTACATTGATTGACTTGAGATGCAGAGAGGAGTTGACCACGACGATGGGGTTCAAGTCTGGCGAAAAAATGGTTCCAGAAAGCGGGTAAGACAAAAACAGAAGCCAAAAAATAAACAATAAATAACAGGGTGAGAATGTGGTAAAATCATAAAACATGGTGAAATCAGGACTGATTTTAAAACTGTTAGTTGGGTTTAGGAAAGTGGGTGTGTGGGCAGGTCGATCAGTGATTTTGAAAACACTATTGGTTGGGTTTAGGGAAGGAGGAGGCTGGGTCAGTCGATCGGTTAGTCAATCAGTCGACAATGGCATCTGGTGGATTTACGCGAGATTATCAGGCGCGAATGGTACTCGCAAGAGAAATTTGAGATCTGAAAAGGTGTACACATCGGCCTCTGGAGCATTCACGAAAATAAAAACTGCAAAAAAATTTATGTCCTGGCATGTCATTCGCGATCTCCAGAAATGTATATATCGGTACGTTTTCAAAATGAGCCTGGGTTGACAAGTTCAGTCGTACAAAAATGTATGATTTTTAAAAGGAAGTACTAAAAGGTGGCACTAAACGCAACCTTCATTGGGGATGAGCAAATCATATATTTATATATCCAAATAAGATTGTACAAGTTTATAGGAGTTAGCTACAAACTCAAAAAGTTACACATTGACAGTGGTGGAAAGAGTACTGAAAAATCATACTCAAGTAAAAGTATCATTACTTGCTCAAAAATGTAGTTTAAGTAGAGTAAAAGTATATGTAGTAAATATTACTCAAAATATGAGTAAAAAGTAGCCCTTTTAAAAGTATCCAAGAGTAGGGAGTATTACACTGTGAAAGGTTGATGTATTTACATGCAGTTTGTGTATGTGTGTGAAAACGTAACATTGTGTAGTGCATTAAGTGATTGTTTAAGGGCATTTGATGATTTCTGTCATCTCATTAGTTACATGCCGTCTAAACAGTCTCAGGGTGACTGCATGTGAACATTTTGGGCATCTTCTTTGACAATTTCCAAGAACATGTCTTGAAATTGTTCATTATGATGCAAAGTTATTATTATTTGATTGGACTGGAATAGCAGGACTGTTTTTTCTACTTTGGCCAATCCCCATAGACAAGAAAAAAATAAAGTAGTGACTGCAGGTTAAAGGGGAAAAAGTGGAGTAGAAGTACAGATAAAACACTAAAAATGTACTCAAGGGAAAGTACACATTTTTAAAACTACATAGTAAATTACAATTCCTGAGAAAAATTACTCAATTACAGTAATTTGATTATTTGTAATTTGTTACTTTACACCCCTGCAAACTGACTTGAGATAGTGTTGGTCAAATTAATCAGGTTCTCAATTTAATCCTAAAAAATGTTGCAATCTCATTGAGGGTTTAAGGACTCTTGTTAAACATAGCACAGGCTAGAAATGTATTAACCTCAATAAGTATGCAGTCACAGACTCTTTAAAGTCTCTGCTAGCTTAAATTCAACCTTTTGTTTTGGCCAGGCAGCGTGTTTTAATATAATACATAGTTATATTTTGATAAAGTCAAGTTAACAACTAAACCTTGACCCCTTTTGTATTAAAAACTACAAAAAGAATATTAATAAGACCAGATCCAGTGGCAGGCCAAAACCTTTGAACCAAATTTGTATGTTGCTGAATTTGTTTTATTAAAAATTTCTTTCACTGAGTATACACATCAAAGCGGTTCAGTAATTTAATATAAAACTCCAGACATCCTATCAGTGTAGCACTCTCCTTTTATTCAGAACATATGCTCTTAGAAAAAAAGAAAATCCTCAAACTTTACCTGCAAAGTCAGACTTCTGTCCACTGGCATTGCCTTTCGGCCTTCTGCAAAGAGCTGCACTATCAATATTAATCGCGCACAGCTGAAGTTATTCTGCAGCTTTGGCACTTTGACCTGTCTTGTTTTACTTGGACAAGTCAAAAATTCGATATTAAACTCATAAAAAAAGTGTTTTCCTAATCAAAGTCACATTTTAGGAAATCAACACAATCACGTTAAATTCACCTCAGTGGCGGAGACTAAAATACTTAACCTCTTGAAGTCAAATTTGAATGATAATCATGCAGTGATGTGTTCCATATTCATAATTCAACAGGCTGCCTCTCATTCTGATGACTACCCCATATCAGGTGAATGAATAATGCATGATGTATTGTTTTTTTTAAATATTCAAGGCCATATATACACATATTCACGCTGTATTTGCAAAAGTAATGTACAAGAATGTTTTTGATTATTTTTGAATTGTTGCAAACATGCATTAAAGCATTTGGGGATACACCATGTATCTGAAACGTTTGAAATGTATTATAAAATGATGAATGTCTTAATAAGTCTTCGTGCTATTCGGGATGTTTTCAACCCAGGCTCATTCTGAAAACGTACCGCTCTATACATTTCAGGAAGGCACAAAATACATCCCAGGAGCTACGTTTTATTTTGCAGTGTTTGTTTTCGCGAATCCACCAGAGGCCACTATGTTTGATTTTTCAGATCTCAAATTTCTCTCGCAAGTGCCATTCGCGCCTGCTGTTCTCTTTTAAATTCACAAGAGGCCACTGTCGACTGACTGACTGAATGACCGGCCAATCCCCCACCCACAATCTTCCCCAAACCAAACCGACAGTGTTTTCAAAAGCAATCCAGAAAAAAAAAAGCTCACGCAGCAGCCTAATTTTTTTACCACGTTTTCATATTTTACCACATCCTCACTCTGTCATTTACTTGTTTATTTTATTTTTTGGCTTTTGTTTTTGTCTTTACCTGCATTCTGGAACTGTTTTTTGGCATACTTGAAACCCGTTGTCATGGTCAACTATGCTCTGCGTCTTAAATCCTCCGTCGTACACGATGAGCCACTGACAAACTGGTAAAGGCGGGAAAGTCATCCACACGGAGGTAAGTGGTCAGCTGGTAGGAGTGAAAAGGAATGGCATCATACGGCCCCGTAGTGTTTACAGCCATACGTAGCTCTGGCTACATACTTTTCGATCTCCAGAAATGTTTATAGGGCTACGTTTTCAGAATGGGCCTATATTGGATCCACTCTGGGGTGATTTTAAGATTTCATTTAGCCACAACTTTCTCTGTGTTACAGCAAATAGAATGATTTACGGTGACAAATCTTATTTTGACACATAATTTTGGGAAAATGCTTTGAAATTTTTCAAAAATTCAGCAATACACTCTTATTACCCTTTTGTTATGTTAATGGCTGTTATTGCCCCATTGACTTCCATTTTAATGACATTTTTTATTTGATATTTTGATTGCATATAATATAATATAGGATTGATTTAATTTAAATAACACACGGGTTATTACAAATTTTAGATTCTACAGTGCCAACTGATGATCGACAGTAAAATTTAAAAGTTTGACCTCTTCTCAACAGGGAAAAACACCAGCAATCGAGAATGCATGATTATATGTTGTCATGGCTTTGCGACCAAAATATGTTATTATAATGGAAGTCAATAGGAGAAAACAGCCATACACATAACATAAGGGTCATCAATTTGAACAATTCACCAAGGTTTGCCAAACATTCATATATTAATATTATTTTCGGCTTAGTTTCTTTATTAATGTGGGGTCACCACATTGGAATGAACTGCCAAGTTATCCAGCATATGTTTTACGCAGCGGATACCCTTCCAATTGCAACCCATCACTGGGAAACATCCATACACACTGATTCACACACTATGGACAATTTAGCTTACCAAATTCACCTATACCGCATGTCTCCAGAAACAGGAGCACCCAGAGGAAAACCACGCAAACACAGGAAGAATATGCAAACTCCGCACAGAAATGCTAAGTGGCCCAGCTGGGGCTCGATCCAGTGACCTTCTTGCTGTGAGGCGATTGTGCTATACCCACTGCACCACCTTGACACCAGTTAGCCAAACATATTGTGCAAAAAGATTTCTGGTCAGAACCAACCTTCAGTTTTTTTCCCATCTCATTATTATTTTTTTTTCATGAAAAAGAATTGCCAAAGAAAGCCGTAAGTCAGGTGAACTCATTTTTGCACCCTGCGATGTAACAGTTTGTACTATAACTCCAAGCAGATCAGTAATAGATGAAAAAACAGAGGGACTATTTTCTTCAGTCCTGCATTTGGCTGTATGTTTACTGGTCACACTAATGTCAGCAAACCAAATGAAAAATCAAACACAAGTTAACACACTGTTGGCTGTTTTTCATCTGCACCGCTGTAAACATTCATGATAAAAAATTCTATTTGCTGGATAGCTTGCAAATTGAAAGCTTAAACATAGTTGCTGGGCAACCATGGACCAGTTGCCAAACAAGCATTACTGCCAATTATGGTGGGCATAGGAAGTGGCAGGCCTCTTTTTTTCAATGTCACTTTCTCTTAGAATAAACTCTTTCACATTGCAGAGAAACTCAGATGTTTATAGTCAAAATGGTGATTTCTACTAAGCCACGATAAACCGAGACAGTAATGTGAACAATAATTTAAATGTTTCTTGCTGAGAATTTACTCATTTAAGACTCATATCAATCCCAAATGTATTGTATTTGTTTTTTCGCACACAATAGTGATGAAAATATGACTGAACACAGAGATTTGTTTTGTCTGTGAGCATACTACCATTACTGTTGGGTGGAAACTGTATTGTTGTCTCCCTTTAGTTCCAGAGAGACTGTATTTCATTCTTGGCTTATGAGACTGTAATGTCAAATATACAATACTAGACTGACCGCACTAGACAAGTTGATGAGAAAATCTATCTCTCTCATTTAAGGCAACTAACCAACAGGGCATCTATGTGACAATACATCTTTGAGTATTGAACATACTGGGGATACATGTACAGTATGTACTTATCAGATTATGAATTACAATGAAATTTAGGCTTAATATAAATTACTCTCAAACGATTTCTGGGATTTTTCTATTGAATGTGTCACAATCACAGCGATCTAAACCTAGCATATCGCCGGTAAACCCACAGATTGATTATAAAATTACAAATCCGCCGGTACAGTATATAGACTACAAGTTCAGTCATGCACCGCTCACTCACACCTGTTGTAGGTTTCCTGCTGATTGGTAACACACAGCTAAAGCTGTTCAGAATTGATTACATAGACTTTAAAAACAGCACATCACACATCAGTGCTGAGTCTTGTTATACTGTCTTTGTGAACATTATGATGTGTTTTCTCTTGCCTTGCTTTGCTTTGTTTTGACCCTTGCCTTGTTTGTTTGTTTGCATTGCCTACTGCCTGCCTGTACTGACAATTCGCCTGTGTATTGACCACGACCCTGGATTGCCCCTGTGTTGACCGATACTTGCCTGACCTATCTCTGTTCAATAAACCCTGCATTTGGATCCGCACTCCATTGTCAGCGTCCACATTATATTACAAAATGTTACCATGGACCACAACCAGTCATACGTTACACAGGTATATTTACACCAAAAAAACAAAAGACAAAAATAGTATGCATTGGTCAACATTTTTGATTTTTCTTTTGAGCTAAGATTTTTCTTTTGAGCTCTACTGAGAGCAAATGAACAAAAGGAGTGGTAACAGGTCAAGTATAAAATTGTATATGTTTCTGGTGAAATATTTGTAGGAAATTGTGTGTTTATAAAGGTTTAATTAAGCTACATAAAAAGTTTACATTTCAAAAAGCTTGTTTAAAAGCCCAAACTCAGAAAACAAGCACACATTTCAGATTGCTTCAATATAAATGGCTAAGCAGACAGTATTTAACTCCAGTTAAATTACATAATTTTAACCCGAAAATCCTTGATACATACTATGAATGTAGACAAGAGATGGGAACTTTATTTCATTGTAATTAGGTGTGTACTAGAGTCATTTGTTTTTGGGTTAAAATACTGAATATTGTAAGGCAAATCATTGGTAAATGATTGTAATTCCTCTTGATCCCAGCTTGAGTATATTGCATATTTGTCCATTGAATTTTAAAGTTACCAGACTTGAAAGATTGCTGTTTATTTGATTCTTGCTGGAAGCTAAACATGCAATTGAGTGTTCTTGGAAAAAAGAAAACTGGTGGATCTGAGTGGATGGGGAATGACCCATTGTCTTGCCTCATTCATATAGTTTGGTCTAATTTAAAGTATTCTATGACTATTTGGAGAGTCTAGATCAGGTGTGCCCAAACTCAATCCTGGAGGGCCGGTGTCCTACATTTTTTAGTTCCAACCCCAATTAAACACACCAGAACCAGCTAATCAAGTGGTATACTTAAGAAAAAATGGTACAATGTTGTACCAAAGTAGGTACAAACCCTTGTCATTGGGGCAGCACCTTTTTATGGCACAGAATTTTACCTTAAGGCAAAGAAACAAATTTGTACCATTGCAGTTTGTGTCTTTAAGGACATGATTTGTACAATGAGTAACTAAAATGTACCTTTGGTTTTTAAAACCTGCAGATACAACAATGTACCTTCATCAAAGGTACAAATCTGATCCATAAAGGTACCACTACAGTGACAAGACAAAGTGTAACTTAACAATGTCAAAAATGCTTAGAAAAACATTTATTTAAAATGCCTTAAATATTTAGTTTACAATACCTATAGATTTATGTTTTACCAGTTGTTTTGTATTATTGTATTATATAACTTACTAATTAATGTTTATGAGTTTCTTTAAACATATGCTTTTAAATAATGATTCTTGTTTTAATATGGAAATTATTCATTAAATCACTTTTTTTCACAGAGTCATATTTATATAGATATTGTAAGAAAGAAGGAGTTGTCCAACACTTTTGAAAATTTATATGAGAACAATTGTGTACCTTCATTTCAGTTGTACCATAAAAGGTACAAAACAGTATCATAAGAGGTCTTTTCTGTACCATATAAGGTACAAATTTTACAAAGGTACAAAATTGTTCCTCACGGAACATTATTTGTACTACTGTGTACCTTTTTTTCCTAAGAGTGTAGACACTTCTAGGCAGATGTGTTGAGGCGAAATGATGTTAAATTATGCAGGACAGTGGCCTCTCAGGACTGAGTTTGGGCACCCCTGGCCTAGATGGAAAAACTTTTGTTGCATTGAAGTACATTGAAAGTATATAGATTAGACAAGTATGTTATTGCTGTATTATTTAATTTCATTATTATTTTTTTTCTTTCAAAGTGTATCAAGGTATTTTGAGTTTATAAATTATTCTAGCTGTATTTGTTTTATTTTTGCTGAACTGAAAATCTCAAAATTTTTATATTTTGTATTCCATCCTCAAATTCCATATTTACAAATAGTCATATTTCACGCACACACGCACGCACGCACGCACACACGCACGCACACACACACACACACATATATATATATATATATATATATATATATATATATATATATATATATATATATATATATATATATATATATATATATATATATATTTAATATATAATAATAATAATAATATAATAGTCATTTAAATGTCTGTTGAAGGAGCAGTAGCAACAGATATTAAACAAATACTCAAATGGACCATCAAAATAAAGTGTTACCATGTATTTTACTCAGTTCAGTCAAGTTCTGCATTGAAAACACCCATGACAGCTTTTAAATGAATTCTGCCATTGAATGAATCAGTTTCACCCAAAGTGAATTATATACTATTGATAGCATGAGCAAACATTCAAAACCTGAGGGTGAAAGATGTCAGTAATCTGAAAATGATCACCAACAGAATAATTTTAGGTGGGAAATAAAGTACTGCAAGAACACATTATGGATGCCAGTCATATTTAAAGTGAATGTAAACAGTCAAGGCAAAAAATCTAACATAATTAAATGATCAAAACTGTGCAGAGTCCTGCAACACAAATGCAAACTAAATCTGTAACTGTGGCCTGACTTTCTAGCTGAACCTTGCAAAGTGGAGTTGTAAAATCAATATCAACTTAAAACATCACAGTCGCAGTTGTAGTAATTGGCATAATAGCAAGTTGAACAGTGATATCGGCAGTCATATTTAAAGTTAATGCAATCAGGCAGGGCAAAAATCTCATATAATCAAAAGAACAAAACTGTCCATAGAGTCCTGCAGCACAAATGCAACGTAAATCTTTATAACTGTAGCTTGACATTAATCAATATCAACTTAAAACATCACAGTGGAAGTTGTAGTAATTGGCACAACAGTAGGTTGAACAGTGATATTCAAAAACGCAGCCCTCCTGCATATGTGATTGCAAGGAACAGTCCAATAAAATAAATCTAAAGCTGCTATCAGCATTTCCCCCAGCAAAAAGCTATCAAGTAAACACCTGTGCACCTACTGAAAATTCTTAGAAGTTTTAAAGAGTCATCGACGACTTGTGCTAAAGTGAAGAGCCATCTGCTTCACCGTTTACACAGCGCTGATCACAGTGAAAACCATGTAATAATTCATATTCATAAATTTGAAGCAATAACTCAATCCCCTCGCCGCAACATGACCGAAAAGAAATCTGGGGCAAGCACCCACGATTAGATGCGGCACAGGCGGTGGCTCTCAGCTAAACGCCGCTCCGAGGTGTTGGTTTTGCGAAGAACACTGATGAAAAATAATGGTGCCATTGTTCTCTGATATTGCACCTTGCTATTAGATTTACCTGATATGGGAGCGTGGAGTGTGTAGAGGGGGAAGGTTGATCTCTTTAGGTAATTAGGTTTGCCTTGGTATTATTGCTGCAGATCTGAGCCTTGAGGGGCGGTTGCTTGGTTGCTAATCATTTGAAGCCTCGGCTGGAACTGAAGATGTTTGGTTGCACAGAGGAAGCTGCCCGGCCTTTGGTTAAGCTTGTTAAGGAGGGGGGCAGGGAGGTTACCGTTATTGAAGGGAAGAGAGCAAAAGAGATTAAGTGAGGGCAATAAATATGATGACTTAACCACGTTGCACATCTCTCACAGGTATAATGGTCCCTGCCGTGCCAACTGTGATTCAATTACTTCGTAATCTAGTGAACAGTGTATGTGACATGACAGGTTGGTTATTACCTTCTCCACAAAGCCTGGTATTTGTATTTGTCTGTGTGTCAGATTTTTTTTCTGGGATGGGATATTTGTGATGATGTATGTCTACACGAGTGGGATGTTATGATACAAGCACTTAAGGATACATTTTAAAGCTCTGGCTAGTTTGTGAGCCTCTGAACAGAAGGAAAGGGAGATTGATATACAGTGTAACACATTCGTTAAATAACAGGCTCTGTATTTTAGGATTTACAGGTGTGTTCATTTATTTATGCTTATGAATTGCATTATTGATCTTTGTTCTGTTGACTTTAGAGTTTGACAGTTCAACTCTGCACTTTAACAAAGTTACTTTTATTGACATTCTAGTAGTTTGAAACATTATATTCTATAGGAAATAATATATATACACAGACAGCTGATTTAAATGTTATCACTCGATTGAATGGGCATTATTAATAGTTATTAGCTGATATATACGGGCCAGTAGAGGCCTTCTGTGCCTACTGGTAGACTCAGAAGGCTAAAATCACCCATTCACATGGTTAATCAGCTAAAGATCACATACGGCTGCTTCCGGAAGTTAATGAGAATTATGATTATTATTTATTAAATTTCCCATTAGTTGCATTTTATTAAGTCTGCCCCTACCCCAACCCAACCATCACAGTAATGTAAAAACAGATCTGGAGTCTTCTCTAGTAGTATAGCTGATTAACCATGTGGATGGATGATGACAGAATTCTGAGACTACCGGTAAGCTTAGAGGGCCCCTACTGGCCCATATCTATCAGCTGATAACCATTGATAACGCCCATTCAATCGAGTGATAACATTCGAAGTGGGTGACACAGAAAGTCTGTAAACACGAAAAGCACTGGCAGTTTATTAACAGATTTTGCTTTTTGATACTAAAAATGCCAATAAAAGTCACTTTTTCAAACTTTTAAAAGTAGTTGGAGGATATAGAGATGTTCACCAAGAAGATATGGAAATAATTGTAATATTATATTATTAACTACTATCTCAGTGTCATCCCATAATACAAATCAAAAGCATACATAAATGTACAAACTAAACATGAATCACATAATATGGGTAACTGTTAATTTTAGGGGGGGGGGGGGGGGGGGATTTTTGTCCGATTAGATAAATAGTAGTGCTGGGCAAAGATGGATCGCAATTAATCACATTCAAAATAAAAGTTTTTTTTGACATGATATATGTGTGTGTGTGCTGTGTATATTTATTATGTTCTCCCCGTGTTTGTATGTGTTTCCTCTGGGTACTCCGGTTTCCCCCACAGTCCAAAGACATGCACTATAGGGGAATTGAATAAAACTAAATTGGCCATAGTATACATAAGCTGTATAAGTTGGTGGTTCATTCCGCTGTGGCGACCCCTGATGAATAAAAGGACTAAGCAGAAGGAAAATGAATGAATAAAACAGTATGTTTACATAAACCAATAATCTGATTTTAATATGATTAAGACAATACTCTGATTAAGAGTCAACCATGTAAAGAGAGATTTTTGATTAGTTTAATCCGATTGAACTCATAATTAAAGTCAGATTTAACAGATAGAAAGACATATGCCGATTTTAGTCGCATTATTGAAGACATGTGAACACCACAATCAAACTATTACCATCGTGTAGGATTTTCGCTGCAATTTGCGACATGATAGTCTACACACATGGCTGTTTGACACTATTTTCTGCACCTACCGAGTCAGTGAAGGACCACAGACACCTGCATTGTGAAATGTGGAGTTTTTTTCCCTAACACTCTTCCAGCAGCTCATACTCTCATCCAATATCTCGTTTCGCATGCATGAAATGTTCCTGAATGAAAGTGAAAGTGTCAAACTGCTGTTAAAGTAGACAAATTAAAAATGAAACACCCAAAATTTCATGAAACTCTGGAGAAAATGGGGAAAGCGTGGTGATGCAATGACGTTAATTGAATTTCGTGCTATAACATGTAAAACGGGATCATGACAGGAACATTCAAAAAGCAACTCATCTAAACACTTTAATCATGTTATTGTCTTATTCAGATTAAGGCAAATAATTTGATTACTGATGTCCATGTAAACATAGTCATTGTTGCAAAATAGTTGTGAATAGTTTTGTCTATGTATCACATAGAAAATATAATAAACAAAAAAATATTATGCCAAAACAACATTTCATTTTAGATCTGATTAATTGCAGTTAATCTGTGCTCAGCAATAATAAATACAAATTAGTTTGAGAATCTAACGATTTTTTTTTGCATCAGCACAAATCTCACCAACAAATGGGAGAGAGATTGCGATACTTTGTGCCCTATTGCAATCCAAATGCGAATAGTCAGAAATGCAGCCACCGCCTGAATAACCAATGGTCCAAAAGCATTTGGGAAGCAATTTTCCGAGCTTTTCAAAAGGCATTCGTAAAGTTCAAAGATACGATCCCCTGCCTGCGACGTAGGGGAAAACAGACTAAAGGTGCCAGCGAGGTGCAGCAGAAGTCATATGTGCTTTTTATCATCATGCAGACACATTCCCAAGCCCTGGCATCTCAAGCCAAGTTTTAATCACCATAGGCGACATCTTGAGGTGTTTGGAGCAGACGTACCTCTTCAAAGACAGTGCTACGACATGAACAATAATGCCAAGATAATCAGTCCTCTCATTATGCAGAGAAGTGGCTTATTTCACTGCGGTTTGAAGTGGGAAAGAGCCAAAAGCAGTCATCTTCAGATCCCCAAAAGCAGACGGTTGACACGGCTCATTATACAGCTATTTGAAAACACGTCACAGAGTTAGACAGGTCACCGTTTCTGCCGCACAGGTCATTAATGGCACTCTAAAATAAGGTCGGAGAAAGAAGGCAATTTCGCATCACTTGACATGGACTCCCCCGGTTCTCTCGGCATAGGAAACAGGTTGCTTGTCTTGAATCAACAAACCCGGCTGTTTGAAAGGTACAGTATTACATCTCATTATGTCCCATTCCTGCTAAGACTGTCATCCCACGTCGGGACATCCCACTTAGTTTTGAATCATTATGTCTTGGTATGCATTTTTTTTACAGGCTAAGAGCTTTGCTATATATACACGAAACTGTGGAATATTTCACTTGCCAAGCGTTCAGCAGACATCAAACTTCACCTTGGGTCTCTCCATTTTGCTCGGTGAATGAAAAACAGAAACAATTCTAATAGGCTTGGGAGGTCTTACTGCCATTTTATGTCACCGTTCTGTCAGCCGCTTCAAACTGACGTTAGCTATGAGAAGGTCAGCATGAGTGGCTGTCTAAGGGCACGTTTCAAAGGTGATGGCGGAGATGAGAGCTCTAAGAAATGTGCTGTATCAAAAAAGGTTAGGTTTGGTGTATATCGAAAACAGAGCACAGCGACTAAAATGGTATCATCATCAATGACAAGAAAATGTGACAAGGAACAAGAATCACCAGGATGTCAGTCTCAGGGCGGATGTGTTACTTTATTCCTGCCTCTCAGTAGTTCAACTGTTGTTGTTGTTGTTAACTAAAACTATTTACAATACAATACAGTAGAGCTGGGCAATAATTCAAAATAAAATGGTAAACACAATTGAGCAAAACTGCGGTCATCTTGCACATCTTGTCATAGAAGTGCAGTTGTGTTATCAGTAGTAAATCTCCAAACCCCAGGAGGGCACTCTCACGGAGAAATATGCTACAAAGAAGATAATACTAGTGTGGCAGTGTAAACTGAAGATTTTAGAGCTTTCGTTGATTTAGCATGACTAATAATCTCCCGATTATGGAATCATCGCATAGAGGGATTTATTTCAAACACTTAATTGAAGTTACAAAGTGAATTTGGAGTAAAATCTGGATTTTTTTAGCATGCAGCATTTACTACATAGAGCTGAAGCTAGAAGAAAACAGCTGTAATTATCACTAAACTTTTATCTCAATGTATTTTTCATTCGCTTAAAATATTTTCAATTTTGTGTAGTTTTCTGTAAACTACAGATTTACAGACAAAATAATCATGAAATTGCTTTTAATTAATCACTCAGCCCTACAATACAAAATAATAAAATATTGCATCCCTACCTACATACAGTTAAATAGTCATAGAAGGAAATGAAGTGGTTTGTTGCAAAACATTACCAAAATAATTCAATTCATGTTTATTTCTATAGCACTTTTACAATGTAGATTGTGTCAAAGCAGCTTAACACAGAATTTCTAGTAAACTGCAGATTTCAGAACTAAAAAAAAAAAAAAAAACGAAAAGGGATATGGAGATAAAAAAAAGACACATATTCAAGATGTGTGTAAGGGGGCAAATATGCCAATGCACAATTAAACTAAGCTATAAATGGTTGTCACAATTAAAGTAAAAGATAAAATTGATCAAAATGATTTTACAATGAAAATTGGTCAGAATAACAAATGTTTTTCTAAAAATCGTAGTTTTCTCATCAAACATCAGTTTCTTAACACATTTAAAGTTAAAAACTGGTATTGTGTTGACAAAAAAAAAAAAAATATATATATTTTAACAATGTAGGTGCAAAGTCTAAAGCGCATGGCAAGGAATTAAGGGCATGTCCGAACCCACTTTTGCTATTTTAAAAACAAAAAAAAAAAAATAGCAGGGTTGTGCTTATTCTCTTAATGAGCTATGGGTGTGTTTTGAGCATAACGTGCATAAAACCAATCAGTGTCTCATCTCCTATTTCCTTTAAGAGTCAGTTGCGTCACGCCATGGCACATTTGCAATTTACATGACGGACTTTGTAAGTGGAATACCTGAACACTTTACTGAGCCTTCTCCATTCGGCCTCTTTACTTTCTCTTTACTTTACTCCTTTAGTTTCGTGGATAAGGAAACGGTGAAAACTCACTCCACTGAAGACATCCATTAGCCGACATATATAATTCAGTTTGTTAAGTGCAAAGATTTTTGTTTTAAAACTATTTCTAAATTCAGGTCTAATTTCCAGCAAATTAATAAATTAACAATAATAACGAAATGTCCAAACACACGTCCTATTCTTATGCCTCATATGGTGATGCATACATCTTTAAAACCTGATAGATGGACAAATCTAATGTAAAGTTGTTTTATTAAAACAAATATAAATATGCATATAATAAATAATACTGCTAATAATAATAACATTATACAAATGCAAATTGTCATGAATAAACTAAACAAAGTTCCCTGACATGAAGCATAGAGGAAGTGATTTTTATATTTATGTAAAAAATAATAATTTTTGTAACATTAAATTTTTTTTCTTCATATGTAAAGATATTTGTGTATTCCTGTACACCATGTGTGTATTAAGCAATGTGTGCATAACTTACGCGCTCTTTAGACTTAAGACCAACTTTTAAGCTTATTAGAAACTTTTTAAACAACGTGGCACAATATGTGAAAATTAGTGTTGTGCTGGTCTGAAAATAGCAACAAATCACGCCATGCACGTCTTGCGCCGGTTATATGATAGGGCCCCAAGAGTCTGAAAAATGTCACTTTAATTGTGTGCTAAATAAAATAAAATAAAATAAAATAAAACAAAATAAAATAAAATAAAATAAAATAAAATAAAATAAAATTTGGAAGAATATTCATCAGAAATTTACAGATTTAACCAAAATGTTTTACTTAAGCACCAACCTATAAATACCAAATCCATTGTTACGAAGCATTTATAATTGGTATCTTATTTCTTTTGTGCTGTGCCATTACAGCATTGAGAGAAATAAGAAAAAGTCATGATATATGTACGTAAGACATAATAAATGTAAAGTTGCAACCATATACCCTGTTTTGAGTTCCCTTTCTAAAAGGTGAAATATATATATATATATATATATATATATATATATATATATATATATATATATATATATATATATATATATATATATATATATATATATATATATATATATATATGCATAATTAGTAACAATTTATAGTATTCTAATTGATTTAATTAATTGGTTTAATGCAATTATTTCACATCAAAGTCAATGCAGATGCAATTTATATATAAAAACAGCCTATATTAAGATATAAATCAATTCCAGGAACATGCTATGTGCTACTTTTAGCATGCAGAAAAGCACATCTTGAAAGGAAATTGTTCAAAGTATTTCACTCTTAACATGCTAGTCTGGAGAAAGGCAGCTGGTTAAAAGAGCTCTTAAAACACAAGTGCAATGCGGGAGAGAGAAAGTGTGGGAGAATAAGAAACTAATTACTTTGTTTCTTCGTCACCCCCTCTCCACTAATGTGACACGCACTTCTAAAGAAAAACACGGTTTTGTGATATAATTGGTATTTTGCCACCTGCCATTTCAACTGCTTTCTCAAATAACTTCATTTACGGTTTTAACAAGAGTTGGGTTTTCAACAATCATCCCTGTGTCCAATTATAATTTTCGTTTTCTTTTTTTTGTGGGGGACAAAAGGCATATGGATTGGCAGATAATGAGAATGATATAGGCATGAAAAAAGCTCAATTGTGAACTAAATTCAGGCTGAAGATATAAATCCACAGATTATCCAGGTGAGAAGTGTATGGGTTTTCAAAACATCTATTTTATGTGGCGTCCTTGCATGTGCTATTCCTTGTCCTTTAGATATTAATAATGTTTCTGAAATGAAAAATAATGGTAAGCGATCAAACACATGCTGTATTTATCATGTTGATTGCTACATTACAAGTTTCCATCTCAAAACAGCGACTGCATGATTGGATATCTGATTTATTTAAATGCTAATATCAAAAGGTCGGTTCCTAACACGCCATTTATTTTGTGTATGCAATGTGCAGCCTGCAAAAGTTTCCCATTAAGATCATGACCCCTTGAAATTAACTGATGAGCAGTTTTGACAGAAATTGTGGAAAAATTATGTAGCATAGAGTGCACATTTTAAATACATAAAGTGTCACTGAAAACATTTTTGCGACTTTAAGATTCTA
Organism: Danio aesculapii; assembly: GCF_903798145.1. Taxonomy (NCBI): domain Eukaryota; kingdom Metazoa; phylum Chordata; class Actinopteri; order Cypriniformes; family Danionidae; genus Danio; species Danio aesculapii. Next base: position 40,573,817 of record NC_079448.1, on the reverse strand, counting down.
AATTATTTGTGATCCCACTTTTTCTAAAAGGTACAATTCTCGCTATTAACAAACCATTAACTATGGCTTTTAGCTCAATAAACTTCTTGTTTGTTGCTTATTATTACACTGTAAAAACCAACAGTCAACTTTAACGGTACTCATATAGATTTTTTTTAACTCAAATGTTTTGTAGCAATTGGTGTCCTTAAACGATTTGAGTTCCCTTAACTTATTGGGTTTTACAGTACTCAGTTAGTTTGAGTTCTCTTCATTTAGGTTTTTACTGTGCTCAAATTGTTCCAGTTACTCAAGTGGATTAAGTTCACAGTACTCATTAGGATTAGTTTTTGAACTTAAATGGTTTGTTGCAATCGGTTTCCTCAAATGGTTTGAGTTACCTTAACTAATTGAGTTTTACAGTGTAGCTATTAGGGTAGTAGTTGGGCTTAGGTATTGGGTAGGAATAAGGATGTATAATAAGATCATACTTTATACTGTAAGTATAATAAACAGCCCATATATTTTTAAAAGGCAGATATACGCCATTAGTAAATAATGAGAATTGATACCTAAAGGGCACCTATGAAGAAAATCAACTTTTGGAAGCGGTTTAGACAGAACTGTGCGTAGGTATAGTGTTTCCACACTCATATTGAAGTGATATAAACACGATAAGTCTCTTTTTTTAAATTTTCTGACATTAAATAAATGCTTTTGAGGCCCACTGCAACATGACGTAGGAGTTCAGTTTTCCCTGCCCGACGAATTGATCGACAGGCACCATGTTTCTATAATAGCATATATACACATGTACACAGAATTTTTTTTTGCTAATGAAGTGGGATTAAAATATTTGTTTCAACTGTCTGTGCTTTTTATAACTTTAAGTCATTTTAAAAAACAGAGCATGTTTGTAATAAAGAGAGTAAAATTGATATGTCATTCTTAGCCACAATCACCATAGCCGCACAATGTCAGTAAACGCTAATATGTGTGTGTGTGCGCATACTGTAAATGGCATTTGTGTGTGACTCATCATTTCAGAAAGACTTGAATAGACTCCACCACAAATACATGAAATAAACTTGGTATTTTTGACTAGTAACTTTATTTCAGCTTCATCTGTGTCTTTATCACTGACTGATGTTTAACTGAAGTAACGCATGATGAAAAGCAGACAAGCACATCGGAGCGATGGATGGGGAGAAACAGCTCATTTGCATTTAAAGCCACAGGCTACAAAAACAGCTACAAAGTACTCTAGAAACTAAAATTGGTGTATTCTGGATGCTATAATAAATTATCTGATGGGTATTTTGAGCTGAAATTTACAGACACACTCTGGAGACACCAAAGGCTTATCTTACTTCTTGTAAAGGCAGTAAAATAGGTGCCCTCTAAACTAATCTGACACCAAAAACCCCCCCCAAAACAAACACAATTTGGTCACAATTTATTTTAAGGTACAATTCTCGCCATAAACAAACCATACCTATGACTTTCAGGTCAATAAACAAATAACTAGTGGTTTATTAATGGTTAAGTAAATATGTAAGTTTACTGGATTAGGTATTTAGAATAGGATCATGTAGAATATACAGTAAATAAACAATCAATATTTTAACAATGGTCAAATACAGTATTAAGCCATTATAGGTAATACTGGTACTTAAACTAAATTGTTAGTGTATTTGTTTTACCTGTCTTGAAAAAGTGAAGCCATCTTTAACTGGACATTATAATAATTAGCTATCTGAGACTTGTTGTCGTGTTGAATAATTTGATTTCTGTTAATGCCATTTGCAAACACAATCTACTTCTGTTGGAGCTTCTTTATCTTTGTCTGTTTAAAAATTAAAAAAAAAAAAAAAAAAAAAAAACAAACAGAATTGTGAGAAACGAGAGAACAGAAGCAGGAGCAAGAAAACTGCATCGCCAAGACTGTATGGCAGGGCAGAACATTGGTCTTGAAAACAAATTATGAAGAGGGATGTGTTGAGAGGGTGGCAGAAATATCACTAAATACTTCCCCGGCGCCCTACGTTTCTCTCCTTAGGACAAATATCCTATGGGCTTACAACAGAAAATATAAAAAAAGACAAACAAAAGAAAAAGGCCACCGAGAACTGATGAGAGAAAGGAATGACACACTGAAGCAAATCTATTAAAAAGCCATCCGAACATTAATAAAAGTAATGATTTGATTATAACATGCTATCCCAGCCCCGGCGGCACAGGCTAAAGTGGTTTTTATTTTTATGCTCCTCTATCAATGGAGGAAATGAAAAAGAGCATGAGAGTGAAAACGAAACATAAAAACTATTGCTGTTCTCTCCCCTCCCTCCGCTAATGGGATTTTCTCCCCGTCGCTGATGTGACTGAGGTAGGAACATTATTTGTCAAAGGAAGCGATGTAGAGATGGGACAAAGTGCAGCCGGCATTGCTTTGGCTTTCTCCTTTCTCCTCCATCTACCTCTTGTAGTGTTCCTCCTCCTAAGTGAGCACTTCTGAGACCTCAGATTCATGAACCCCATTAGAGGTACAGCTATCAAGTGATTTAGTGGCAAACCGTCCATGGTGTGAAGAGACTGCACTGCACTGCACACTTTAGGCCCGTTCCTCATGCTCCTGGCCTCAACTTATGCCCACTCATCTTCAATAACCCAAGAGATGAAAGCAATATTTTCAAACCAGTCCTACCAGGAAAAATAAGAATAAAATAAAATACGGCACCTTGGAGAAAGCAACACCACCAGATTTGTCTTGTCTTAAAATGTTAATGATTTTGCCAAGTACGATGTGATCCTGGAACATCATTTTTGTTTAAAATTGTAATCCATACTAATTCCCTACCCCTAAGCCTAACCATAACTGTAAATTATGCCCAAAATCAGAGGGGAATAATAGTTGGATAGCAATCATGTAGAAGTGCATAAACCTAACCCTAAGCCTAAATTTAAAATACAATGTAAATGTATCCTTTAATTCTGATCGGCTGATTGGAATGTTGTTCCAGGATCAACATAGATGCAAATCCATGAACATGTCCTACTTGGTGAAATCAGGTTGGTGATATATGTACAGACTTAAATATTCATTGCTTTTCTTATGTTAATTCGCATATTGTAGAATATTTCACATTCACAAGGATAATTCGAGCTGTAAAGCAAGTAACCCGATGACTTTGTGAAATGTTTTATTTTTGATATTCGTATATGCCGATAGTATCTTTGCAACTGTATATAACTCATGATGGTATTTCTTATTTGTAGGTTGTGTTGGATAAAAGTGTATGGTCAATGCAGTGGTGGATCTAAAAATATTCATGGGGTGGAATGATATTTATGAGTGGGGATAAATCTGAAGCAAGCACCGCTGCATGGTTTTTGTGGATTCAATGAATACTATACACATTCTGCTTCCACAAATTTGCTGTTAAGTTGCAAATATAATGCACATACCCTAAGAAACACTGAGAAAATGTTATGCAGGCCTTATCAAATCATATTTTATAGCATTTTTAAAAATCATAATGCAACATTCTTTGTAAAGTATGAAAGTCATTCAGTATCTAGACTTTTTGATGTGATGAGCTTTCGTTTTATTTGATCAAGATTAAGTATAATAACATACAGTATCGGCGATGCAGTGGCGCAGTAGGTAGTGCTGTCACCTCACAGCAAGAAGGGTGCTGGTTTGAGCCTCGGCTGGGTCAGTTGGCATTTCTGTGTGGAGTTTTTGCATGTTCTCCCTGCATTCGCGTGGGTTTCCTCCAGGTGCTCCGGTTTCCCCTACAGTCCAAAGACATGCGGTACAGGTGAATTGGGTAGGCTAAATTGTCCGTAGTGTATGTGTGTGCGAATGAGTGTGTATGGATGTTTCCCAGTGATGGGTTGCAGCCAGAAGGGCATCCGCTGCATAAAACAAATGCTGGATAAGTTGGCGGTTCATTCCGCTGTGGCGACCCCAGATTAATAAAGGGACTATATATATATATATATATATATATATATATATATATATATATATATATATATATATATATATATATATATATATATATATATATATATATATATATACACACAGTTGAAGCCAGAATTATTAGCCCTCTTTTGATTTTTTTTTTTCTTTTTTAAATATTTCCCAAATTATGTTTAACAGAGTAAGGACATTTTCACAGCATGTCTGATAATATTTTTTTTCTTCTGGAGAAAGTCTTATTTGTTTTATTTTTAGCTAGAATAAAATCAGTTTCTTAATTTTTACGAAGCATTTTAATGTCAAAATTATTAGCCCTTTTAAGCTATTTTTTTCGACTGTCTACAGAACAAAGCATTGTTATACAATAACTTGCCTAATTACCCTAACCTGCCAAGTTACCTAACCTGCCTAGTTAAAATAATATACATTTCTGTAGATTGCGGATTATGTAGCCAGAAGTACATATGGGTGCATTTCATCTTTAAAACTAACGCTACGGGGCGGTATGATGCCGTTCCTTTTCGTGCTTATCAGCAGATAGCTTACCTCCGTATGGATGGCTTTTCCTCTGTTACCAGTTTTTCCAGTGGCTCGCCACATTCACTGACAAAAAGGATGCCTGCAAGACTGTTGCAAACAATTTATGTCTTGAATTTAAACAAACTAATTAAATTTAATAATATTCAAATGAATTTGTTTGTTTAAATTCAGCCAAAAAAAAAAAAAAAATGTAAATCCAAGAAATCATCTTTGAATAAATTTTTTTCAGCGTACGTTGGAGGATTTGAAACGCAGAGCAAAATTGACCGTAATGATACGGTTCGAGTCCAGTGAAGATCGGTTCCAGAAAACAGTTAAGACATAAACATGTAAATAACAGGGTGAGAATGTGGTCAAATCTGAAAACGCAGTAAAAATTAGATGAGGGCTTTTCTTTTTCTGGATTGCCTTCCAAAACACTGTTGGTTGGGTTTAAGGAAGGGTGTGGGTGGAGGGATTGGTCGGTTGGTCAATCAGTTAATCGACAGCAGCCTCTGGTGGATTTACACTAGAAGAGCAGGTACGAATGGCACTCGCGAGAGAAATTTGAGATCTTAAAAAGCATACAAAGCGGCCTCTGGTGGATTTGCGAAAGTAAACACTGCAAAAATGTACCTCCTGGGATGTATTTGGCAGTCTCCAAATGTATATAGGGGTACATAATCAAACTTCATCTTTTCACGTCATAAAAGTTTAAATTTCTATATTAACACTGTCAGTATTAGTACTGTGACGTCCAATGACGCAACATTTACAATGACTATATTTGACAACATGGAGAAATGGAGGCTGATCCATGATTCAATAAAACAAAGCAGTTTATAAGAGTCATGAGTTCACAGAGATCAGACTATGCAGAACAAGACAAGATTTCCTATCATTATTTATAGGCATGTGGTATTTTTGGCATTTCTTTTCAGTCTAAAAATTGTGATATCTGAGATCTTCAGTCTGACGTAGGGATCATTTTTGAACATTGGAATATTTGGGACCATAAAAGTATGAAGGCTGCAGCATGATTCACTAAGACAAAGAAGTTCATGAGAGTCGTTTGTTCAGACTATGCTTTAATAGACAAGATTTATTTTCATTATTTATAGGCATATGGTATTTTTGGCATTTCTTTTCAGTCTGAAATTGTGATATCTGAGCTCTTCAGTCTGATGTGGGGATCATATTCGAACATTTAAATATTTAGCACCATAAATGTATGAAGGCGGCTGGATGATTCACTAAAACAAAGCAGTTCATAAGAGTCGTTTGTTCAGACTATGCTTTAATAGACAAGATTTCCTATCATTATTCATAGATATTTGGTATTTTTGGCATTTCTTTTCAGTCTGACATTGTAATATCTGAGATCTTCAGTCTGACGTGGGGATCATATTTGAACAGTCTGACAAGCTACAATCATAAGGATTATTATTACAAAACACAGTGTGAGTCAGGAATAACACATTGTTATGCTCCAGGATTCTTGCAAAACAAGAAGAAGTTTGTTGGTTGGATATACAGTACAATAAAGGCAGTAAACAAAGGTATATATACAACTTTTGTTAAACATCCCTTCTGAATTTTGAAATCAATGATCTTCGCTAAGATCTTTCACCATTATTTACTGATAAACAGCACTATTATGTGCACGCTCATCATACTTAACAGGCTCACGGAAATAAAAAAAATCCATAAAGAACACAAATCAATGCCTCATTATTAGACTATATCCACCAAGCCTCCAGAACAAATTGTGTTTATATTATGCTTTCAACCCATAATCTCTCCTTCCTCCTCCAAAGTTTCTGTACACAAATAATCCATTTCCATACCTGCCTGCCAGGGGAATCCCCAGTAGGAGAAATGAATGGCACGGTCATGGCTCTTAGTGGACTCTGAACTGTCAACCATTTCAATCCCACTGGATCTTACAGGCATGCGGCTGTCATTTAAGCTCTGACAACCCGGATCAGCGCCCACGGACACACTCCTGTCTTAGCATGGATTACGCGGATAAAGACCCCAAGGGCTGGAGTGATGGACACGGTGCAGCAGCAAGAATGGGCTCAGCGCGATGACAGTTAGTAATTAACGCAGACATTCGAGTCTTAGGTAATGAGTGATAATAACAGAAGCAGACAAGCGTATGTTTGTGTAATTGTGAGATGGTGGCGGCGCCTGCCATAGTGTCACAGTGTGTAAGTAGTGGGCCGTAATTATGACCTGCGTTTCAATTATGCACCAAAGAGACGTGACTCTTTTCCCAAACTGCTGATTACTTGGATGGTTGGAAAGTATAATTTGGTTGAAGGTAAATTTTTTACAAAGGATTAGAAATTTCTGTGGCACCAAGGAAGGTCTACATTGCTTTTGCATTGCTAGTATTGATCATCCATTGCAGTGGTGTAAACATAAATATATGTATTATACCTTCATCTCATGGAAACCAGACTGAGACTAAAATTTGAGATTTCAAAAAACATAAATATCCAAAACACAAGTCTCAGAGTGCGGTTTAGACGACCTCTGAATGGATTTCAAATTGGATTGTGTCCAATATGAGTGACACACGTCTAATATGCGATAGACACATCCCATCATCCTCTCTGCCAGAGGAATAGCAATGACAGCTGAGAGTACATGCTCTGTATGACTACAAGAAAGAAATTTATGTCTTTCTTATATATGTACCTTTAGGGGATGTGGTATGAAATTGAGTGGAGATGAAAAAGCAAATTAATGAATGAATACATGCAGTGCTGGGTAGATTACTTAAAGGTGCTGTATGTAAGTTTTTGACTCTTCCAAAGCATAAAAATACCATTATATGTTTGCAGATATTTCAGAAACATGCCAGGTGAACATACTTGTTTATCTGAAAAACAATGCTAAAGTCAGATGTTCTGCTTTGAAACTGTTTTTTTTTTCCGTGCTGGAAGGATGTCTTTGTTTTGGTTCTTTTAACCCACCCAAAGCCAGTTTAGCCAATTATATTTCAGCACCCCTGGTTGCCTTATTGGAAAACCGTGTATTCCATTTATTTATTCAGAAAGGCTCTGAAAGCATGCGTCCATGACCAAAATGCAACCTCTGGTGGACAGTTGAAGACTCCGAAACGAGATGCAAATTCACATGAGTTCCATTTGAGGCTATTAATTAACAAATAATATAAATATTCTGAACGTAAACATTAGGTGAGGAGGTTACATTGTAACCCTGTCCTAACAACACGTTTTGTGATGAGATTTGCTGTCATAAGTAATTTGGCTGTTTGCACCAGACAAAACACAGACAGAAATTTAAATACAGCCATTCAGGTTAAATACAAACCATAAACGGTTTATTTTATGAGTGCAATACCTAGTTCAACCACTGGGTGTCAAACTTACATACTGCACCTTTAAAAAAAAACTTGCAGTCATTTACTGATCACAAATTTGATTGGGCTATAATTACTAGCAGCTTGTGCAGCAAAAAACACTCTTTTGGTATTACAAATATTCACAAAAACATACTGTGAAAGGAAAGTGCTGAATAGGTTTTGAAGCTACCCTGCTGAAAAATCCAGCTTAAAACAGCCTAGACTGGTTGGCTGGTTTTAGCTGGTTGACCAGCCTGGTTTTAGAGGGGTTTTGGCCATTTCCAGGCTGGTTTCCAGCCATTCCCAGCCTGGTCTTAGCTGTTCAGGCTGGAAAGGGAAAAAATAAAAAAAGCTAAATTTTTGGTTTAAGCTGGACATAGCTGGTTTTGGCTGGGCTCCCAGCCTGGCTAGGCTGGTCAAGCTGGTATTAGCTGGTCATTTTCCAGGCTGACCAGCTAAGACCAGGCTGGAAATGGCTGGAAACCAGCCTGGAAATGGCCAAAACCCCTCTAAAACCAGGTTGGTCGACCAGCTAAAACCAGCCAACCAGCTTAGGCTGGTTTAATCTGTTTTTTTTTCAGTAGGGTAACCTTAGAAGTTACTCTTTCAAATGCTGCATTTTTGGGATGCGAGTATTTAAATGCATCATACAATGTGATGTGTGTTTGTGCCTTGATTTTATGGCTAGAAAAGCATACCTTACCAAACTCGGTTCTGGAGTGCCGGTGTCCTGCTATGTTCAGCTCCAACTTGCTTCAACATACTTGCCAGGAAGTTTCTTGTATATCTAAGAGCTTGATTAGCTGGTTAAGGTGTGTTTGATTAGGGTTGGAGCTAGAGGCTATTCTGAATATGCGTTCTTCAGCAATCCTGCATCCCTTGAGTTCTTGTGTAACACTATCATCAACTGCCAAAGTTCAGTTCCAAAACTCAAGACTGCAAGAATGGAGGATGTGTGAAAGTTTCTGGATGTGTTCTTGATATTGAGGACACATCGATGCAAAATTGAGCACAAAACTCGCTCGAGAAGTCCCAGAAGTCAATGCGGCTCAATAAATGGGGTGGAAAGAGCAGCATTTTATACAGATTTATTATTAAAGTTTCGAGATATAACTTATTTATCTTAGGAGTTTCTCTAAATGAGACGGTGAAAGTAAACATTACCTTGAAAATCTTTTAAAGGCATAAACGCATCAAGGGTGTTTATTTGCTGAAATTCCTATTAAAATTAGGGTTATTTGTTATTCATTCATCATTCATTTCTTTTTGGCTTAGTTCCTTGATTAATCTGGGGTCGCCACAGCGGAATGAAGTGCTAACTTATCCAGCATATGTTTTACGCAGCGGATGTCCTTCCAGCTGCAACCCATCACTGGTAAACATTCATAAACACTCATTCACACACATACACTGCGGTCAATTTTAGCATACCCAATTCACCTATACCACATGTCTTTGGACTGTGGAGAAACCCGGAGCACCCGGAGGAAACTCACATGAACACAGGGAGAACATGCAAACTCCACGCAAAAATGGCAACTGACCCAGCCGAGGCTCGAACCAGCAACCTTCTTGCTGTGAGGCGAACATGCTACCCACTGTGTCACTGTAAAAAGGGAAAAACAATAAATCTCTGTACGAATGCTGTAATGTTTAAATAATTTTCCATTTAAAACATGTAAATGTCATGTGATCATCAGGAAGAACGTAGCATCTCATTTCCGACGGGACGCATTTTCTGTTCTCGCGGTCTCCAGAGTTTGTTCTTCCAAGGTAAATTGGCAACAAGGATCTCCACAAGAACACAAGTTCGTTCTCAGCGTTCTTAAAATTGAGAAACAGCCAAACTCTCCAGGACACCGGCCCTCCAGGACTGAGTTTGGATACCCCTGCCTTAAAGGGGTAGATCAACACCCAAAATTAAAATTTACTCAACTCACCCTCAGGTGGTTCACAGCTTTTATTAAGCTGAAAACTTGTGAAAATTGATGTCCATAGTAGGAAAAACAAATGCCATGTAAATCAAAGCTTTCTTTAAAATATATATATATTTTTGTGTTCAACAGAATAAAGAAAATCATAAAGGTTTGGGACCACTTGAATAGTGAGTAAATAGTAAGTAAATGGTCATTTTTGGGTGAACTATGCCTTTAAGTAACATTTGGTTGAGATTATACTGGTTAATGAACTGCAGTAGACAATGTTTAAAAAAACAAAAACAAAAAACTGCTACACTCTCATCGGCAGATCATTCAAGAAAAAAAAATTATCATGAGACTGCAATTAAGTTATCTAGCCTGAAACATGCTCTAGATTTATTATTTTAGCGAATGGATTCAATACTTGCAGTAGTGTGTTGAACAACTGTAAATACAGACTGTGATGTTTTGACTTTTCTTGTGTGAAGCTCATTTTCAATGTATGCAAATGAGCAGCTCAAACATTCTGATAAACATCTGATAAGTTTTGTGCTCCACAGACAGAAAGAATGTAAACCATCAAGTAAAAAAAACGTCCTTTTTGTTCAGATTGAATCATTGCTTCATTCCCTGCTTTCCCCCTTTTCTCTTTTCCCAAGCAAAGGCGTTTATCCCTCACCTCGCCAGATGAGAAATACGTACTGATCCGCTCGTGTACATCCAATAACCACCTGAATCACCCGAGCCTAACTAACAACAATTCCCAAATTCTCCCTGGCAGGTTATTTATTTATTGCCAGATTTAGCAATAGAGTGGGCAAGAGATTACATCATCAGGCTGGGAGCAAACTGCACAAGCATTAAATTGGATTGAATCCTATTATTGAGTATATTTCTAAGTTGGTTATTTGTTATAACATTCCAAGGGAAAAAAAAACGTAGAAGGACTTGCTCATAGATGCTTGAAATTCAAAGCCAGAAGCGCAGGGCAAGGTGGATTGGGAGGAACTCCCTTCTTTGTGTTGCAGGATTTTTATTTAAAGCCTCTGTCGTTTCACCAGAGATGAAACACAATGCTCATATTGATCACTTCTGCTTACAGTAACATCACACGTTACGTCAGCCTTTACATGGGCGCTAATGTAATCTCAGCCTGCACCTCTGAGCTTTGTAAACGGCTATTCATTGTGTGTGGATATAAGGAGTAATTACATTATGGCAGTCGATTAACACTGGATTGATTGTACAGTGTATCTGCAGGACATCCTTGAACTAGATCCCAAACAGAGCGAAGAACGCCTTAAGTGCGTTTTAAAATTCAGCCGTAATTACGCATATACTGCAAACTAATTAAGAAAGCGTGAACTCCTCGCCCCTCGTTTTTTATTCTTTGTGTGACTGGGAATCGTATTTCACGTGTCCCACTTGTCATTATACATTCTCAGATGCAAATGCCTGGTCACAGCTTTCTTCACAGAGTGAGAAGTGAAAAATTGGGGGCCGCAAGTTGGGCGGGAGAAAGAGAGAGAGAGAAAAGAAATATCTCTGACTGCTTACTATAGTCATTATAGTAATAATCTGAAAAAGTCCCATCCAGAGAGAAAAATACGGGCATTTTTATAATTCAATACGTGTAATTTATGACTGCAGTAATCAGAGTGTATTTCCTCCGGGATGCCAGTGTATGGTCTGAAAGGAAACAAGAGTCATAAATGAAATCTCTGTTATTAAGCTCTTTTGTGGCTGCGATAACAGGCTTCAGAGAGCAACATCCTCAGCCATTAGATGAGATCTTTTTTTTTTTGAGAGAGAGAGTTTTGAGCCACCACAGCTGGCAATGACAGTAACACGCCTCTCCTCAGACGGAGGAAAAAAGAATATGGGTGAAAATCAACAGCAACTTTACCCAAAGTGACACATGATGCCAGCAGTAACCTGCCTCGCTTTCACAAGATTACTGGTCTGTGAAGACTGTAAGCACTCTTCTGACAAGTGTTGGGGGGTGGAGGACGAGACTGGATCCATCTGGCTTGCCGAGTTTTAGGAAGGCGATGGCACCCTCTTATGAATTTGTGTGTGAGTATGTGTGAATGCATCGTATTCTATCATGCAGGTGTTGTGCACATGCAAAAACTCTGCGATATGGAGAAGACTGGGACATTTGTGTAGTTCTCATCAAAGAATAATTAATTCAATTTAATATTCAAAATTTTGTTCTGTAGAGGCCTTTTTTTTAGGTAAATTTGTCTTTTTAACCTTAAAAAATGAATGGTGGACTGAACAATAGATAACAATTAACAATTAAAAGATTATTTAATATGCATACGCATACATTCATACACTCTCAGGAATAAAGGTACAGGAGCTGTCATTGGGGCAGTAGCTTTTCAAAAGATACATATTTGTACCCAAGGAGTCCACGGTGGTACCTTAGTGCACATTAGTGCCCAAATATACCTAAAAAGAACCTTTGAAGTACCATTATAGACCCTTCAGGTACAAATATGTACAGATGTCACCGAAATAGGATGGCTATAAGAGCATGCACTCTTTTAAATAAGCAAATTTTTTTCTTTCTGCAGGTTGTTCGTTCTGCATGCATGTGAAAGAGAAATTAACAGAGAAAAAATGAACAGACGATAAATAATACGCGGCTCACCTTGCTTGCAGATATGCCCATTATTTAATTCATAACTGCCACTAATAGCTATGTAAAAGGGAACCTATTTTGAGTGCATGAGAGTGTTTTACATGTAGTGGCAGATGGTCAAATATTTGTTACCTAGCCTACAATAAATAATAATTATTGATAAAGCAAGTTATACTGCAGTCAGGTGATGTGCTCCATCGGCTCGATAACCTTAATATTATTTTGTAGTGTGTGCTGTGCTGCGGTTTTCATATCTTGCAGTGTGCGCACTTTTAAGATTTGAGGTAATAACATCGCCATGATGGTCAAAGAAATCTAAACATTCTTTTCACCATAACGCAATTTAAAAGAGCACTTTAAAGGCTAAAAAACTTAATTATTATAATTGCTTAATTTTTGCAGCCTATGGCTATAGGTCTTACCATGTATTGTATCTTTTCTAAAAGTGTAAAAGCATGTTTATTACTAAGAAAACGAAAACAAACAAAAATTTGATTTTAATTGAACACATCACATCACACAATGTACCGTACACACACAGTTCTGTCCTATTGTGAAAAGGCAAAGCTGAAACTCTATGGTTAAAGCCCCACCCAGCAGCCAAAAATGTAGGTACCTGTAGGTGGCGTTAACAATGGTGGGAGAGGGAACATTTTGAAGTAGTGACATCTGTACATATTTGTACCTAAAGGGTCCATAGTGGTACCTCAAAGGTTTTTTTAGGTACATTCAGGCACTAATGTGCACTTTTGAGGTACCACCGTAGACTCCTTATGTACAAATATGTATCTTTTGAAAATATACTGCCCCAGTGACAGCTCCTGTACCTATACTTCTGAGAGTGTACATACATTGACCAGCATGGACCATGCCACACTTTGAACTAGACTTTATTGTAGGGATGGTAAGGGAAAGGGATAGTAAGAGAACAGTGGGATGAAGGGGAAGGGAAGTAAGGATAAACCGTGAACAGGTAGGTAGGTTGATCGGGCGTCCTACGATGATCCCCAGAGACTCGGAGTGGGGGTACTGTCTCTGTAATATTTTGGTAGAGTGATTGGACCCCCGATTCAACCTAGGAGGGAGGAAAGGGTTATAAAGATTGTTAATGGAACGCATGGAAATAGAGGGTGGAAGGGTGGGTTCAAGAGAACAAGAAGAACAGTGCTAGAGGGCTGGTCTGCCTTAAATAAGTTTTAGAGAGTAGGTGATTGGTTAAGGAGGCAAAGTGAGGCGTGGTACCGCTAATCTTTGTTATCAAGTTAACTCCATTACATACATAGGGGAGAGCGGGGATGAAAGGAACATTTTTCATAAAAACCTCATTTTAACAGATACAGTTTTTAGCAGAAATATATTTTTGCTGTAGTTACTAACCTACACTTTCATAAATAAAGGTACGCGAGCTGTCACTGGGGTGGTACCTTTTCAAAAGGCACACATTTGTACCTAAAAGTCCAAATACCTCAAGGGTACATATTAGTACCTAAAAAGTACAAAAGTGTTCCTCTTAAAATTTTCAGGTACTAATATATACTTTTAAGGTACCAAATATGTACCCTTTAAGTACAAACGTGTACCTTTTGAAAAGGTACCACCCCATTGACAGCTCGCGTAACTTTATTTCTGAAAGTGTACAAGAGTGCTCTATCAAAATCAGGTGTTATTTTGTATCAATGTAGAACAACTCCAATATAACTTCACTTTAAACAAAAGTTGCACATTGTTACTTTTAAGCCCATAAGCAGGGATGCAACACACGGGTGGGTCAAAAGTAACAACAATATTTGCTAGATTTTCTGGCTTAATCTTGTTTATTTTAAATATATTTGACTATGACTTTGTTAATGTTAACTGCAAACACATTCTGTCCTTTATTCTTGCGAAAAAAACAAAACAAAAACAAAAAACGTTAACAGCATTTTAATTTTAAATTTCAGTTCCGTCAAATGTTTCAAAAGCAACCTAACAATGCAAAATGTTACAATTTTCTACAATTTTTGAATATTTTTAATTATTATTATTGCCAATATGCATTAATTTTATAAAACACAGGCATCAAAACACTGCAAACTCTAATGTGGAAGTGAAAAATAATGTATGGAAATTAGAAGTTGACATAAATAACAGTGTTTCTCTTGCCATTTACATCTGATTAACATTTAAACTGAAAAACTCAGACATTTCAAACTCACGGATGTGTTATTGCACTAAGTGAAGTTTATTTATAAACTAATTTTGAGAGGATCACGTGCTTATGATTGCTTGCGTTTGGTCCCGCATTATCCAAATTATGATTCACCAATCAGACAATTCCTAAGCAACTATAAATACCCTAAGTTCCATATAACAGCCATCTTCATTTTGAAGAATCCCCCCTTCCACCCCTACTCCTCCTCCTTTCCTAGATGGGTGACAATATTATATGCATCAAAATACCTGTTTCAATATTATATATATTCTACACATTTATAAACGAGTTCTACGCCCATGCTAATACATTTGCAATACTATTAAGTGACTGTAAAATACATCATACATAAATTTTGACATTTCTAAAAAGTATAAATATTAAAAGTGGAAGTATTTGCATTTACAAGAAAAATAACAGTGTTTTGATTTTGCTTACATCCACTATACAGAAACGAGCACTGAACTTTCAGCTCCATCTAACAAAACAATTCTGCAAAAATTCCATCAAAGTTAGTGCAATAAAATCAAACAAACCAACAAAAAAGTCTCCTCATGCCATCTGGCCCGAGCCATGACTATCAATACCTCCAGCACTGAGCACTACATGACTGAACGGGTCAAGGTTTGTTCAGTGAGCTGGCATTCAGTAGGGTTGACCAATGCTGATCTCAGCATCTGAGGAGATCCTCTCACATCCTCAGGAAACCCAAAGAAACCTGCGGTGTCCACCTTAATCACGCGCCTCACTAATACTGGACACCGCAGAGCCTCCTTATGTCCACTGACAGATGAACAGCGCTTAGATTTATTCCATCAGGGTCCATGGTGGAGTTTAGAAACAGACGCAGGCATTACTTCATTCTTTGGAATGAATGTTTCTCACCATGTGACAAGAGTTCCTTATGTGTTCAAATCTTATCTGTTCTTTCTTTCTTTCTTTCTTTTAGAGTACATTTTTAAGATTTTATTCTTGGTGTTTAAATCCTCACATGGACAAGCACCAAGATACCTTTCCACGTTAATTCTGTTGTACACTCAATCGAGGGCATTTAGATGTGCTGATCAGTTATTGTGGTAGTTGCACACACAAGGTTAAAACCAGGGGGGGTCTGTGCTTTTGCAGTGGTTGCCACAAAACTTTGGAATAATTTGCCACTCCATGTTAGGCAGGCCAAAAAATCTTTCTGTTTTTAAATCTAGCCTTACTCTTTGGCTTTTAAAACCATATGATTTATGTCTTATATATGTCTTATATATGAATTTATGTCTGCTTTATTTGTTTTAAATGGCACATGCTTGTACAGTCCTTTGGTAAGCATTTGGTGTTTTCTTTCTTTCTTTCTTTCTTGCTTTCTTTCTTTCTTTTATTCAAAGGAGTGGATTTTCTAATGGATTTCCGCTCCAGGATGGAGTAACCAGTGAAGAAGAACTGAAAAAATCTTAAGTAAAAGTACCATTACTTGCCCCAAAATGTAGTGCAAGTGGAGTAAAAGTATCTGTTGTACTGTAAATATTACCCAAAATATGAGTAAAAAGTAGCCCTTTTAAAAGTACTTAAGAGTAGTGAGTATTACATGGTGAAAGGCTGATGCACTTACATGCAATTTGTGTAGGAATGTGTAAACGTAACATTCTGTAGTGCATTCAGTTCTTGTTTTAGGACATAGTCTTGGACACTTTTAATGCTTCCAAATGGTTTGCTGCATTTATAAAGCGCCCATGTCTTCAGGTAGTTCTGTATGATGCGATTTAGCTTCTATGTGTGATTTGATTGGACAGGAATCGCAGGACTGTTTTTTCTACTTTAGCCAATCACCATAGATAAGGACAAATAAAATAGTGACTGCAGGTTGAGGGAATCCCTCTTCACAGTAAAACTGGAATGATATGTGTGTCATTGCTTTTTCTGTATGCCAAGCTACTTCATTGTAAAAAAAAAAGTTGACTCAACTCAAAATTGTGAGGCAACTTGCTGCAGAGCTTTTTAGAGTTGACTCAAATTTCAACCCAAGTACTGCACTTGACTCGATTTAAGTTTAACAAACTCAAAAATGCCCTAAAGCTGGTTGCCTTAAATTATAAGTTAAGTCAACATTTTTTGTGTTGTTTCTTCAGGACCTTCCAGCCTATTCAAGATGTCACACAGACCACTTATGTGTATCTGGACTTTTGATGCCAGCTAAACAGCTGTTACTAGATGATTCTGTTATAGGAGGAGCTGTCTTTGTATTAGTCTGCAATGTTTATACACTGTAAGACCCAACAATCAACTTTATCAAATGAAATGAGTGTAGTTAACTCAAAATTTACTGAAAGTTAATTCTACTCATTTGAACAGAGTTTTGAACTCAGTGTTGAAGGTAATGAGATAAATAAATACCTCATTACTTCAACTTAAATGGAGTAAGTTCACAGTACTCATATAGATTAGTTTTTAACTCAAATGGTTTGTAGCAATCAGTTTGGTTTGAGTTTTTTTTCAGTCATTGGGTTTCACTGTGCTCAAATTGCTTCGCTTACTCAAATGGATTAAGTTCACAGTACTCATTAGGATCAGTTTTTGAACTTAAATGGTTTGTTGCAATCGGTTTCCTCAAATGGTTTGGGTTTTTGGGTTTTACAGTGTACTACCAGTTTTGATAAGATGGCTGAGAGAACAAGAAACAGCCTCGAGTATAAAACAGTTTGTACTTTGTGGGTGTGTTCTATTGTTTTGTGTGTCATTCTCACAGGTCTAGGGTCAGCTCTGAATAGTTTACTGGCTGTCTAGCCAACTTTGGCTCCTGCATCCATCCTACCTTGGAGGAAGATATGACCCCACCTCTACATACACAATTGTCTATTTGTGTTTTAACCAACCAGGCTAAAACACATATATGCATGACACAGTTAGTGATGTTATGTTAGAGTATAATTGTTGCTGTTTTGAGAACTCTGTGCTGAAGTGTTGAAGCTGGCGTCTGCTGATGAAACTGCAAACTGTCTCCAGTAAACTTTTTTTATTGAATGTCTGACTCTGAGACCTTTCTTTCTTTCTTTCTTTCTTTCTTTCTTTCTTTCTTAATAATATTTTTTTATTAATGATTTTAACATTGGAGTTTTTATGATAATAATTGCGGAACCAACATCACTACTTGCTATACACTTTTATACACATATACACTTATTTAACAACACACTTTACATGCCAATTTGCACATAACAGCTGCACATATAACGTTGTATATAGTAATAAACACGTACATACACTTGTCAATTTGTATATTTGCACTCACTACTTACTTCTATTTTTAAAAATATATATATTTATTATCTGTTTTTTTTGTCCTGTCTCTGTTATCCTGTTGCACTGTAGAAGCTCTGTCACGAAAACAAATTCCTCGTATGTGTGAACATACCTGGCAATAAAGCTCTTTCTGATTCTGATTCAATTTTTTTTGATTTCAAATTTTATAAACGAATGAATGATATGGTTTCAAAATTCAAATGCTTTCTGACTTTCTTTCTACTCTTTTTTTTATTTATTTCTATATTTCCTCTTTAAAAATACAAATCTTGATTATCTTTCCTTCATTTCTACGGTTTTATTTTTTATTTATTTATTTATTTGATTTCCTCTTAGTTTAACACAAATGCTAATTATTCCTTTCTTTCTTTCTTTCTTTCTTTCTTTCTTTCTTTCTTTCTTTCTTTCTTTCTTTCTTTCTTTCTTTCTTTCTTTAAAAATACAAATCTTAATTGATTTAAGGTGGTTCATTTTACTGTGGTGACCCCTGATAAATAAGGGTGATTTTATGAAATTATTTCATTATTTATAATCATTTTTTATTAATGATTTTAACATTGGAGTTTTTATTGATTAGAAATTTTATAAAGGACTGGTTTCAAAATTCAAATTCATTCATTCTTTCTTTCTTTCTTTCTTTCTTTCTTTCTTTCTTTCTTTCTTTCTTTCTTTCTTTCTTTCTTTCTTTCTTTCTTTCTTTCTTTCTTTCTTTCTTTCTTTCTTCTTTCTTTCTTTCTTTCTTTCTTTCTTTCTTTCTTTCATTCATTTTAGTTCTTCATTTAAAAAAACGTTATTATATATAATTATACATCTTCATTATTAACCAGAATTACTCAGATTGTTTCTTATTCTCATACATTCTTTATTAAAAAGGTCTTTGTTGTGATACTGTAGGATAGTATATGCAGATACACTGCCAGGAAGGCCATTGGCACCAACATGCTGTTTTATTTTTCCAATCTTTCTTTCTCTAAAATATACTAATTTTAATAGTTACAAACATGTCTTCTTCTTCTTCTTCCTTTTAATTTCTGTCTTCCTTTCTTATGTTTTTTTTGCTTGATTTCTAGATTACATGGACATTCAGTCCTTCATTCATTCATTGATTTTTCTTTGGCTTAGTCTGTATTTCAGAGGTCACCACAGCGAAATGAACCGCCAAGTATTCTTGCATATGTTTTATGCAAAGGATGCCCTTCTAGCCGCAACCCAGTACTGGGAAACACCTATACACTCTCTCATTAATACACTACGGCCAATTCAGTTCATCCAAATTATAGCACATGTCTTTGGACTGTGAAGGAAACTGGAGCACCCGGAGGAAACCCACACGAACACGGGGAGAACATGCAAACTCCACACAGAAATGCCCACTGGCCCAGCCGGGACTCAAACCAGCAACTGTCTTGCTGTGAGGCGATCATGCTAACCACTGAGCCATCGTGCCGCCCCACAGACAGGCATGTAGATAGATATTTTATTAACATATAGCTTTCAATAGTATTAACAGATCCACTTGTCTCAGTAAGACATCTCGCTTTAGATTGTCACTGTCTAAATTGTCTACATTCTGACCATATGGTGACAATCAGAGGTCCTAATGGCTCTTCATCTGGCAGGCAGGAGTCTGCGGAAGAGCTGTGGGCACCTGAAGGGGCGGTGAGCTCTCGAAAAGCACCACATTGACAAATCAAAACCTGCACTTCAGGTAAAGACCTCATCCTTACATCAAATGAACTCTGCAGCATCTTCAAAAGACCTGATAATGCCTCCTGCTGGCCTAATTGTGTCAGATGGGCTGCACTTCCTGAGGGCCCGGCGATTTAAATAATAAAAGAAAAAAACCCACAATATTCATGAGATACTACCTCTACTTTGGCCAGACTTTGACGCTTATTAAACTAATAAACACAAATATAATTAAAAAGAGAAATGATGAGGAGAAAATAAACAAATAATAAAACATTCATGTAAAAGTGGCAGACTGGTGATTGCATTTTTTTTTTACCTTGGGTAAAGGTAGAAATGATTCAACATGTCCCGATAATGATGTTAAAAACAAGAAAACTGAATTTTAAAATATCATCCTCCGCATGCTGTGGGTCCCTAATTATTTCTCATGCCCTTATTCTGTTTTCGAACATTCTGAAGCATAACAATTAATGAATTAGATTCAAGGGGAATCACACTCCTGCTTCGCCTTGCGCTGCCATTTGAAAACATAACTTTTGCCAATTTAGCAGCGGAGATGTCACTAAATCTCTTTGAAAAGAGAGAGGGAGATGTAACCGTGGTCAGGTACACAATCCGTTCACTGCCTTTTATCATTAAATGCTCCTCAGCAGCATTTTTCCAGCCTTTATGGGTTTTGCTTTCATTTCAAGGTTGAATTTCCAAGCAAAATAAAACTTCAAATGAAGGGCAAAAGTAATTATGTAGACATAGCAGATTTTTCCTCCATCCTATTCGCACCCTCTCTAGCTTTCCCCTTTCCCATTTTAATTAGTCTTACAGTACGTTCTTGAAGATCCTGCTTTTTAATGAAGGCAGCTTTCTGCAGCTGAGCTGTGCCTATCATCATAACCATCACATTCCCGGGAAAAAGAAATGTAATTAAAAAGATATCAGAATGCCTGACAGGCTACAATCTTCTCTTTTTCTCCTTTTCAATTATAGATCTTTTCGGACTTCAACCACTCAATCAGCGATACCCTGACATTGTTCCAACAATATCCTGACGATGCTCAAAGAGTGAGGCGTTGATGTGTCACACTTCTGCTCATCGCTCCTGAAGTCCAAATAACACAACATCATGTTACAAACAAAGTAGAACGTGAGCTTTCATGGTGGCGTTTTGATGAGCGTTCTCTATTGAAGCGTTCAATCAAATGAAATTATTATCTATCTCTACAAACATAAATCTGTGTGTTCACCAATGAGCTGTGGCATTTCTATTAAAGGGTTTTCTGTCTTTTCAAAAAATTCCTATCACTTTTTTTGGATTGTGCTTAAATTCTCTATCATTTATGTTGCAAATATCTTCAAGCTGAGAACATGCTCTTCTTTAAATAGAGATAGTTCATCCAAAAATGAAGATTTGCTCATTCTCAAGTGCTTCCAAACCGTTATTCGATTTTTGTCTGTTGATCACAGAAGAAGATATTTTGAAGAATGTTGGACACCGGCAGCCATTGAGTTTTGTAGTAATAATAAAAAAAAAAAAACTATGGAAGTCAATGGCTGGTGGTTGCTAAAATTAATTATAATAATTTTATTTTGTGTTCAACAAAAGAAAAAAACTCAAATATATCCTTTGTTGTTGCTTTGCTTCTTTGTTGTGCTTTACTGTAATCATGTTACAAAACAAGAGAACGTTGCACCATTTTTATGAGTGTTCTCTATTGAAGTATTCAATCAAATGACATGATTATCTATGTCAACAGACATAAATCTGCATTTTTACCAATGAGCTGTGGCATATCTAAGAAAAACAAAGGTTTTCTGTCTTTAAAAAAAATTCCTATCACTTTTTTGTATTGTGCTTAAACTCTCTATCATTTATGTTGCAAATGTCTTCAAACTGAGAACATGCACTTCTTTAAATAGAATTGGCTCATCCAAAAATGAAAATTTACTTAAAAAAATTTACTCATTCTCAAGTGCTTCCAAACCTTTGTTCGATTTTTGTCTGTTGATCACAAGAGAAGATATTTTGAAGAATGTTGGAAACCGGCAGTCATTGACTTTTATTGTAAAAAAAAATAATACTATGGAAGTCAATCGCTGGCGGTTTCCAAAATTAATTAAAATAACTTTATTTTGTGTTCAACAAAACAAATAACTCACATCTACCCTTTCTTATTTCTTTGATTGTTGCTTTACTGTAATCATGTTACAAAAAAGAGAGCATGGCACCATTTTGATGGTTGTGCTCTATTGAAGTATTCTTTCATTCATTCATTTTCTTTTTGGCTGAGTCCCTTTATTAATCTGGGCTCACCACAGTGGAATGAACGGTTAACTTATCCAGCATATGTTTTACGCAGCAGATGTCCTTCCAGCTGCAACCCATCACTGGGAAACATCCATAAACACTCATTCCAGCCTGATCTCACGAGAAAATGTAAGAATTTTACGTTTTGTCAGTTTAGTGGCTAATTCGTACAAATTCGTACAAGTTCAGTAGTACGAAATTGCGCGATTTAAAAAAGGAGGTGTGGCACCTAACCCGACCCATAAACCCAACCGTCATTGGGGGATGAGCAAATCGTACTAAATTGTATGAATTAGACTGTACGAATTGGCCACTAATAAGTTACAAAATGCCGTGAGATTGTGTTACTCATTCACACACATACACTATGAACAATTTAGCTTACCCAAATAACCTATACCACATGTTTTTGGACTTGTGGGGGAAACCGGAGCACCCGGAGGAAACCCACGCGAACATGGAGAGAACATGCAAACTCCACACATGCAAACTCCACAAAACTGACCCAGCCGATGATTATCCATCTTTACATACATAAATCTGCATTTTCACCAATGAGCTGTGCCATATCTAAAAAAACAAAAAAAAGTGAGAAGTATTTATCCTCCAGGTTTTGTTTTTCATAATTCTAATCACCTTTTTGTATCGTGCTTGAATTTTTTTTAATTTTTATGTTGCAAATATCTTCAAATTGAGAACATGCTCTTTTTTAAATACGCATAGTTCACTTATAAAATTACTAAGCATTCGCTCAAGTGCTTTCAAACCTTTTTTTTACAAACTTTTTTTTTTGTCTGTTGATCACAGAAGAAGATATTATGAAGAATGTTGGAAACCGGCAGCCATTAACTTTTGTATTAAGACAAAAAAATACTATGGTAGTCAATGGCTGGCGTTTACTAAAAAGAATGCGGTTTTAAGAGTAATTATAAAAAAATTGAATGAATGAATTTTTATCAATAGAGGCTGGCTATATTCACAAACTGCTGCCACACAACTGTGTTTAAATCACTTATAAAACAGACTTTTGTATAACAGGGCCCCTTTAATGACAGTTGTTAAAAGCATGAAAAAAATGTCATTAATATGGATGACGTGCAATGTTTATGATTTTGAATGTTTCATGACAGTCTTATGAACACCATTCTTGAAGTAAAATGTTTCTGAAGACAGTTTTGAAAAAAAAAAACTGGCAACCATTGACTACCTTATAGCAGGAAAAAACACTATGGTTGTCAATGGCCAGCAGTTACCAAAATGAACTTAAATAACTTGTGTGTTTGTATTTATATGTATATACTGTACATGTACACTCACCGGCCACTATATTTGGTACATCTGTCCAACTGCTCGTTACCGCAAATTTCTAACCAGCCAATCACATGGCAGCAACTCAATGCATTTAGGCATGTAGACATGGTCAAGACGATATGCTGCAATTCAAACCAAGCACCAGAATTGGGAAGAAAGGTGATTTCGGTGTTGTGACATGGTTGTCCTTGCCATGATGGGCTGGTCTGAGTGTTTCTGAAACTGTTGATCTACTGGGTATTTCACGCACAATGCCAGAGGTCAGAGGAGAATGGCCAGACTGGTTCGAGATGATAGAAAGGCAACAGTAACTCAAATAACCACTCGTTACAACTGACGTATGCAGAGGAGCGACTCTGAACACACAACACGTCCAACCTTGAGGCTACAGCAGTAGAAGGCCACACCAGGTGCCACTTCTGTCAGCTAAGAACAAAAAACTGAGGCTACAATTCGCACAGGCTTACCAAAATTGAACAATAGAAGAATGAAAAAACATTGCCTGGTCTAATGAGTCTCAATTTCTACTGCAACATTCGGATGAAAGGGTCATAATTTGGCATCAGCTACATGAAATCATGCATACACCCCGCCATGTATCAATGGTTCAGGCTGCTGGTGGTGGTGTAATGGTGTGGGGGATATTTTCTTGGCACACTTTGGGCCCATTAGTACCAATTAAGCATTGTGTCAACGCCACAGCCTATCTGAGTATTGTTGCTGACCATGTCAATCCCTTAATGAGCAGTGTACCCATCTTACTTCTAATGGCTACTTCCAGCATGATAACATGCCATGTCATAAAGCTTGAACCATCTCAGACTGGTTTCTTGAACATTTCACGGTTCTAAAATGGCCTCCACAGTCACCAGCTCTCAATCCAATAGAGCATCTTTGGGATGTTGTGGAATGGGAGATTCGCATTATGGATGTGCAGCCAACAAATCTGCAGCAACTGTGTGATGCAGTCATGTCAATATGGATCAAAATCTCTGAGGAATATTTCCAGTACCTTATTGAATCTATGCCACGAAGGATTAAGGCAGTTCTGAAGGCAAAAGGGGGTCCAACCCGGTACTAGTAAGGTGTACCTAATAAAGTGGCCGGTGAGTGTATAAACATTCTAGGTATGTTTTATATATATTATTATATACTACACATGTACATATTACACATTTCTTTATTGCTTCAACCCTCCAAAAAAAAAAAAAAAAGAAAAAGAATGTGAGAGTTTTGATGAGCATTCTCTATTAAAGCAAGTAAAATGACACATATCTCCGGTTCCACCGTGGTGTATCTTAAAGTATGACAAATTTATTCTCTAGGTTTTCAAATCTGAAAATAACGACGTGAAACTTTTCAAAAGTCTAATCGCCTTTCCATATCACACCTAAATTCTCTGACATTGACATTCCAAATGTCTCGGCATCAAGGCTGTTGTAAAGAAGCCCCCTCGAGAGGAGCCTTTTCAAAAGTTAGCTCTAATAATGCTTTCACTCCAAGCTGTCTAATATGGATGAGAAGAGCGGCGCAGGGACGGGTGAAGAGTGCAGATGGTTTGCGAATAAGGGCCACAGTCTGTAGGTAGAGCAAAGCTGGATTTGAAATAAATTAACTGTGGGACTGCTCGGTGTCTTTGTATCCCCGAATTGTTTCTGACTTTGTATTGCAGATTTCCCATAATGCCAGATGAGTGCAGACAAAAGAAATGGAGCTTGAGAGAGAAAACGAGGGAGCGAAGGAGAACAAGAAAGAGAATATCAATATGCAGAGCGTTATCCATTCAAGGTGAGGTGCTGGTTTTATCCCCGTGGGCTTTAAATATATCTGACGGTGTGTCGTTCATACGCTGAGAAGATTATAAAATACCTGCTCTCATCAGCGGCGTCGATGCACCGAGATTACAACGCGCCAGAAGCCGGGGAGATGATGTCACAAGGACGATGTGAAATTAAGACATCTCATGCTGTGGAGATCAAAAACATTTTAGCAACTCTCCAGAGAGCGAGAGAGAAAGCAAAACATGACTGGGGAAGATGTAAAATAGGTTTCACGTTCGGTTTATATACACGTCAGCTCGCTTATAAAGGCAAAATGGGTTTATAGGTTCTGATGTTCACATAAACTTGCTTATTTTTTTCTGAAGTGCACATTTTAGAGATAAAAAAAATGAAAGGAAATTTAATCTGACTCTACATAAACAATATAAAATGCATTTGTGAATTGAGCTGGAAAGGGAAGTGTGAGATGAATGGAGTGTACCTCCCGGAGTCAGACAGTCACTCTGATGTCAAATGGAGAACTGCTGTTTTCTGGAGAAATCTCATTTTCGGCTAGACTAATTTCTTCATTATAAGTTAACAATTATCCCGGGGTGAGCTGAAATACAGATATGGAAATCAAATTTGAAAAAAAAAAAAGTTTATGCTTATTAAGAAATGGGATTGAGAAAATATGAAGCAACCAAGGATTTAAGATAAAGGAGAAGGAAAGGTTGTTCATATTTCTGACTGATAGGGTTCCAATAAATGGATATATTTTAGGTTACTTTTAGCTTCTCTCATTACTTCCTTGCTTATGTTCATCTTTTTTTGATCTGTATATTCTTTCATTTTCCTTTTGGTTTGTTCTTTTTTTTCCTTGTTCTTCCGTTCATTACTTTTCAGTGTTCTTTCTGTATTTGGGTCTTCCTTTCTCCTGCTTCTTTCTTTCTTTCTTTCTTTCTTTCTTTCTTTCTTTCTTTCTTTCTTTCTTTCTTTCTTTCTTTCTTTCTTTCTTTCTTTCTTTCTTTCTTTCTTTCTTTCTTTCTTTCTTTCAGTGTTCTTTTGATTTTACCGCCATTATTTATTTTTCATTCAGTCTTCTATTCTCTCTTTTTTTCTTTCATCTGTCATTCTGTTATTTCTACCTTTCATTTGCCTTTTCATTTGTTTGTCTTTCTTTCTTTCTTTCTTTTTTTCTTTCTTTCCGTTCATTTCCATTTTTTAAATGATTTATTCAAATTTTCAATAACATTCCACACAAACAACATGAGGGAATGCTTCATTTTAGGGCGTTCTTGTTATACTTATTATTAATAACAATTAATTCTCCATGATTACATTCACCTAACCCTAAACCTAACCAGCATTCTAACCCTGACCATATAGTAAGCACATGTAATTAATTAAACTCAAGCTCATTCTGAAAACATACCCCATATACATTTCAGGACAGCATCAAATACGTCCCAGGAGCTACGTTTTTTGCAGCTTTGTTTTCGCTAATCCACCGCTGTGTACACTTTTTGAGATCTCAAATTGCTTTCACTAGTGTCATACGCACCTGCTCTTTACGCAAAAATCCAACAGAGGTCGCTGTCGACTGGCTGACTGACTGACTGACTGACTAACTGACTGACCGACCGACAACCCCACCCTCCTCCTTTCCTAAACCCAACCGACAGTGTTTTTTCAATCAAGAAAAAGAAAAACCCTCTGATTTTTACCACATTTTCAGTTTTGACCACATTCTCAACCTGTTATTTACTTGTTTGTTTTATTTTTTTTGGCTGGCTTTTGTTTTTGTCTTACGTACTTTCTGGAACGATTCTTCATCGGATTCAAACCTCGTAGTCACAGTCAACTCCGCTCTGCGTCTCAAATCCTCCAAGGTAGACATGAACCACTGGACTAACTGGTAACAGCGGGAATGCCGTCCACATGGAGGTAAGTGTTCAGCTTAGTAAGCGCGAAAAGGAATGCTGTCATACCGCCTCATAGCGTTCATTTGAAAGATTCTGGGTACATAATTCAAAATCTCCAGAAATGTATATAGGGCTACGTTTTCAGAATAAGCCTATGTTGCAACAAACATGCTGGAATGTGCCATTTTAGTTTTATTTTTGTTGAACTTATTAACTATTACAATTAATTATGCATAATTACATGCACCCAACCCTAAACCTAAACCCAACCCAACTTCTAACCCTAACCATGTAGTAAGCACATATAATTCATTCCACTCAAGCTCATTCTGAAAACGCACCGCTATATACATTTCTGAAGAGTGGCAAATATGTCCCAGGAGGTTCATTATTTTTTTTTTGCAGTTTTTGTTTTCTCGAATCTACCAGAGGCCGCTGTGTATGCTTTTTCAGATCTCAATTTTCTCTCGTGAGTGCCATTCGCGCCTGCTGTTCTCGCGTAAATCCACCAGAAGCTGCTGTCGATTGACTGACTGACTGACTGACCGACCGAGCGACACCCCCTTTCCTAAACACAACCAATAGTGTTTCAAAATGCATCGACTGACCCGCCCAGCCACTTCCCTAAAACCAATTGAAAAAGCAATCCAGAAAAACAAAAGCCCTCGCGACAGCCTGATTTTTTTACCACGTTTTCAGATTTTAACATATTTTCACTTGTTTATTTTATTTTTTGCCTTTTGTTTGTGTCTTATGTGCTTTCTGGAACCATTCCTCACTAGACTTGAACCTCATAGTCATGATCAACTCCACTCTGCATCTCAAATCCTCAGACATACGCAACAAACCACTGGACAAACTGGTAACAGCGGGAAAGCTGTCTATATGGAGGTACTGTAACTGTTCAGCTTGCTATGTGATTCGCAATCTCTAGATATGTACAGTATATAGGGGTAAGTTTTTAGAATAAGCCTATGTTGCAACAAACATGCTGGAATGCATCGTTTTAGGGCGTTCTTGTTGTACTTATTAACTACTAAAATTAATTATGCATAACTACATGCACCTTATCCTAAACCTAACCTGCATTTTAGCCCTATAAACATATAGTAGTCACATGTAATTAATTAATGTCACTTAGTAGTTAAATGAATAATACACGGTAACAGGGACACCTTAAAATAAAGTGTAACAAAGTAAAATTAATGAATAAAATGAGTCACCTTTTATAATAAAAACACAATCGATGGATTTCGATTTGGACACATGCGATTTAATGCATTTGATACATAAATCTAGCTGTTTGACTAACTTGAAGTTACACCCATTTAACCAAGCATATTTTTTCCAATAAACTATGGATCAATGTTCAGTTTTATCTGCTTCATACAACAGTTCATTGACTGTGCCAGCGGACAGAGAGGAAGGTTCAGTTTAACACAAGGTCTCTTTCAGCCTTCAGCCTGTTGTGTGTGTGTGTGTGTGTGTGTGTGTGTGTGTGTGTGTGTGTGTGTGTGTGTGTGCAGGAGCAGCATGTTTTCTATGTGATAAGAAACCAGCAAATTAAATCAAACGAGGTAGCTTCATATTAGCAAAGCAAAATCCCGGGATTTTCTTGAGCTCAAACTCTTGAACCTGGAAAGATAAAACATGCCTCAACGTGGGTCTTTTTAGCCCATTGCTCATGTTTTGTTGACACGATCGTTTCAAAGTTCCAAAAGATTTGCTGAAGTCTCCCGTTTGAACTTTCCCGAAACTTCCTAAATGCCATGCTGAGATGATGCAGTGTTGTGCTGAGATATATATTTTGCGACAAAAGTGCAGGTTTGCAGAATTCTCCTTCTTAAGAAGCGTGTGGGGTTTGAGGGTGTCTTTGCGCTGTTGATTTAGCTCTCTTGAAAAGTAGACAGGGAGGAAAGGCTGGGAAGAGAGAGAGAGAGAGAGTTTGATGATGTACTGTCAGTTAGATTAACTCGCCGTATTAAAGGAGCTGGGACGTGGGGAGTTCGAGACGTCAGCGTTGAGTATCCAGCAGTCTCTGGGCCCCGAAAGCGCAGTCTCTTCTGAAAAAGCCTTCCTGCTTTACCCCTTGTTATTTCCCCCATTAGTGAAATCTCCCAGGATGCACTAGAACATTTGTCTCCATTAACAATTTAGGTTACAGGAGGGCTGGGCTTTGTGTGTGTGGTGGGAGAGAACTTTTCTCCAGCTTTTACTGATCCAATTACAGCCTTAATGCTTGTTCTGCAAGGAGGGCCAGAACTAAACCCAAATGTGTGCTTTTCCCCCCTAGTGCGGCGACTGTGGATATGTTTACATACACATCTGTAATCTAATTATTAAAGACAATATTGTGGTAAAAGTGCATACACTAATTGCTTTTGGAAAATTCCTTTCATATGCTTATTTTACATATTATACATATATTTTACATATTATACATGCATATAATGGCTCAGAAGTTTACTCAACATCTCACATTTCAACATAAAGTTCCTTTTGCTATGATACAGATATTTGTGCACGGTTAATTATTTGTTATGCTATGCCTTCAAACAGATGACAAATTGCTTAAAGACACGACCACTGACTTGTGTGAATCCAGTTCCAAAATGCTGTAAAAACTCCAACATAACTGTAATACTGTTATCAAATTGGAAGTGAAGTAGTCAGTCAAATTTACATTATTTTGTAATTGATTTTCACTTTAATGCAAATATATTAAACAAACTCGATTATTGAAACCATTTTGCAGAAAACAGCATGTTTTACTATAGTTTTTTAGGGCGCTGCCATCTTGGAATATCACTGTGTCTGATGTCACAGGGGGTTGGTTGATGATCAAAACTCTATTTGGAATTTTTTGAACCCCCCCCCCCCCCAAAAAAAAAGATAATGGTCATATCTGATTCAATTGATTATGCTAAGCTAAGCTAAAAGTGACCCCGGTAGAACAAGAAATTGGCTGAATAGATTCAAAAATGGTTCAAGTCAACTATTCAAATCTAGTAGACTTGTAAAATGAGCCCTTTTTAAAAAGTGGTGTGTTCCTTTAAGGTTTGTAGGTGTCTACTGCACTCTGGCAATGTGGCTAAAATAGGAATACTCCATGTCTTAATTCAATTTGTGTTTACATTATGATAAATTAAAATTCTTTACAAGGTACATTCCTAATGACAGTATTGTTAAAGTCCATGTAAATGTACTGACTGTCAGAATGTGCTTATGAACCAGTCAGTTTGTTTTTGGTCCTACATATATCAAAACTTTGCATTTACAGTGACGGAATACAATAAAATAATCTGAAAATGCATTGATAACGTCATGAGAATGTGCATACACTGTGGCATGCATATCTGTAAACTTACACCTCATTAGATTTTATTTGCGGCACCCCACCATCATGGCAGATTGCTTGCTTCACTCTTCACTTTCCATTTGGAGTGTTGTTGGCGCTGGTGTCTGAAATAATAACAATAACAGCTCCAATAGAAATGAAGAGGCTGCTGTCCACTGCTCAAGTGAAAATGCTTCAGAAATGACCTGGACTCAGGTAGAAAAAAAGAAGACAGAAGAAGAATAAAAATGTATGAAGCTGTTACATTTAATAAGACTATTATTACAGTACAGTACATTTAAAATGCATATATTGTATATAAAGGTTTAATTATTTTACATTAGTTAATACATTTGATGTCATTAACAATAACTATGAACAATACTTTTATAAATTATAGCAAATTAGCTCAGGGGGAAATATTAATAATTAATCATAACCAGTTAATTATAATAGTTAATTAATTATAATATTTAGATACCGCTCAGTACACCAAATTTGCACTGCAGTAATATAAAGCATGGCCTATCTGCGATTTTGTTTGCAATAGTGTTAAAACAGTAATACCAAGAAAAGAAGCATAACAGTGGGTTTTATAAAAGAAGGATCAAATCAAGGCCACATTCTTTTCTGGAATGTAAATACCTTTTATATTTGTTTGTGCATTACTTTTTAAATATAACAAAATAAGGGTCTGATCTGTCTCATTTGCTACAATACTCACAAACAGACATACATAAATGTATGCATACATAACTACATAAATATACTTAACAAAAATGATTTATTTAAATCCCTTAATATGGGTGCAATAACGTTTCATCTTCATAAACTGCAAAAGTCAGTCCAAGGCATTTGGAAAATGTGGAAAAAAATATTTAAAAGCCTTTATTGACATGGCTGTTCTTTAAAACTGTGCCTACACGTTTCGGCAAGCACTTGAGTTCATCTGGGTAACAGAGTGTTCTTTTGAACACTATGGTCTCGTGACTCTTTAGAATATCTAAACAATGCAAAAAAGTAATATATTGAACACAAGGTCAACTCAACAATCATTAATTCAGCATTAAGAAAGGAAAGAAAAGAAAAAAAAGATGAGAAATAAAATAAAATGATGCATGATATACAAAACAAATTCTCAAAAAAAATACAACGTGAATGTATATATAATGAAACCACAAAATATAAATAAATAAAAAATAATTATATATATATATATATATATATATATATATATATATATATATATACATATATAAACAAATAAACTTGTATAGTGTACAAATATATGCACATAGACATGCACGTACTGTATATATATATATATATATATATATATATATATACATACATACATACATACATACATACATACATACATATACATGCATACATATGCACATAAAAATATGTAATAAAAAACTGTAGAACATTAAAAAAGAAAAAAAAAATACAAAAAGGAGAAAAATCTAATTTTGCCATTTAAGTCTGGAAGTTTAGTTGCTTTTAATGTATAGATCCAAAAGGTCTTTCCCTGTTTTAATCTTTTTAACCCTGAGGAAGGCAAGTGTTTGCTGAAACGTGTGCAGTTTTAAGGAATAGCCAAGGCAATAAAGGCTTTTAATATTTTTTCAACATTTTTGGAGTGCCTTGAACTGACTGTGTTGCTTTTTTGGTTGAAGGACAGCAAAGTCTTTCACTCTCCATCTTAATCTAATTAGTCTAATGGGTGAGATGCTGGTCTGCCAGTGGTCTGAAATGACTCTCCATATGCCTCCAAAACTTCTCCTTAAACATGCAGACCAAACACTGGGGACACCTGGGCAAAGATAACTAGAGACCAGTCCCTGCCATAAAAGCCTGCCAATCTGGCTCACTATCTGCCCGTACTGGTCCAATTCAATAGGGCATACAAGCAACACCCTCCATGTGCACCCGTGTCCAGTCCGTCCTTCTGGGTAGGCA
Source organism: Danio aesculapii (assembly GCF_903798145.1). Lineage (NCBI taxonomy): Eukaryota > Metazoa > Chordata > Actinopteri > Cypriniformes > Danionidae > Danio > Danio aesculapii. Next base: position 40,541,615 of record NC_079448.1, on the reverse strand, counting down.
GATAGTGGCCCTGCTTGGCTTCTGCGGTGACAAGTAGCAAGCCGCGTTAAATGAGGTGAATGCAGAGGCATATTTTTGGGTTTAAAAGGACAGATGGACACAAATGTGGTGTGTGGCATGAGAATGTGTTGAGCTTCTACATTGAATCTTCTTTCAGGTGAACTGACACATGTGGTGTCAGACTCAGACAGCAAACCCAGGACCATCTGATTCATATTGTACACACACACACAAAAAATGGCAAGAACTGGCTGAAATGGTCATTTTTAATCTGATTGGATGTTGCAGCAGTTCAGCCTGGAAACAAAGTCATGATTACAAGGTGCTATACTGATGCAGCCAGAGAGTTTAAGGAAGATGTGGGATTTGCAGAATAAATATTTAAATTTATTGCTTTTTAAAAATTGTGCATGTTAACAGGGGCGCTCCCAAGAGGTGGCAACGGCCACCCCTGTTGCCACCGAAATATAAATTTACTGTAGATATTAATAATTTAAATGTACTTACATAAAATAACATTATTTCAATAAATAAATAAATAAATAGATAAATAAATAAATAAATAGCAGCCACTAAATTATTGTGGATTGATCGGTGCCATTGGCGTAGCTGATTCATTGCTCCTACCCCTCTTCGATCTTTGTTGACAGCCCGTACACTCCTTCAATAGACAGCAATGGCAATTTATAATTTACCTTAAGGTACATCAACAGAAGAAGCTGTTTTAATAATATTGTGGCTCAAAAAGGAATATGGATAAATGATATAGGGTCTGTATAGTGAGTGTGTGTGTGTATAGTAATGTCTTTTGTTCAGTTTGTTCATTTGTTTGTTTTATTAATTCATTCATTAATCTTCATTAATTTTAGACATGACATATACTGTATCCTATATAATAAAAGTATGTGAAAATAACCTAAAAGTTATTTATAAATATATATAAAAACAGTTTTTAAACTAAATATTGACTTTTATTTGGTTTGCCCATGTACTTGCTAAATTATTTCAATGAGTAAATTGCAATATTTCAAGAATAATTAATTAAAATGAATTAAAACCACATTATTTCAATTACCAAAAACAAAAATATAACCTTACACTGAATTTATTATTTTTTTGTGTGCAAAGATTTGGTGTGGCCTCTTCTCGCCACCCCTAAGAACATTTTCTGGGGACGCCACTGCATGTTAAAAACAAAGGATGATACATCTTCAATTATTTCCACTGTAAAACAGTAAAATGTTGCAACAATGGCTGCAGATGCAGTAATTACGAAGTAGTTTTCTTAGAGTCATGCTGTAGTAGAGCCATATTGTATAGTTCAAATAAAAAAAAAAAGTGTTATATAATATGTTCTTGTTGATTTGTATGACATATCATTTTAAGGTCCTTTTCTACTGCACACTAATACGTGTCAAAACTTGTGAAAAACTTGTGTCACAAGAAGGTGACATGTTCCCTACACATGCTTTTCTATAGACTTTTCATAATTCATTAATAAGATTAAGTGCTAGCTAAAGAGCATCTGCTTTCTTACCAAATGGCAAGATTACTGCCATCCATTCAGAGATAAAAGAAAGATGAAAAATTATTGAAAGGATCTTTATATTGGGAAACAGATTTTAGATCAAGATTTAGTTTAAACTAAGAAAACTTAGCTTAACTGTTCACTCAGAGGTTTAACACTTTACAACAATTTAAGGTTTTCTTTTTACACCATTTCACAGGATACTTACTAATAAACTAGTAGTTAAATGAATAGTTGCTGTACTTCACAATGAGGAGTGATAAAATAGCGTACAAACAGGTTATTCAAGAAAAACAGAATGGCTTTTCTATGGTATTGTGTAAAAAGAAAACTTTTAGAACCATCATTTTTAGGTGTGTTGTACATAACGTGTACATGTCGGTACCTATCAGAATCATCTCAGACTGGTTTCTTGAACATGACAATGAGTCCACTGAACTCTAATGGCCTCCACAGTCACCAGCTCTCAATCCAACAGAGCACCTTTGGGAAGTGATGTAACGGGAGATTCACATCATGGATGTGCAGCCGACAAATCTGCTGCAACTGCGTGGTGCTATCATGTCAATATGGACCAAAATCTCTGAGGAATATTAGGATTAAGGCAGTTCTGAAGGCAAAAGGGGGTCCAACCCGGTACTAGTAAGGTGTACCTAATAAAGTGGCCGGTGAGTGTTTATTACTGTACAGTATTATGCAAATGTATTAAGCCACCATTAGATTAATGATGACTTTATGATGACCATGAGACTAATAATAATTATCTTTCATTCAGTAAAATCTTATTTGAATGAAATAAATAAGTATGTAATAAAACAGTCACAAACTGGGCTTTCCTCCAAGATATGAGGCATTTAGAGACTACCTGGACAGAAAAAAATAAACTAATGATAAATAAATAAAATAAGACAAATCTAAAGTCAAACTTTAAACTTTTTTAAAAACCAGTCTAACATACTTAAAAACTTCTCCCGAGAAGAGTTCAGAACTGTACTAAGTGTCAAGAAAGATCACATACAAAAAAAACAACAACTTCTGGTAGATGATGCCATTTTGTTGTGAAAACTGTGTTCTTTAAACTTTGTGTACATCTTTTTTTTTCTGTACGTTCTATGTGTATATTAAAGAAGAGACCAAAACATAAATATGGATGATCATTAAAGTTGTGCAAAAACATCAGGATTTGGTAGACTTTTGCATAATATCGTACTTTGAAAAGTGTCTGCCGTCATTCATCCTACAGTAGCTATTACTTTATAATTCATCCTTCCACGGTCAATAAGTGAAAGCTAAAGCTACATTTGCTTTTGCGTTTCATTACTGGAGAATGAAAAGACACACGGCGACATCAAGAACTCATTGAAAGTTCGTTATAGCTGTCATGTCTGGAGGTCACAGGCAGTGAAAAGAAGCTTAAATTGCACCTAAACAAGAAACCAATTCTGAATAGTCACTTTTCTTGTCAGTTAGTCTGAATCTTTTCAATGAAATATTACGGAAAAATGTAACTAGTTTACATTGCTGTGAATGCAGTTTTGAGGTTTAAAATGATCAAGGCAAAGAGCTGTTCACTGTGATACTGCATGTGTTTATATGCATATTGTGTGACACCATATGACTTTTGCAGGAGCACTGAGTTAATTTCTTGAGTACTAAGATTACTGTTACTATAGTAATTACAATAACTTAGTAGTTAAATGAATAGTTATTGGTATTGGATTGTGTAAAAATAAACCTTTCAGAACAATAATTTCTGAATTTGAGCACAGAGTTCATTTCATGAGTACTACTATTAAATGCTATTCAAAATGTATGGCAACCCACAATATATTGCAAAAACAATTAAGCAATTTAATACAAGCACACCCTTTGAAAGATGTTTCAACACATTGGGTAATGTAGTTACATGCCAACGCACAACTCTAAAACCAAGTAGATTGGTCTCGTCAGGTTTCTTGTCCAAATATCTGTAACGATTTTAGTACTGATGCTGAAATCTGACCAAACAAGCAAGCCATGCTAAGAAAGAAATACAACAGCCAAGAAGTAACGTCATGCTTTTGTTTACCTGATTGTTCTCAACGTTTTCAGGTTGATAAAACTATAACATCTGAACAAAGTGGTGCTTATACATATTTTATTAGTTTTTGTTTGCTTTTATTGATAAAATGATTGATGTGTTTTGTACCACAGTAAAACTTGTTTACTTTCACTGTTTACTTTCGTAAGTTGTAGTGATGCTTTCTTTACCCTGAAATAGCATGAAACATCGCATATCAAATATCGCTTTATTTAGCATGCTAAATAAGTTCCAAGAACACGATTGTAAAAACTATTTATCAAATGTAAGAACTATTAATTTTTTTTTTTACTGTTCACGTTTTACTGTTCAGGTTTTTAATGTTAAAAATTGTTCTTAGAGCTTCATTTGATTACATTTGAACTACTGAAATGTTTTAAACAGTAGCTACTTTTCATCCATCTATTTTTATGCACATTTTGCATATGTGCAATAAAAAACGGTTGATGGAAATGTCATGATGTGCATAAATTTTAAAAATGCGCATAAACTATTATGGAAAAACACTTTTACCGAACAAATTCTAGTATGTGCATTAAAAAAGTCATGTGATTTTGTTTCAAGAGATCATGTGATGATAAAAATGTGTGTCACTGGACAAACCAGCAGGCTGTCAAGAGAGTCTGTGCTCCGCATCTCACGCATTCAGACGCCACCGGGAGTTCACTGCGTGTCAGTATTTGTCTTCTGAGGCGCAAGTCATTTATTACATAAGGAAAAGATTGACGTGCAGCTTCTCCTACTGCAGCAAATTCTGTTTTTACTTTTGATATTTGGCACCAGTTAATCAGGAAGTGGCGATTTTGTTCTCTTTGACTCATTGGACGGAAATGCTGCTTTTTTTGCACGTCTTTTATTCGATATTCCAGTTTCGCACAGAAAGTTAATTTGCATCTTTGGATGGAAAATAGCTACTGTCTTTGGCTACGTTACTGGACTTTAAACATCTCAGGACTTCTTTTTGTCTATGGTGGACAAGAGAGCTCTTAGATTTCATCTAAAATTTTTTTTTATTTTTGTTCCGAAGATGAACGAAGGTCTCAGGAGTTTAAAACAACATGAGGCCATTTTTTTGGCCAAACTAATCCTTTAAAATGTGCTTTTTGAGTTGCCTATACTAATATACTGCAAATAAGCTAGTATTAAGCATGATAATAAGTAGGGCCAGACAGAACTTGTGAAAATTTTTGCTATTTCTGCGCAGAATTCAGCAGATTTATGTGGAATGATTTTTAGAGTCTCATAACAAAAAACTATATATATGAAAAAAAAACCTTTTAACTTTTATTCAATGTCTACAATGCAAATCCAACTAGATTCACTTAATTGGTAAACAAAGCAAGTCTCTTATATAATATATCTACTAATATGCAGAAAATATTACTGTAACAATCTGTATTGTAAATAAATCATATGAACATTTTCATATTAGTCAATTATATTACTGAAATTAATTAAAAACTTAATAAATATAAATGTACACCCATTTGGACAAGTAAATAAATAGACTCAGTGATGGGCTAAAAATCTGCAGAAATGTCCGGATTTCTCAACTCAGGCTCATTCTGAAAACGTACCCATATATACATTTCTGGAGATCACCAAATATGTCCCAGGAGGTATGTTTTTTGCCGTTTTTTTTCTTGAATCCACCAAAGACCACTGTGTATGCTTTTTGAGATCTCAAATTTCTCCTGCTAGTGCCATTCGTGCCTGCTGTTCTCACGTACATCCACCAGAGGCCGCTGTTGACTGACTGACTGACTGATCAACTGACCCACCCTCCTTCATCCCTAAACCCAACCGATAGTGTTTTTTAACGCACAGATTGACCGAACTAAAATGTAAATGTAAACAAGTCAAACTGGCCTAGATTTCATGATGAGAGTCAAAAGTCTGACTACATGAGAACATTACATTCATTCATTTTCCTTTCAGCTTAGTCCTTTATTCATCATGGGTCACCACAGAAGAATGAATCAACAACTTATCCACCATGTGTTTTACACAGCAGATGCCCTTCCAGCAGCAACCCAGCACTGGGAAACACCCATACACTCGCATTCACACATGTAAACTATGGCCAATTTGGCTTATTTGCCTATACCATATGTCTTTGGACTGTGGGGGAAACCAGAGCACCGGGAGGAAACCCACGTGAACACGGGGAGAACATGTTAACTCCACACAGAAATGCCAACTAATCCAGCCGGAGCTCAAACCAGTGACCATCTTACTGTGAGGTGGCAATGCTAACCACTGAGCTACTGTGCCACCCTTAGAACATTTCATTCAGAAAAAAATAGCTTTGAGCTTTCAAAATCCTTTACCATCTAATGAACCTTATTAGGACACACTGAAAAACACAATGCGCAGCTCAGAGTGTTATCTGTGCTCCGCTGCTGTTAACATATTAATAAAAGTCTGCATGATAGTTCTGTCAAATTACCGAAGGCTCTAAACAAATATTGCTGCTCGGTGTATTTGTCATTTAAAGCTGACAGTGGAACTGCATCAGCCATGCATGTGTGTCCATGAAGCTCTCTCAACAGAAAATAATTCATCAACATGCGTCACTCACAGTTATTGCCGAGGACAAACGCATATGTGTGTGTGTGTTTCTCAATGTGTGTGTGCGTGAGGTCCTGATGAAGGCGTCTTCGGCTGCTAATCAGAAGTGGCAGGCCAAAGCAAGGGAACAGGAGCAAGAGAAGAAGAGTTTGATCATTTTCTGCCAGCATCAATAACTTCAGACAGCTGCCCCCTCACCCAACATACACACACACATACATTTTCACACATGCACCGAATTAGAAATGCACACACCTACACACAAACACAAGCATGCTAATTCCAGTGCTTATCACAGTAAAGTGAAAGAGTTTGACAGCGGCTGACTGGTCCTCTGCTGTGCACGGCTGACCTTTAAACTCGTCAGTGGGTGGATGAGAGGGAGGCTGCCTGTTCTCTGCTGGTTAGTCAATGATTGATCGCTCGTCGTGGGTTGTGATGTGATCGCTCGCAATGACCAGACATTTCAGACTATTGCAGCATGACAATTTTTTAAAATATGCTTTCGGTGTGCTACGACCTGTGTTTGACACATGGTGCACAATTGGCTTGTTTGTTAAATCACAATTTTTATAATGATTTCCTGAATTTCTAAAAATAAACAGAAATAATAATAATAATAATAATAATAATAATAATAATAATAATAATAATAATATAATTTGAATAGTATGAAATGTATTAGATTCTAATTAATTAGAATATTATTAATATTAAAATAACTTTAAAACAATCTTGCAAGAAACAAATATATACCTGTTTTACGTATATAAAGCTGTTTTATATACAGTCAGAACCATTGCCCCCCCTGATTTATTAGCCACTCCCATTTACTTTTTTCCCCATTTTCTGTTTAAGATTTTTTTCAACACATTTCTAAACATAATAGTTTTAATAATTCCTTTTTAATAACTGATTTATTTTATCTTTGTCATGATGACAATAAACAATATTTTACTATTTTTCAAGACACTAGTATACTGCTTAAAGTGACATTTAAAGGCTTAACTAGGTTAATTAGGTTAACTAGGCAGGTTAGGGTAATTAGGCAAGTTATTGTATGACAGTGGTTTGTTCTGTAGACTATTGAAAAAAATATATAGCTTAAAGGGGCAAATAATTTTGACCTTAAAATGATATCGAGTCAATATCAAACAAATAAGACTTTCTCCAAATGAAAAAATATCATTAGACACACAGTGAAAATGTCCTTGCTCTGTTAAACATAGTTTGGGAAATATTTGAATTATTATTATAATTTTTTTTAAGTATTTTTTTAAAGGGTCATGAACCTAATGGTTTATTATTTTAATGTGTACTTGGAAAAAAAAAACTTTTTCTACAATTTTTTTTTTCATCTTATTTCTAGTCCAAATATCTTAACATTCTAGCATTTCCTAGACAAGCAAACTATATTGCCTTGTTTTATGAAATAATCTGCCTTGTTTGTTTAGATAATGCTTCTTGATTTAAGAATCTTTAGAGATTTGGACTAGAAACAAGACAGAAAATCTAAGCAATGAAAGCATTTTTTGCAGTGTATAATGCTATTATACTGTATATAGAGCTACCACTTGAAATTTTTTATTCTTTTTCAGAATTTATGATTTATAGTATTGTTGTATCTGTAAACTAGTGATGACATTTGTCATTTTAAAATTACAATTTAAAATAAAAAATAATTGTGTACAACAAATAAGGTGCTAAAACGATGTCATGTTTTCAGATCCGTTTGTATTTAATTTCATAATGTTGAAACTTAAGAAGAGTTAGAGATTTTTTATCAACTGTCATTTTATAATAACTCTAAATGACAATATTTTTATTGAAATTGTAAAAACTGAAATTTATTATGTTTTGAACCTCTTAATGACACACCAAAGTCTCTTTTAAGAAAAGTCATTTCACTCGGCAGCCATCTTATAAACACCCCTCGGGCAGTATGTCGGGCCATAAACATTTACATATTCTATTGTTGTCTGCTGGTAGGAATGCATCAATAGAGCCTCCAGTTTAGTACAGGGTAGCGCTCCTTTGAAATGAAAGTGGGACCAAGGTGCAGTGGAGGACTGGCCATCCAGAGCCATAGACATACATCTATGATCGGGAGTTTTCCCAGTGGTGTGTAAATATGTTTTTTAAATTCTGAAAATTATAATTTTACATCACTTTTCTATATCAATGGATAAGTGGCCGCATGGGCATTGCCAACAAAGAGCATGTGTTTGTGTGCATGGAAATGTATTATCCACCCTTACTGTTAAATTTGATGTAATCCATGTCCCACTTCCGCTTTCACTTCTAATTCTAAGGAAGGAAGTGATTTGTTTGTGAATGAACCTCCTTTATGAAGAATCATCGATATCCCTGCGTCTTAATGTGCATATCCACCTTTATGATCTAAAATGGAATATATCATTCGTAATATACAATAATTTTGGATGGAAAGTATGCACATTAAGGCACAGGCACTGTTACGCTATCAGGCACCCAAGTTACTTCAAAAGCTAGCCGTTACTTCACTTAGCTGACAATAAGTTTCTGGCATCACAGTGTCTTGTTGTCAAACAGTATTTCATTTACATTGTTTGCTGATTTTGAAGCCTAGAATTTACTAGTTGGTATACTTTGCCTCATGGTCAGTGCATTAAGTGATTATTTTATCATCAATATTAATCGATAATAAGTTCCTAACATACAAAATCGTGAAAAAACGAAATCTTACCTGTGAAATGTTCTGCCTTTATGCTTTGTTTTTTGTTTGCTTGTTACTACATCCGTACACAGCATTAAAGTGCAGCACCTTCAGATTGGCTTTAGTCTTGACTAAGGTTGATTGACATGTGCCCTAGGATCACTGTACAAATATGGCGGCAGTATTGATGCATGCTCAGGGTCCATATGCGATATCTAGTGTATATATCTATGTGCTCAGGCATTCGCTTTGAATGTAGAAACATCAAATTCTTAAAAAATTGCTTGCCACGCTTACGATTGAATATCATATTAGAAATCACCAATAAAATTAAACAATAACTGTCTCATTAGTTTTGTTTCTAAATGTTCGAATCACACAAAATCGGCAGAAACTCACGTCTGTTCAGAACCCCTCAGTCTGAGAATTGTCAGCCTATAGCGATCGATGATTGGGTCCTGTACTAATGGGCAGGGCTTCATTTGCCATATTGACCGTTACACTTCTCCCCATTCAAAACTATACCAGTGACATGTCTTGTGTACACACACACACACACACACACACACACACACGCACACACACACGCACACACACACACACACACACACACACACACACACACACACACACACACACACACACACACACACACACACACACGCACACACACACACACACACACACACACGCACACACACACACATTCACTTTGTATCTGATAAGAAGCGAGCAACAAACGACATTTTTTTAAACACTATAATACATTTTTCCACACACACGTGAGTTTGGGTTCTTTCACTCACGCAGCATTGCTAATGATTTTTTTTCTTTCACATCTGCTGTAAAATGTTGCAATACAAACACTTATCATTTACTTGAGAGCCATGGAAAATGTGCTCACAGCAGCGAACATAAAGCAGAGTTTTAACACAGTAATACACCCACATTCATGCACACACACAACCCTGAAGTCTATTAATAAAAAGTGACTAAATGCATTGTACAGATAAAAATCAATGCTTTAAAGGTGTATTTCAATGACACTCTCGCCTTTTATCTTTGTCCATACAGTACATACTTGTAAGTGTGTCACTGTTTTATAAAACGGTATATATAAAAAGATAAGAGAAAACATGAATTTAAAGAACATTCAAGCGCTGTCTACAGTGTTTTGGACAAGTAATTGGACAATGTGAATTTTAAGGGATTCGCAGTTTGAACTTTGGGTCACTATACAACCGTAATAACACAATTATACTCTCAGTTGATTTTGCAGTGGTAAATATGAGGTTGTAAGTAAAGGGTATTTGCTCTGCTGGGATCTGGATCGAACAATATCAATGCAGCAGTCAATGTGTTCAGTATCATTAAATAACACATTTTGATTCACTCCTAAAAAAAATCAGTTCTAAGGCTTTTATAAATGTACTTTTATAGTGCTTTTACTTGCTGTGTGAAGCTTGTAAACTTCAGTTCTCATTTATGTAATTCTATAGAAGAGAGTTTAAAGTTCTTCTTTTGTATTTTGCAAAAAAAGAGAGAAAGAAATACAGGTTTGAAATGGCAAGACTCTGTCATTGGAGTAAATAATGACAGATTTTCATTTATGGGTAAACCGTGTCTTTATATTTAAACGTGCAGTATGCAAGTTTGACCTCAATTGTCCCGTTTTTCGCCACATTGTTTAAATAGCAAATCCATTTGCGCCACTTTGTGGACTCATGGGTGTTTTGGTGTATAAAAGAGGTGTGTTAAGGTGTGTTGCTATTGTGAGGAACTAAAATAGACTGTGCGATAGACCAAGAGTCCAGCAAAGAGTGTATTAGTTCTGCGCCTCACTTACACATTGCTTAAAACACGCAGGATGTACAGCAATACACAGGTATCTTTACAAATAAAAAAAATTAAAGGATTAAAATATTACTTTCTACATAAATATAAAAACCACTGCCTCCATGCCTTCATCTCGGGGGGAGTTTATTCATGACAATTAGCAGTTGCATAATACTATTATTATTAGCAGTATTATTTATTATATGCATAATTATATTTGTTTTATTAAAACAAGCTTAGATTTGTCCATCTGTCAGGACCATATGGGGCATAGAATGTGAATTTGTATATATCTCAGTTTTTTTACCACACTTCATTATTATTGTTCATTTATTTGTTTGCTGAATTGAATTTAGAAATAGTTTTGAAACAAATCTTTGCGTTTAACAAACAAAATTAATTATGTTGGCTAATGGATGTCTTTGCGCACAATACCGTTTTCTCATCCACTAAAGAGAGAAAGTGAAAGTAAAGGCCGAATGGAGGACGCTCGTTCTTTATCCTTGTGCTGCAGATGGTCTGTTTAACTGTTTTCTCGCTAGTGAAACATTCAGTTTTTCCACCTACAAAGTCCATCATGTTAATAGCAAATGTGCCATGGCGCAACGTAACTGACTCTAAAAGAGAATAGGAGACTCTGATTGGTTTATGCTCAAAACACACTCATAAGCTCAACCCTGTTAGACCATGCGCTGCGGCGCAGAGCACATTTTTCCATCCTTAAAATAGCAAAAGTGGCCCTTAATGCTTTTGTGCCCTGCGCATTAGACTAAAGTAAAAAGTAGACTAAAATAGAGCCTCCAGTGGTTGAAATAGTTGTAAGATTCTATTCTATCTGCCTAATGATGGAATCCAATGAATGGCCGAAGGTTAAATGCGTGTTAGCCTTTTTAGCGCTTCTGAAAATAATTGTTTTATTTATTAGAATGTTTTTAGATTTGTTTTCAACTCCGAATTCAATCTGACTCCACTTTTAGGTGACCATCAAATTTAAACTGTAGTCTTAATTGTTTTGATTTATATCTGATCCCAGTCAGAGTTTTCAAGCCCCAAGGTTTACGTGTTTATAATGGACAGGATTTAGACATTCTGAATTTAGTAAGAGGATGTAGGGTTAACTAATACCCAATTCGTCTGGTTGCCTCCTGCTCACTCGTACTAAAAGAGAAGTTAATTTCATGATTTCCATACAACTTGCTAAATCAGTGATAACCAGAAATTGAATAGTTTCAGAGCTAAAGTGCCAACTGCTCCAAACAATCTCATGCAATTCGTTTGGACATCATGTACACAGATCAAGGTAGCACCAGCCTCCATACAATCTAGAGGATAGAAAAGATTTCAGGAGAATTCATAATTCATCAAAACTTAACACTTTATTTTCCAGATGAAAGTGTATCATGCTGATTACAGAATCAAACAATAAAAGCCCGTTCAGAAGTAAATGCACAACATCAATTACTCAAAGATAAATCTAATAGTATAAATGGAAGTCCAAATTACAGGCAGTGTTGAGCTTGAGAGCTCTTTATTACGGGCTATACAGACTTGCGACCCAGAGACATTTCGTCCTTCTCTTTATATCAGATTGAGGACCAGGAGTGAGTCTGACGATCGAGACTAAAGGCTGATTTAATTCATGTTCTATATACAGTAAAATCAACAGCATGCAATAGAAGGAATATTTTCCAAAAATGAGTTTTTGTTCTAACCAATACCTGGAATTGATTAGAAATCATCTGTTGTTCAGCTTTTCACCTCAGATCTTGAAAATAAAATAAACTGTCTGCTTCTGAATGGCTGTATTTAAATTTCTGTCATGTTTCCTCTGGTGCAAACAGCCAATTTGCTTATCACTGCAAATCTCGTCACATAGTATGTTGCTAGGACAGGGTTTTGTAACCTCCTCACTTAATGTTTACATTTATAAAATTTATATTATTTGCTAATTAACCTCATGTGGAACTCATGTGAATTTGCGTCTCGTTTCGGAGTCTTCAACTGTCCACCAGAGGTTGCATTTCGGTCATGGATGCATGCTTTCAGAGTCTTTCTGAATGAATGAATGAATTATGCGGTTTTCCAACAAGGCATCCTGGGATGCTGAAATATAATTGGCTAAACTGGCATTGGGTGGGTTAAAAGAACCAAAACAAAGACAGCGTTCTGGCACGTAACACACATTTTCAAAGCAGAGTATCTGACTTCAGCATTGCTTTTCAGATAAACAAGAATGTTCACTTGGCATGCAAACATAATGGTATTTTTATGCTTTAGAAGAGTCTAAAACTTTCAGCACCTTTTAAGAATTTGCAATGTGTAATGCTGTTGTTTTATGGAGTCATTCTCTATATCAGTAGGCACTCTATCTGAGCTCCTTCAAACAGCTAAAATGTAGTTTTATGAGTTTTCCGGGCCGCTCACCCAAAGTTGCATGTGTGATTTCAAGCAATAGGAGGAAGATCTGGTAGATACAGCAGCAGAATTAATCTAGTTATCTAACTTATTTTTACCACTGACATAATGTTAAAGGCATTATTCTAAGTAAAAAAGTGATGTAACAGCAGAATCCCACCTCATGACGTGTCACAGTTTTGGAAATATTTATGAAAATGAGTGATCTTACACTATGAGATTGTTTGATTATGTATGAAAGCATGCATTGTTTTCTCGAGACACACTTCAGTTTCACTTCAGCTTGAGTTCATTGATCAAAACTGGGTGTTTATTTGTGGTTTAGAAGTTTTTTATGTGGTTTAACCATAGCTATAAGTAGGCGCGGCCAACCGTCGCCATTTTGTTCACGCGTCATAGCACCCACGGCGGGATACCAAACAAGGGCAAAGAGGCGGAGAGTGAGCGGAGCTACAGACAGCTACTGGCACTTTGCTTAGACCTGGCAGACAGACTTTACTTTGGGATAAACACTTAATACTCTATTACCTGCGACTCATTTGTGTTCTGACCACATGTGCTTGGCTGTACACTATATCAATAAAGTGTTTAGACTTTTAAAAACACTGTAGTAATACAGTGAGCCATTAAACATTGTTCTTATGACGTTTTTCTACAGGAGAAAAATGCGAATTACTTCCAAACACTTCAAATATAGTGTGTGTTTGTAAATGCAAGACTATTGATGAACTCCAGCACAACACTGTATGACAACGGTTCAGATAACTGTTCTAGAGCCTACAGCTAATCAATCTGACACATTCTGAAGTGCTTTACGGGTCTAAAGAAATATATTAATGATAAATGATCTTAAATAAAACAAATACATTTATAGAGATGGTGTATAAGTATATAACTTTACTCACACGGGAAACGAGGCCACATGAAGGGTTTGTGAGCACAATTAAGTGCACACAGCATCCCATATCATCTGATAATTGTAAGAAATAAGTCCAAACGGCAGCTGACTGTGTAAAGCCACATAAAACAACACAAAAATACGATGAATATGCCGAGATCAGTGGCTAATCTGCTGGATTCAGCTGAGGTGAAGTGACGGCGACCAGCGAGACCTAGCTGTCACTCAAGGGGCCACGCCTTTAATTATGGGACCTTAATATAACCTAATATAAAGGAAATGGATGAGTTATAAAAAAATTCACCCCCCTCACAGTTGTCATGGAGGGTAATAATAGCTATATGAACCAAAATCGTTCTTTGTACCAGGCTGCAAACAGCTTTTTTTCTGCTGTAAAGTTGGCCATTCTAACAGTGGGCTCAATTGCAATTTGCTCTATTATGGAGCCAAGACTAGCGGAATTTTGATGAATTGCAGTTTTAGTTACTTCCGTATTGGCTTCCCGAGGGAGAGCGGGAGGTTGCCGCTTGAGTTTAACAAGCCCCTATTTTGCATTATAAAAGGTCATATTTTGGTTTTGGGGGTCTCCAACAACAGGCTGATGCATGCAAGGTCAAAAAACACTTTTATTGTCTTATGATTTGCATTTATTTTTACCTAATTATCTCAGTGACTCTCATATGATTCGTTTAGCTATTGTTTGTTCCCAAGCCTCTCCTTAGTGCGAAGCTAATCTGCGCTGATTGGACCGATGACCCAGTCTGTTGTGATTGGTTGACTGCGTTCAGTGTGAGAGAAATGCCACCATGGCTATGAAGTAGCAGAGAGTATGTGAGAGCCCAATGCAGGAATGCAATAAAGCAATGCAGTTAAACACCAGCATATTACTCTACTCTTAAACCTGACCCCAAGTAATAACAATGACACACATTCAGTATTAATCTACACAGAGGCAAAAGTTGAACTATTTTGAAAATTGACCAGGCCATGCGTGTGAGGAACGGTGGATGGTGGCCAAAGCAAAGGCAAACGGCAGAGCATCGTGAGTTCAGAAACGCATTTAAATCTGTAAAGGAAAAAGCATGCGTCACATTTTCAGTGTGGTTTTGGACGCAATATGTGAACTGCCCCATAAAGATTTAATCTGAGAGATACAGTACAAGCACTGCTCTATAATAGATATGTGATTACAAACTGTGTGGGGCGATTACAAGTTATAAACACAATTAAGCAAATATTTTGCAAACCACACAAAACGAGGCAATAATTTTAATGACACTTACATGCTATGATTTGGGAAACTGAAAATATGTAACTGGTCCATATGAACTGTAACAGTTACTGAGAAAGTCCCTGTCAAAGTTTACATAATAGTCTCTGTTGCTCTTTCCTTTAATAGGAAACGGACTGCAAATCCAGCATTGCAGCGTAGGTTATTGTACAAAAATCTGAAAAATGACAGGAACAAACACAGCACTAGGTTGGCTATACTGTGGTATTGTTGTGAAAATGAACTTTAATATTTTATTATTATTCACTTAGTGTTGTGTTACACACTGCATGAAAGCTCCTTTTCTCAAAAACCCATAATAGGGGCTCCTTAAATAAGAGCCATTGGCAGAAATTATTCAATCACTCTACGCGTGTAACTGGACTATTATTCTCTGATATATCAGATGTCTTATATAAACATGGCAAAACAAGCTTTGTTTTCAACACAGACCAACATCAAATAGCTGTGCATTTGTTTGTGCTTTGATCATAGTGGACACAAGGCATCTTATGTGTGTTAGTAACACACAGGGAGCTTACAAATCCATCTAGAACTTAGATAAAAAATAAAAAAATATATATTTTTTTGTACTCTTCAATACTTCATGTAAAAAAAAGACATCTGAAAATTGCAAAAACAATAAAATAAACAAAAAAAAGTTTTGGTAATTTTTGTTTTTTTGTTTGTCAATACATCACATAAAAACATGATTCATTCATTCATTTTCCTTCAGCTTAGTCTCTATTTCAGTGGTCACAACCCAGCGGAATGAACCGCCAACTATTCCGGAATATGTTTTACACAGCGGATGCCTTTACAGCCACAAGCCAGTGGGAAACACCCATACACTCTCACATTTACATGCACACTACGGCCAAATTAGTTTATTAAATATACTTATAGCGCATGTCTTTGGACAGTAGATGAAACCGGAGCACCCAGAGGAAACCCATGCAAACACAGGAAGAACATGCAAACTCCACACAGAACTGGTCTACTGGCAACTGGTCTAACCGGGACTTAAACCAGTGACCTTCCTGCTGTGAGACAACACTAACCACTGAGCCACAGTGCTACCCATAAATACACGATACTTGGCTTAAATTATTAAAAATTTAATTGATTCAGTTTTTTTCAGGTAAACTCTTCATATATTGACATTGTAGTGTGTAACGGATAATTAAAGTGAACTTTGAAAAGCTGTGATACCTTTTGGCCTGTCACAGAAAATGTTTAACAGTATTAAAGTTGCTGTGTAAAACAATTTCCAAAAACATCACAGAGAAAAAGTAACTACAAAGACAACTGTCATGTTAAATTATAAATATTTAAAATGGCTGACTTATTAGTTCCAGAATGAAAACTTTTTCTTTCAAGTTAATAGTTTAAATTATCACGTATCAGAAGAACAGAATGTACTGAACTTGTATCCAGAATCCAAACACAAAGGTTGGCATTTGTGGCTGGAACGCGAGGAACATGCAGCTTTCTCAGGATTGGGAACTGTGTGAACACAACCACTGCTCAATGTTTTGTTGACTATAAGTGCAGATAAAACTTGCTCATTTTAAGTTTGAGCACAGGTACGCTGTTCTCAAAGGATGTCGGCTTGATATGTTAGACTTCCTGCTCTCGTCCAAAGTTTACCAGAGTTACCGACTACTACTATTTTTTTTCATTCATTAATGCAATCCTGTTCTGCAGACCTGTGTCATGTCTGTGTTCCCAGATGGAAAAAAAGAGTAAGCAGGATTTTAACCTAACAAAGCTATAAAATGCATACAAATGTTTTGTTTGTTGCTGTCAGAAAGCACTGCCATGCTAAGTTGAAGAAAGCACCGCCCTCTTTTGGAAAGAAGGCGTGGAACTGTAGCTCATTTGCATTTAAAGAGACAAATGAAAACAGAGTGTTTTTTTGTTTCTCACTCAAAAACTAGCATTTAAAACATGGTGTGGATTAAAAACAAATATTTTGAGCAACATTTTGTTGATACCTGGGAGTAAAAAAAAAAAGGATATAATAAATCTATGTAAAAAAGTAAAAGGGGACTTCTCTGAATTAATTATGCATTGAGTTTGAGTTAATGGTTCATTTTTATTTTATTATATATAGTGGGGGAATAATTATTGAACTACTGAAACATTTAATACTTTATATTTCAGGCTTTTTGGGGATGGCAGATCACAAAAAGACGACTCTCATATGGAGAGTAAAGTCTCATGAATTGCTCAGATGTGAGTTTTTCACAGACTTCAACACAGAGTAAAAATCTTGACGGTTCTGTGGGTCTCGGCTATTAAATCTGATCTTTATTTTGTATTTTCTATTGGATTCAAGTCAGGTGATTGGCTGGGCCATTCTACAGCTTGATTTCCTTTCTCTAAAACCATTTGAGAGTTTTATTGACTGTGTTTTGAATCATTGTCTTGCTGAAATGTCCACCCTGGTTTCATCTTCATCATCCTGATGATGTCGCAGCTAATATTCATTTATTATGATGAAGGGCAGAAGGTTGCTGAATAACTTCTGAGAGATTTCAGCTGCTGTCTGGGCTTTCGCTGCCTTTCTACACCTCCCTTTCTTCATGTGTTCAATACTTTTTCCCCGTGTCATTTCACTTCATTATGCATAACTTAATTTGTAAACTAATTAGGTTTGTGTTCTTTTCAATAAATTGATTTCTTTGGTTGCAATCGACATCTGGTAAAATTTTCAAGTCAACAGCACCTTTAAAACTATGTTTTCTGATAAAAATGGTGACATTTTCAAATTAAAACATTGTCATTTAGATTTTTTTTTCAAAACACACTCAAAATAATACATTTTCATTGCTTGTTTTCAAAGATGCCTTGTTTTTAAGTTATGTGTACATTTTTAGACAACTATTTTAGACAACTGCTTTATCAGGAGGAAAGAAAAAATATAGAATCAACTTATTTTCATTCATTCATTCATTCATTCATTCATTCATTCATTCATTCATTTACTTTCCTTTGGCTTAGTCCCTTTATTTATCAGGGTTCGCCACAGTGGAATGAACCGCCAACTTACCTAGCATATGTTTTACACAGCGGATGCCCAGCAACCCAGCACTGGAAAACACCCATACACTCTCGCATTCACACACATACAGTAACCGTGCATTCACACGGGGCTTCAGCGTCAACGCTTGACTAAGAACATGTCTGAAGTTGGGGCTAAAGCGATCGTCAAAGCCAATGAAATTAGCCCACAATTGGCTACTGTCTGAGATGGGGTATTTGCATAAAGTGACCTGATTGGCTGATGCTTCTGTTGGCGCTTGAAAATTTGAGAAATTCCCAACTTCTGCAGCGAGCAACTCCACTGAATTGGCTCCAACAGATCCACAATTCAGTTGAGCAATGGTTAACATCACCCATTCAAAATGAATGCAAAATGTGGATGCTGACACCCCCTATGAATGGGACATTAGGTAAATTTATCTTCAATTCATCTATGGCACATGTCTTTGGACTGTGGGAGAAACCGGAGCACCCGGAGGAAACCCACACGAACACTGGGAGAACATGCAAACTGCACACAGAAATGCCAACTGATCCAACTGAGGCTTGAACCAACAACCATCTTGCTATGAGGCAACAGTGCTAACCACTGAGCTACTGTGCCGCCCAGTTTATTGTCAATCACAACAAATTAAACAAAAATCTAAGCAAAAAATGTAAAATCTTTTAAATTAAATTTTTTTTCACTAATTTTAATCAAACATTTTAACATTTCACTCAAAACTTTAAGAAATCCAGTAAACCCAAAGAATCCGAGAATATCCAAGCACTCATTTAATTGCTTTCCATAGGGCCTGACACTAAAGCAATAAAACTAAAATAATTGTTTTGCTTCTTCAGATAAAAATCCATTAATAGAAGCTATAGTGCTCTAACATAACGCAGCTTATTTTAAATCAAAATGATCTACACTGGAATATCACAGGCCATAAAACATCATTTGTAGGATATCCCAGAGATTAGATAGATCTTGCTGCAGGCTGGTAAACTTCGCCGGTGCACGTTTGATAACCCAACTCAATCGCCGACGTGATCTGAATGAGTGAAGAGCAGGCCCACAGGAGACTTAAGACCAAAGCAAACCACAACAAAGAAACAAAACAAAGCACAACAATAGCCCGCGGGTGCCGTGCCTCCACCGCTCCATGAAGTGCATGACACAATGTGTTCTCCGCCATCGATTTTAAAATAATCTTACATTCAACAAAGAGCCTCTGAAAATCAATTCGAGCACAAGTCCGAGAACGAAATTTGCTTCTCTAACCTGAAAAGAGCGGCTAAGTAATAATCTTAATGTCAAGTTGGTCACCTGCCGTCGCCGCCATTTCTACATTGGGATGCCTATTCTTCTTTTCCCGCTTCCCTCTGCAGATTTACACGGAGCGTGATGAAAATGACATACTCTGCTCTGTACAATAGCGAAAGCAGGATCATTATTCTGGCCTTGAGACTGAAATACATTTCGGCTGCTTTTATTGAGCCCGGAGCAGCCTGTGCGCTCCATCACTCAGCATGGGATGATTAGGGAACGCCAGCAACCCTCCATTCGCAATAACTGCACTGTACTATAGTACATGTGTCACGGGCCTAATGTACAGGCAGAGAAAAAGCATCCGAGAGTATACAGAGAGAAAGAGTCATTAAATTCCTGCTTCAAGCGTCTTTATACGCTTTTAGACTCGTGCATTCGTTTTATTTCAATAAATGTGTTATTAATGTATGTCTGCATGTTTTTGTGGTAGATGTGTGTTGTATTCAGTCACTGTCAGTGTACTGGAGAAATGCACATAAATGTCAGTAATAAAGGTAATTTTCTTCCTCATGAATATGCTGACACTTGAGGGAGAGATTGTAAGCAGCATAATAGTAAAAAAAAAACAACACACATTTTATATAATTTTTTTTTTGTTTCCAGCCCATGTTACAAAAAAATTTCTAAACATAAAATATATTTGAAACACAATTCTTAAAACAACAACAACAACATTATTGATACAAATTTAACTACTTTTCTTTACAAAACATTTATTAAAAAAATTGTTTTGCTGCCAAGGAAAATGTAGGTTAATATTGATGTACATGTAGGTTATTAATATAAAAAAAAAAAACCTTAATATAAAAAAACATGTAAAGTAATAATAATAATAATAATAATAATAATAATAATAATAATAATAATAATAATAATAATAATAATAAACTGATAATAACTTGACTTCTAGTTGATCATTTAGAAAAGTGGCAGAAGGTCGATTTTTTTAGATGAATCATCTGTTGAACCTCATCCCAGTCATCACAAATACTGCAGAAGACCTATTGGAGCCCACATGGACCCAAGATTCTCACAGAAGTCATGTTTGGTGAAAGAAAAATCATGGTTTGGGGGCGTGTGAGAGATTTGCAGAGTGGATGGCAGCATCAACAGCCTGAGGTGTCAAGACATTGTTACCAATTACATTACACAGCAAAGGAGAGGGCAAATTCTTAAGCAGGATAGCACTCCTTCTCATACTTCAGCCTCTACATACATAAAAGTTTCTAGAAGCAAAGAAGGTCAAGGTGCTCCAGGATTGGCCAGTCCAGTCACCAGACATTAATATTATTGAGTATTTGTGGGATAAGATGAAGGAGGAGGCATTGAAAATGAATCCAAATAATCTTGATGAACTCTGGGAGTCCTGTAACAACACTTTCTTTGCTGTTCCAGATGACTTTATTAATAAGTTATTTGAGTCATTGCACAGATGTTTGGATGCAGTCATCCAAGCTGATGGGAGTCATACACAATATTAATTGTTTTTCCACTTCACCATGACTTTATATTCTATACTGTACATTATTTCTGTTAAGTGACAAGACTTTTGTCTAAGCAAAGTCAGACCTTACTGTCCTAAATAATGCTAAATAATTAAAAATCAAGGCATGATCATATTTTATTTTGGTAAAATAAGTGTAATAGAGGCCTTTGTCTTTTAAACAGTTTAAGCCACTTCTGATACCAAATGATCTACTAGAAGAGGTTTTTTCAACTATTTGTTGTTCCTAAAACTTAGTTAGGTGACAATACTTTTTCAGGTAGTGTATATATATATATATATATATATATATATATATATATATATATATATATATATATATATATATATATATATATATATATATATATATATATATACGGTAAAACCCAACAGTCAACTTTATCAAATGAAATGAGTGTAGTTATCTCAAAATTTTACTGAAAGTTAATTCTACTCAATAGAAAAGAGTTTTGAACTCAGTGTTGAAGGTAATGAGTTGATTAAATACCTCATTACTTCAACTTTAAAGGATTAAGTTCACAGTACTCATATAGATTAGTTTTTTTTATTCAAATGGTTTGTAGCAATTAGTTTGCTCAAACTGTTTGAGTTGCCTTAACTTATTGGGTTTTACAGCACTCAGTTGGTTTGAGTTCTCTTCATTTATTGGGTTAAGTTCATATATGGATTAAGTTCACAGTACTCATTAGGAATATCGATTTTCCTCAAATGGTTTGAGTTACCTTAACTGTTTGGATTTAACAGAGTAAATATATATATATATATATATATATATATATATATATATATATATATATATATATATATATATATATATATATATATATATATATATATATACACATACAAAGTTGAAGTCAGAATTATTAGCCCCCCTGAATTATTAGCCCTCTGTTTATTTTTTTACCCCAATTTCTGTTTAACGGAGAGAAGATTTTTCTTCAACACATTTCTAAACATAATAGTTTTAATAACTCATTTCTAATAACTGATTTATTTTATCTTCACCATGATGACAGTAAATAATATTTGACTGGATATTTTTTTTAAGACACTTCTATACAGCTTAAAGTGACATTTTAAAGGCTTAACTAGGTTAATTAGGTTAACTAGGCAGGTAAGGGTAATTAGGCAAGTTATTGTATAACGATAGTTTGTTCTGTAGACTATCAAAAAAAAAAATAGCTTAAAGGGGCTAATAATGTTGTCCTTCATTTTTTTTTTATTAAAAACTGCTTTCTAGCCAATATAAAACAAATAAGACTTCCTCCAGAAGAAAAAAATATTATCAGACATACTGTGAACATTTCCTTGCTCTGTTAAACATCATTTGGGAAATGTAAAAAAAAAATAATAATAAAATAAAAAAAAGGGCTGCTAATGATTCTGACTTCAACTGTGTGTGTGTGTGTGTGTGTGTGTGCGTGTGTGTGTGTGTGTGTGTATATATATATACATTTAACATAAAAACAAAAACAAAAAAAAAATTTAAATGCAAAAATAATCACAATACACAATACAAAATATTATAAAATGTGCTAGTTATGTGTATTGTTCCTTCTCTGCCAATGCATTGGAAATCAGTACTTAAATGTCAGCAATAAGCAATTTTCTGGTCTGATATTTCCTCTTTAGACAGAGGATCTAAAATACCAACACTTCAGGTGAATATGCAGGCTGCCTCTCTTCGTAAAAAAGTGCATTGCATTTGCTACTATCTGAGGTAAAAAAAGTAAACAAAGAAATAAAAGATATCCCACCTTACATTTTAATAGTTCTCTGGGGATAATGTAGCAATTTAGAAGACAACAAGATTCCCTTTGCTGGCGGCTGGTTGTTATTAGCCAGGTTCAGTGCTGTCAGCTCTGAGTGATGGGACTCCTTCTGTCCCAGATTTGACAGGTCAATTATTCCCTCTCGCCTGAATTACAGTGTATAATATTGAAGCTATCACTACAAGCACAGCCAGAAACACCCAAAGGGCCGAAAATATGGCCGTCTTCAAGATATTACTTTTTTTTTTCTCCAACTTCTTTAATCAAAGTTCAGGAGTTAATGTCTCTGCACTTCTTGTCCCTTTTTTGTGTTTATTTATTATTTACTGTTTTTATTTGTTTATTTACTTTAACATGGAAAACGTCATCTCAAAGGTATGCTTTTGATTGCATAGAGCTAAAGGTCAAATTAATTATTCTTAGAGTATTTTTCTCATTATTATTATTAATTTTATTTGTTAACATAATTAATTTAACAGTTTTTAGTATTGTGTACTTTGGTATAATCTACTCTAATATAATATAATATAATATAATATAATATAATATAATATAATATAATATAATATAATATAATATAATATAATATAATATAATATAATATAATATAATATAATATAATATAATATAATATAATATAATATAATATTAAAATATTTAATTTAACCTAATTTTAACCTAATTTAATGTGTGTGTGTATTTAAATTTTGAATAATAAAAAAGGCAAATCACACAACATTATTCAACATAAACTAAACTTAAAATTAAAAAAAACTATCAACAACATCAAAAACATTCAGATATTTTTTTTTTTTACCACTAAACAAAAATTAAAAACAAACTTTGCATACTTTATATTGTCGTCTTAAAGAACAACATTCTCTGTTTCAATATCTGAGTTAGATCTAAATGTACATATGCAGAAATAAGGAGAAGGTGCAAAGCTTTCACTGACCTTTTGCAGTGACTTGGTAAACTCAGATAAATGTTTGCACATTCGCCCTCCTGCTGGTAAATGGGGAATCATAAGAGACCTTTCTAGTAATCACTTGGCTGTTGATGCAGAGAAGATTGCAGAGATGCTGTAGTCTTTTCTGATGATGGCTTTTTTTTTTTTCTTAAACCAAAATGAAAGAATTTTTGTGCATGTAAATGCGTACATTATATACAGAGTTTCTGCTGCTGGGCCTGAGAAAAAAAGAGATTATGCAGGCAACAATTTGGTTTTCATCAACAAAAAATGTCATAGACTGGATATTTTTTACTCTGAACATCAAATATATAGTCAAGCCAATTTTAATTCTATAGCACTTTATATACAGTTGAAGTCAGAATTATTAGCCCCCTTTGATTTTTTTATTTTTATTTTTTTAATATTTCCCAAATTATGTTTAACAGAGCAAGGAAATGTTCACAGTATGTCTGATAATATATTTTTTTTCTGGAGAGTCTTATTTGTTTTATTTTGGCTAAAATAAAAGCAGTTTTGAATTTTTTTTATCATTTTAAGGTCAAAATTATTAGCCCCTTTAAGCAAATTTTTTTTGATTGTCTACAGAACAAACCATCATTATACAATAACTTGCCTAATTACCCTAACCTGCCTAGCTAACCTAATTAACCTAATTAAGCCTGTCACTTTAAGCTGTATAGAAGTGTCTTGAAAAAATATTTAGTCAAATAATATTTACTGTCATCATGGCAAAGATAAAATAAATCAGTTATTAGAGATGAGTTATTAAAACTATTATGTTTAGAAATGTGTTGAAAAAATGTTCTCTCCATTAAACAGAAATTGGAGAAAAAATTAAACAGGCGGGCTGATAATTCTGACTTCAACTGTATATTCAAATTGTGTCAAAGCAGATTTACAAAGAAAACGGGCAATAATCAAACGTCAGGTATAAAGATCAATAAGTGTGAAAATGTTTGTTTATTAGGCACATTCAGTTGCACAGATTGCTAGTTTTGTTGTTGTTGATTCAGTTCAGTTCAATAAGAAATGTCATTTGCTGTGTCCAATTCACATACTTTCCACGTTCTAACATTCTTTTCACGTTCTAAAAGTACTTTTGAGTGTGGAACAGAAGAGTATGCAAACTTTGGGATATAATCAATTGAGCTTCATTCGCGTCTGCTTACTGCACATGCTGCAAAACAATTCCCCCTTTCCATGTAGTGTAATGATTGTGAGGGCGCAGGTGAGACGTCATTTTTCAAGGGACACTCAAGCACAACACGTGTGCTGCGAATGCGACGTCTATAAGTCACGTAAAACAATTAATTGCAAACTGAAATAAATATAATTTGATTATATGGTTTGGAATTGGATGTTTTATGAGATTATTTAAAAATTTCTGTAATTATTTTGAGTTTAACTAAGAATTTAGCAGGATCGCAAAAATTTGTGACTTTTGTTGATTTTGCATTGGATTCAGCAACACTACGCAACCTGTAGTCGGATAAAAAAAAATGTCCATTCCACTGATTTTTTGAATTGCATGAATTATACCTCACGTAAGCTTTAAAAACGTGTTGTGTGATATATGGATATTTTTGCAACATTTATGCTAATTTCATTAGCCATATTTTCAATTTGCAACTTTAATTTACACATATTGAAGAGTAATCCATTTAGCTCTACTATTACCCCAACTAAAACTGATAGTGGAAAGTAATCAAAACTCCACAAATTGTCTGAAATAGAGAACAAACATGTAATCCAATGTTCAAATGTTTTAGAGCTTGTGCAATCATATGACTCGCATGGGGTCAGAAACCAATTAGGACAAATGGGAGAATGGATTTTAGCATGAATGCTTAGCTGGGCCATACTGAGGTCAAGGAAGGGCCTGTCGTGTTGTCCGAGCTGCCCGCTGATGGAGCTCTGAAGCAGCCGTGTTGAGCAGGTGGTGCTGATGGACTCGTCTGTGTGTACAGGTGGCCTGTAGACATGAGCAGGTAAGCTGCACGTCAGCCAATCAGAGGTCAGCGCACAGACAGAAGGAGGGGTCAAAGATTAGGAAAACTTCATCTCGGCTCTTATAAGTGAAACATGGACAAGGTGGCCTAGATCTGAGCTGCACTTTCTTTGAGATTCTGAATAAATGACACATAATTAGGAAATTATTTATTGTATTTTAATTCATTCATTTCTTTCTTTCTTTCTTTCTTTCTTTCTTTCTTTCTTTCTTTCTTTCTTTCTTTCTTTCTTTCTTTCTTTCTTTCTTTCTTTCTTTCTTTCTTTCTTTCTTTCTTTCTTTCTTTCTTTCTTTCTTTCTTGCAAATGTTATGGAATGAAATTAATGCACCACTTGAGAACTCACAGTTTGTATTTAGGTTTTATTGTACTATTAGTTATGTACTTGAGTAATATATGTAATACAGATAACATTTCTTCTAAATTTGAAATTAAAATGTTGACATTTATAACATTTGTTTGCTTAAAATAACAAAAAAGGTGGCATATTTTCAGACATTTATATTAATAGATTACATTTTTAAACAAAAATAACAAATTATTCAATTAGTTACTATTATGAGAACACTTTAAAATAAGTTTACAGACTCAGACTCAACTTTATTATCCCATTTAGACAAACTAAAATTGCAGCAAGGTGTCATAATACAGGCAAAGTTCCATGCACACATTAACAAAATATTACAACACAACATACATTACATAACATCTTAGGTGCATCTCCCTCCCCGCTGGACACATTTAATGACCTAATAGCCACCATTATAAAATAATTTCTAATTCTATTTGTCCAGCCAATACGAACTCTGAAACAACAACCTGATGGCAGCAGCTGAAACACAGAATACAATAGGTGATATAAGATACCCTGAGCTCTTTTTAAAACATAATTATGGTAAATTACCATTGTACCAGTTTGGTTAAAACCTATGATCTTGCCTGCCACCTTTATGAGGCTACTCAACCTGTACTTATTTGACAAACTCAGATTACCGCACCAAGCTACAGTGCAGAAAGTTAAATGGATTCAATAAATTGTTTAGAAAACAGTGTCATCATAGAGGTACAAACCCTCAGTTTCCTCAGAAAAAAAAAAACAGTCTTTGTTGAACTTTTGGGTGCCTGGGTGCTAGGTTAAGGTTGGGAGCCTGGGTGTTAGGTTGAAATGTCAATATATTGTCAATAACGACCCTTAGATATTTATGTGTGTCAACAATTTCAATGTCCAAAACTTTAACATTTGCTATGCTGGGTGTAGGAGAAGCCTTCCTATAATCTATCACCATGTCTTTTGTTTCATTTATATTCAACTGGAAAGAATATCTATCACACCAGGGAGGATTTAGTTTTAGTTATTTATTGATTTGAACTACAGGTATAAATTTACCTTCGGGTACAAATAAAGTAACCTAACCTATAATAATAATAATAATAATAATAACAATAATAATAATAAACACTACTAATACTTAATAATGTATTATTATTATTATTATTATTATAATATAATATATACCTGTAGTTCATATCAGTAAATAATGGTATAATGTATATAACATATTTGTTCATATCAGTAAATAACTATATAAAATAAAAGTAAATAACAGAAAATAAGTATTATCAAAAGATGTTTGATAAAAATGTTTTTATTAGTTTTGTTCATTCATTTTCATTTGGCTTTGTCACTTGAACATCAGGTCACCACGACGGAATAAACTGCCAACTATTCCTGCAAACTCCACACAGAAATGCCAACTGGTCCAGCCGGGACTCGAACCAGCAAACTTTTTACTGTGAGGCGATGGTGCTACCCACTGCGCCACTGTGATGCCCAAAACTTAAACTTTATTTATTCATAATTTAACATTTACTAATATATTATTGAGAAAAAAGTTGTGCTTAAGGGCGACACAGTGGCTCAATGGTTAGCACGATCTCCCGGTGTTCCGGTTTCACTCACAAGTCCAAAGACATGTGGAATAGGTTAACTGGGTGAGCTATATTGTTTGTAGTGTATGTGTGTGAATGAGTGTGTAAGGATGTTTCCCAGTGATGGGTTGCAGCTGGAAGCGTATCCGCTGTGTAAAACATATGCTGGATAAGTTGCCAGTTAATTCCACTGTGGCGACCCCAGATTAATAAAGGGACTAAGCTGGAAAGAAAATGAATGAATGAATGAATGAATGTTTAAGTCTTGTACATTCTTAGTTCATGTTAGTAATTACACTAACTATTTACATACCCTATATAGTGTATAAAACCCCACACATGTGCACACACTTAGTGTAATATAACTTATATAATATAAGGGATTAATTAGATAAATATAAGTTTATCAGTTTTATAAAAATAACACTATAAAGTAAGCAGACATCTGTTTTCATGCAGATCCAGCAGATGATAAAGTATTTTCTACTGTAAATGACATAAGCTCCTCCAATAATAAGCTCCTCTTGGGCAGCTCATATTTTATGTATGGACAACAGCAGTGAGAAAAGAAAAAATATACAAGGCTGGTGTGACGACGTGCTCATTAAAAAGTATACTTTCCTTTAAACATGATATAATGTTTCTAGATTCTCCAGCAGCCATATCTGCTCTAAGAAAGCAGAGTTTGTTAATTTCTCCAGGGGAAACACGGTTAGGATCTACAGTCTGTCCACTGAATTAAAACATTTTCTTGCAAACACCAGGAGCCAAAGTAGCCGATATTAGTATTATTAAATTCATAATTTATTCCTCATAACTCTGAATTTCTGTTATTCTTTCTACTTTCAGACCCTGAGCCAAAATATAATCTTCAATTAACAGTTTCACTGATTTGTGATTTACATGTTTTCTGTTATATTTCTGGTTGTGAATTGCATTATATTATATTATATTAGATTAGATTAGATTCAATTTATTGTCATCACACATGTACAAGTACAAGGCAACGAAATGCAGGGCAACGAAATGCAGGATTATAGGACCTTGATCTCAGCTTTGTCAACTTTTAATGTTGAAAATGTAACTTTTCTAGCAGTTTGAAACAATATATTTTATAATTAATGTGTCCGTAAAACAACACAAGTACTGTCAGTTTACTGCTAGTTTTTTGTAGTCCACGGTTTAACAAAGTGACTTTTATTTTGACATTTTTAGCAGTTTGAACCAATATATTGTATAATAAATATATCCGTAAAACATCAGAAAAAATACTTTCAATTTATTACAATTGTTTGTACTCTATAGTTTAACAAAAAGACTTTTATTTACATTTTTAACAGTTTGAAACAAAACATTGTGTATTAAATAATAGATTCATAAAAATACAAAAAATTACCAGTTTTTGTACTCTGCAGTTTGTACTCTGAATTTTAACAAAATGACTTTCAATTTGACATTTTAACAGTTTGAAACAATATATTATATGATAAATAATACATATATCCATAAAACACAACAAGTACTTCCAGTTTATTAATTTTTTTTGTATTCTGCAGTATAACAATTTATTTATTTTGACATTTAACAGTTTGAAATAATACATTGCATAATAAATAAGAAATATATCCATAAAAAAACTTTTGTACTCTGCAGTTTAATACAGTGACTTTAATTTTGACATTTTTAGCAGTTTGAAACAATATATTGGATAATAAATATTTCCGTTAAACAACAGAAAAAATACGGTGAGTTTATAACCAGCTTTTTGTACCCCATAGTTTAACAAAGTATTTTGACATGTTTAGCAGTTTGAAACAATATATTATATATTAAATAATATTTTTTTCCGTACAAAACCTAAAAAGTACTGTTAGCTTTTTACCAGTTTTGTACTCTGCAGTTCAACAAAGTGACTTTTATTTTGTCATTTTTAGCAGTTTAAAACAAGACATTGTGTAATAAATAATACATTAGTCCGTACAAAACCTAAAAAGTACCGTTAGCTTTTTACCAGTTTTGTACTCCGCAGTTCAACAAAGTGACTTTTATTTTGGATTTTAACAATTTGAAACAATAAATTGTAGTACAACAACAGAAAAAGTTCTGGCAATTTATTATTAGCTTTCTGTACCATAATGCACAACACCAATTGAGACAATATGTTTTATAACTATATATGACTAATGAAAACATCAATACAAGTTCATTTATGATATCAAGCAGAAGATATGAAGAAAGATCAAGGTCTCATAATGCAATTTAAAAGCACATATATACTTAAAAATGAATCACGAGATATAGTAAATTGCTAATTTACCAATTTTTTTTTTACAGTGTGCTTTTTAGCCTACTATCAATCCACCTTCCATAGGCATGCTAACAACACACACGCACAAAACGCAGCAAAGAATGACTTATGAAGAATAGCAGAGGAGAAAAGATGGCCTCAAAACATTCTCTAATGATCCGTCACTCCTTTGGGAAGCTTCCCTCAGCAAACATGATGTTGGCACCAGCGTCTCCAAGGCGGTTTCATGATTTCCCTTCCCTTAAGACAACACGCTGCTTAGCAAACCGCCTTGAGCGAAAGAGTCCTCGTCTCGATGTGTGGGGTTAATGGCAGCATCGATCAGAGGCTACGGGGAGTTTGAACATGCGTGTGCGTCCTCACGTCTGACTCCGAAAATTACTCATAAACACCTCACAGTGTGAACTTTATGACATGCACAGATGAAAATGCAGCATTCTGCCGTTCGCTGGTGATTCACTCCCGACAGTGAAAAACAAAGTGCTTTTCCTATTAGAGGCATTTTGTTCGCAGGCTGCACAGACGGAGGGCAAAGTTCCCAGTCGTTTGGGTTTCGTCTGAACATGGGAGGCGAACGGGCCTTGCAGCCAAAGGCGGTGGGAAATGGGTTTGTGTTCTGTGTCTTTCGGCGATGTTCAATCTCTCTGTCTGTTCTGTTGTAATTAGCGAGAGAAAATTGACAAATGTATGAACGGATGCCTCGGAGAGCCGGTTGATTCCGTAATGAGAAGCAGAACTGCTGGTTTGAGAGATGTTTGATGCTTGGCTTTCGAAAACGGCAAACAAGACAAAAATTTCTATAATGTTACTATTTAAAAACTTCCGTAGGCTAAACAAACACTGTAAAAAAGTCTTGCTGTCTTCATTTTTTTTTGTTGAATCGAATTGCATATTCTAGTCATCTCAACTTAGATCAACTTAAATCAGTCAAACTGACTCATAATATTAGGTTATATATTTAAATATATATTTCTAGATTTGACTTTGTCATATTTTTTCAGTGTCTGTGTATTTAGTATATAAAATCAGATTTTCATCATATGTAATGGTAATATATATACAGTTGAAGTCAGAATT
The DNA here is from genome assembly GCF_903798145.1 of Danio aesculapii. Taxonomy (NCBI): domain Eukaryota; kingdom Metazoa; phylum Chordata; class Actinopteri; order Cypriniformes; family Danionidae; genus Danio; species Danio aesculapii. Next base: position 40,510,386 of record NC_079448.1, on the reverse strand, counting down.
ATTAGCCCCCCTTTGAATTTATATATACACAAACAAATGTTCTTTTTGTGAGTAAACACAAAATGAAACCTAATAGACATCAAAAAATTAAACAAAATATTTAACAAAAGAAGCAATATGTGATTGAAATATTATTTGCATAGCAATGTCAGCCTTTCAAAATAAAATAAAATAAAATAAAATAAAATAAAATAAAATAAAATAAAATAAAATAAAATAAAATAAAATAAAATAAAATAAAATAAAAATAAAATAAAATAAAATTTGTACAATTAAATTTAATTAGTTAATTAATTTAATACATTTATTTTTTTAATGACTAAAACTAAAATAAAATACATTTATTATTTAATTATTTTATATAAATACATCCTCCCTTGTTCGCATGGGTTTCCTCCGGGTGCTCCTGTTTCTCCCATAAGTCCAAAGACATGTGGTATAGGTGAAATGGGTAAGGAAAAATGTCCGTAATGTATGTGTGTGAAAGAGTGTGTATGAATGTTTCCCAGTGTTGGGTTGCGGCTGGAAGGGCATCCGCTGCGTAAAACATATGCTGGATAAGTTGACGGTTCATTCCGCTGTGGTGCCCCTGATTATTAAAGGGACTAACCCAAAAAGAAAATGAATTAATGAATATATATATATATATATATATATATATATATATATATATATATATATTTTTTTTTTTTTTTTTTTTTTTTTTTTTTGCATTTCATTACAATTATAAAATACAAATTTAATGTATTTTAACCACAAATAGGAAGATTAGGAGTTAGTGTCAATGCTCTCCCTGTCTTGTATTATTTATTTATTTATTTATTAACTTTTACAGGAAAAAAATGGTAAAAATTATAACACATAAAAAATATTATTGCCAATTCTTAAGGAATCACTTTATTATGTTAACTTTAGCTATCTTTTATGCACCGAGTCTAAATAATTATGTGCTAATGAATAAGTATTACACAAATAATTGGGATGATTACCCAATTGTCTGCTTTACTCATGCAAATATACTTTCTTATTTTATTTTACTATTTTATCACTTTATTTTACTATTATATGGGCGGCACAGTGGCGCAGTGGTTAGCTCTGTCACCTCACAGCAAGAAGGTCACTGGTTTGAGTCCCCGCTGGGCCAAAGTCCCGGCTGGGCCAGTTTAGGCCATTTCTATGTGGAGTTTGCATGTTCTCTTGGTGTTCACATAGGTGTCCTCCAGGTGCTCTGGTTTCCCCCACAATCCAAAGACATGCGCTACAGGTGAATTGAATAAGTTAAATTAGCTGTAGTGTATGTGTGTGAATGTGAGAGTGTATGGGTGTTTATCAGTACTGGATAAGTTGGTGGTTCATTCCGCTGTGACGACCTCAGATGAATTTTACTATTAATTTCATTCATTCATTTTTCTTCAGCTTAGTCCCTTATTTATCATGGGTTGCCACAGCTGAATGAGCACCTTATTTTATTTTATTTCATTTTATTTTATTATTTTGTTTAATTTTGAAACGCCCACATTCCTATGAAAATAATATTTTAATTGAGTTATATGCTATTTATTGTTCAATATTATGTTGGCATTATAAATCTTGGACTGCTGTCTTCGAGAGATGTTTGACTAGTATTTTAAAAACTCCAAAAATGACTCACCAACTATAACTTACACTAATAAATCTCCTCCTTCACCATTAAAAAACACAGCCCACTGTATGCAGAAGACAACTTCTCTGTCATGGCATCAAAACTTCTAAATCGAAAGGAAGAAATGCATCTTCCTGATGAGGCCAGCGTGCTGTTTTATTCGCCTGTAATCTCCTCTTCACATTAACGGTGATGTGAGTAGATGTGAGTGATGCTCCTTCGCATGAGTGTGTGCTGTACTGAAACTCTCCCATGCTGGGCAATGATCCTCCATTAGAGCTCAAATCTTTTCAGCTGCGGCTTCGCTAATGTCACAGGCGATCATGTAGCATTAAGCATTTAGATATTTATCATTAGCACGCCATTAAGCGGGGAGTCATTAATGCGATTCCGCTAATGTCAGTGCTTTTTAAATGCGAGAAGGAGAGCGGAAGAAGCCATCGCTTCACTGGCTGAAAAATGGGGAGGGAAAGTGACTTGTATCAGGGTGGGTATTGGTGCGTTTTGCTAATCATACGTTCCCAGAATTGAAATTATTGCATGTTTCAGTTACTGTGCTTGTTAATGACATGGCAGTATTTAAAAATGCAATGGCAGTGATTTTGAAGAGATGATTTTTGGTGTGTGTGTGTGTGTGTGTGCACGTGTGTTGCAGAAGGGTGCTTTTCACAGTTTATCAGGTTGGCAGGCTTGTTCTCATTTAACAGCTGAGCACACTGTTGGCGGTGTGGAGACTGGCCTGAGGGTCAAAGGATCAGTCAGCAATGGTAGCTGTGAGCTTTATAAACACACACACACACACATGCACACGCACATACAGCTTAATATTGCATGCATACGCATTTCAAAACCGATCTGTGCACATTACATAACCGGTGAATTACAGTATTTCCCTTAGAAAAGCTGTACTACTGTACAGAATGTCTTCATTTCTATAAAGACTTATGATTTCAACATCATGTTAAACATATGTGCACATATGTTTTAACCCTCATTAGAGTTTATAGAATGCATCCTTAATCTAAAAGTCCTTCATTGGCATTAAGGATTTCAATAAGAAATTAAGTAACCATTTAATTTTGACTAATAACAAAAATAATTCATTAATTCATTTCCTTTTCGGCTTAGTCCCTTTATTAATCAGGGGTCACCACAGCGGAATGAACTGCCAACTTAACTAGCATTTGCTTTACGCAGCAGGTGCCCTTCCATCTGCAACCCATCACTGGGAAACACCCATGCACACTCATTTACTTACATAGACTATGGACAATTTAGCTCACCCAATTCACCTGTACCACATGTCTTTGGACTTGTGGGGGAAACTGGAGCACCCAGAGGAAACCTACGCAAACACAAGGAGAACATGCAAATTCCAGACAGAAATGCCAGAACTGACCCAGTCGAGGCTCGAACCAGCCAGCCTTCTTGCTGTGAGACAATCGTGCTACACACTGCGCCACTGTGAATAATAATAATAATAATAATAATAATAATAATAATATTATTATTATTATTATTATTATTATTATTATTATTATTATTATTACAATAATACTACATGTTTTTTAGTACTTTAGACTATAAAAAAATAATAACTGTTGCTCCCATTTTTTGGACAAATACAGGAAAATAAAAAGTTAAATAAAAATAAGAGTGGTGTTACGTGCCAGCACTTATTTGGCTATTTTATTGTTTTTTTTGTGTCTCATTACGTGTTTCTGTCTTTCACCCAGTGCACTATTGTGCTGGCTCCGCCTATTCCTGTCTCTAATGGAGTGGAGGAACTATGACGTCAATTTGTAAGCAAAAACCCAAAAGCAAGTTAGCATTTAAGCAGTTCCAGTTCCCTAGTCCCAAAGTCAATGGGTTTTTTCAATGGGATTGCAGTTAAATTGCTTAAAAAGGTCCGTGGCTAACACAAAATCAAGATACTTTCACGTTTTATTCTACGATATAAAACACATCACTTACATCTCACTCTTGCTTTTTTAAAAAGACGGTTGCTATCAAGTTGCTAAATGGGACTACAAGTGGTGTTGGAGACATTATACGTCACTGAGCTGAACTCATCTGGAGCGCAACTCGCTTGTGTTGGGCATGTGGATTTGTCTGTTATTTAAGTATATTCATGAATAGAATTTTATAGTTTGTAGTACTTTTCTAATTGGGAATTCATATGGTGTGCAGATAATCCCTTCACTTGTAAAGACTGTCAAAACAAATTCATTTGTTGATCATTTATTTTAATTAAACGATATTATGGGGATACAGCTTACCAGTACAGCCTGTTTCTTTCCTGCTCTCAGTAATGCAAACATGTGAATAAATGTGTAAAAAAAAATACATACATATATATAATACATATTAACTGTCCTTTTAACGTGATCAAAGGATTTTTCGACATTTTTTCCTTCATCTGAACACATTTTACTCTGTCATAACTGCAATATTTACACTCCTTCTTAAAATGTATAGCATATGTGACTGTATAGGCTGCTTTTCACTGTAATTCGTGACAAAAAAGGATCTTGAGTATTGTTCTGTGTCCATGATGGAACTTGCAGTCATATCGACTTGTCCCTCACGCCTCATTTCTGTCGTCTGTTACTAAGGTAAGCGGGCTGTATGCATGCGAGCGACACACTTATTTACATTTGTCTGATGATAATACTATATTGGCACATTTATACATAGTTTAAAAACTGTAATTGTAAAGTAAAACAAAATGTATTTCCCATGTAAAAAAAAACTATCCAAAAAGCACATAGGTCTGTGTGTTTTTGCGTATATATTTGTTTATAATATATAGCGTGGATTATAATATAATAAACCGAGAGAGTAAATATTTCTATATTTCTAAATATAAGCTTGAAAAGCTGTCGTTAGCAGGGCAGTGCTAACATCACAGGCGAGCGCCCCGAAAGCACTGTAGTCCGTTTACAGCCTAATGTTAGCTTTTCAATTCCTGCGTTTGCATTTTAAATCTAAAAGTGCTAAAAGTTGTATTTTCGTGTGAGGATTATCCGGCTGGACAAAACGTGTAACTGTAATGAACGGTGTTTAAACACAGAGCTTATTATTTGCAATCTTTGAAAAGCCTATGGGAAAATCCTATGGGGATTTTATCGAGGGAACCAGTTTTATGCTAGCAGCCGATTAGCCTACAAGGTAACATCATAGTTCCCCCACTCTATTGGCTGTTTCGCTTGTTCTTGCTGCAACCAATCCCGTCTCTCCTGCTGTCTGATTGGTTAAGCTTTCAAATGATATATAGTTTGTAATGATTGCTTTATGTTTAAAAAGAAAATATTATTGTTTAAAAATGTAACTGTAAATATTCCCAAACGTTGAAAGGTGACAGTAAATTGATTTTAATCTACTACTCTTTCTATGTGACAAAAAAAGTAGTCAAATATGGATTTATAAGCTTTCGCCCTGTATAATAACGACTTTCAAAATTGACAAATGGCGCAATTCAGAAAACATTGTTTCCAGGTTTTCTGCACTGGCATTCAGTTATGGGCAAAACTCAAAATCTGCAACAAGGGTTGTATCACTCACCCTCCATGTTATGACTAATATTGCAGTTGCTGCAGTATAAAAAGAAGAAAAATAAGAAGAGAAACAGATCTTCCATTGATCCAGCATAAAGGCTAGCTGCTATGGAGACCAGATAATGTAAATATAGAACATATGTTAAATATTGGTTGTAAGTAAATTAATTAATGTTCTGATTATTTGATAAAACAACTGTGCAGCATGCAGTTGCTATGGAAATGTGATATGATGGTTTCATGCCAATTAAATTTAAATTATATTTTTGTTTGCATGCAGCGGCAAGAGAGACACAATTTGAAAAATAATGTCAAGTAAATTAATTGAATGCAAATTAAATTAATTCATTTCTGTTGTCCAATCTGTGGTCTTTGATTGCATTTCATTCTGGTTTAGTAATCATTTAGGGTTAGTAAAAAATATGATATTCTTAGTCAGTATCTGTTTAGATGCAAAAATAAAGTGTTACAAATTACACAGACCACTAATAATCCAATGACTATTAATTTGAAGTAAGTTATTTTACTTAAAAAAATAAAAAATAAAAAAACATGAGTAAACTTGACCACTTAAATGGTTGACTAAAAGCAATAGTCGGACTTTACTTCAGAGGTGCTGTCTGTAAGTTATTGACTCTCCTAAAGCATATAAATACTATAACATATCTGTAGATTTTTAAGACACATGCTAAGTGAACATTCTTGTTTATCTGTAAAACATTGCTGAAGTCAAATATTCTGCTTTGAAATTGTGAGTTACGTGCCGGAATGGCTGTCTTTGTTTTGGTCATTTAACATACCCAATGCCCCTTAGCCAATTATATTTCAGCACCCCGAGTTGCCTTAGTGTGATTCATTCAGTCATAAAGGCTCTCTAAGTATGCGTCCGCGAATGAAAATGCAACTTCTGGTTGACAGTAGCAGCTTCCAAAATGAGATGCAGATTCATAGTTTCTCATGAGGTGGTTATTAAATAGCCTGAGGTGGTTATTAACGCAGCATGACAAGAATTTAAATACAGCTATTCAGAAGCACTCACTGTACTCCAACAAAATTTACAATAATACATATTAAACCGCTTTAACATTATTAAATGTAAATGCTGAACCATTGATATTTGTTGGCCTGCAGTAAGTCACAGTTCTAAAGTAAAATTTCAAGCGGTTTATTTTATTCTCAAGTTCTGAGGTGAACCATCTTCCGCTGCTTTCAGTAGTATGACAATAAATGTCATGCAAAATGGCATTTAAACTCACATTATTAGCATTTAACACTGAATAAAGCACATGAGGTGTACCTGAGGTGATCATTCTCGGTTTTCTGTTGTTCATCTGCAAGAAATAGAAGCCATTTCTAAAATAAATTAATTTCACTTATTTTTTCTTAATAATTATGCACATTAGGGTTGGGTAAATAGACAATGCCATAATCCATCGCCGAGGGACAATAAACATTATGATGCTGAGCCGGTAAACAATTAGGCCCTGTTTACACTAATACGTCTTAGTCTTAAAATGGCATTTTAGAACAAACACGATCCACGTTCACACTGGCGTTTCACCTAGCATTTCTGAAATGCCCCCCTTTCACACTATACCACTGAAAACGCACATCACGTGACCACACGCACACGCACACAAACAAACACACTCTGTCATGCGCTGCAGCCTATGCATGTGCAGCAGTCAGCTCCAGCAGTCAGCGGGTGCTTTGAGCACAAAACCCCAGAGAGCAGTGCACGTCGGACAGTTCTTCAAGGATGTACCGCTGGATCACGTCTCACTTTAGTTGTTAAACATGATATTTAATTAATCTGGTATCTATCTAATGACTCTTCGTTCTTTTAAATCTATTAGGAAACGTGTCATAGCGTCAGTACACTGCTTCAATCTTTCGCTTTCACTCTTGTACTTGCAATTTTAGCAAAAACCTCAGATATTGTTGGTTTGTTCCTGTTGGTTGTGCATCTTTTTTTACCAACCAAGTTTGTCGACGCCATATTTATTTATGATTTGGATATGGGTAAAACAAAGACCATGCGGGTCAGGTAGTTGCAACAGTAGGCTACAAGTAATTAAATCATTATGAATTAATTAATTATTTATAAATAATTAATTCACTGCATGGCAACGCAGTGGTGCAGTAGGTAGTGCTGTTACCTCACAGCAAGAAGGTCGCTGGTTCGAGCCTTGGCTGGGTCAGTTGGCGTTTCTGTGTGGAGTTTGCATGTTCTCTCTGCGTTTGCGTGGGTTTCCTCCGGGTGCTCCGGTTTCCCCCACAGTCCAAAGACATGCGGTACAGGTGAATTGGGTAGGCTAAAATATCCATAGTGAATGAGTGTGTATGGATGTTTCCCAGAGATGGGTTGCAGCTGGAAGGGCTGCGTAAAACATATGCTGGATAAGTTGGCGGTTCATTTCGCTGTGGCGACCACAGATTAATAAAGGGACTAAGGCGAAAAGAAAATGAATGAATAATTCACTGCAGCCTATGACGATGATGTTATTGTCCATCGCAATGTTTCACATTAGACATTGTATGATGCCAAATAGGTCAACATCGCCCAAACCTAATGCACATAGTCTGTTTATTTAATCATTGTAAAGTAACATCTATACTCATTTTAAAATAAAATCAATAAATCGTTTTAAAAACAGTGAAATAACTCTCTTTTTAAATAAAGTCAGCTAATCCCAGCTAATCAAAATAAAGTGTAACCAAATTAACAATTATTATAAATCAGTACGTTGTATTCTAATGCAGCAAACAAACAGCTCATCCATCTGCCTGGATTTACTCGCTCTTAGAGGGCATAAAAAGAATATGGTTTGGGTTCAGTCCGGTCAGGTCATTTGGGTCAGGTCAAGGGGTTTTGTTTACAGTCAATCTTTGGCTAAATGCCCACACAGACAACTGGAAGCAAGCAGCATGACAAATATGTGCTTTAAAATAAACACCCAACCTCCAGCACCTAATCTTATCATTTGACAACAAACCACTGCAGAAATTCAACTCTCGACTGTCATTCTGCCTGTTTGGCTGACATAAGAATTAAGTACATTGAACATTTATATTTATGAAGCCTTCCATAGAAATGAAATGTTATCTCTGCCAAAGCTCACATGTAGAAGAAGAAGGGGAAAACTATCCTGACAAAAAATCCCGAGCTCCACAAAGAGGTGCTCTGTAGGGAATATTGAGCCAGATATACCATACAGTGTGGGAAAGACATGTCACAAACACATTTCCCAGCATCCTTCACTCGGGTCAGTAAAGAGTGTCACCATGTGCCTGGAAAACACTGCCAATCCAGAATGAATAAGCATGGTGATGCTGGGGGATATTAATGTCCCTCGAGATGCAGAACTATGCCAATTATAGTTTGAGAAACAGCAAAAAGAGGAAAAAAGTTCACTTAAACACTCTTCCCCTTTTTTGTTCCCACTGAATCAGTGGGTCTGACAGCAGATGTTTGCAAATTTTCTCTTGGCTGGGGTTATGCTGAAGATAAACAAACATTGCAGTCCTTCTGTCTCGCGTTTATTTGATAGGACTTGAGCTGAAGGTCTCAGCATCACAAAATCCCACAGGACCGATCCGTTCCCTCATGAACTAAAGCCTCCCCAATCTGCTCCAAGTATTTTTTCCCAAAAGTTTTGCAAAATAGTTTGTGTTTATAATTATGTACAATAACATAAAAATTAAGTCAAATGTCTATTCAATTCATTTCATGTTTATTTCTACAGCACTTTTACAATGTAGATTGCGTCAAAGCAGCTTAACATAGAAGTTCTAGTAAATGTTATATAAGATTCTGTTTCTAGAACATTAATATTCTTGAAACAGCAAATTCAGTACCTTAACTCAACATGCCAAAAGTCAAAATGTCAGGAACGTCCTGTAAATCAAGTACAAATAATGTTACAGGAGATCGATCTGGACATAGACATTAGTTTTGTCTTTCTAATTATTATTTCAGACCCATAAAATAAATTACTGCTAGATAACGATCACCTGTTTTTCCTGACATGGCTAACATTCGGCATGTATCAGCAAACAAAAGTCCACATTTAACCGAATAAACAGTGATCCATCAGATCCTGTATGTCAGAAAGTATGGTTTACTGCTGAACAACTTATTTTATCATGGTAAAATAACACAAGAAATTGAACATCGGAACTTCAATCTCCTCTGAAGCTCAGACGGTTTGCTTAGAGAAGCTGTCAATCACATCTGTCAATCACAATGACACGCCCCGTGTTTACAGCATAAAATTACTGGCTAAAACCATACTGTTTACAAAAATGAACACCTGAACCTATATTAGCATGATAACTAGTGCCTAAATGAACCAAAACCAACTTTCAGGAAATTTTATTGCAAGTGTATTCAATTGTTTTATTTGGGCTTAAGTCTCGTTGGTTAACATGGGGGAGGCATGCTATTATGTGCTGCAGGTGATCTAACAGCCAGGAGCGTCAATCAAAATGAGGCCTTTGGCACACTTGGTTTAGACCACATAAATAAGTAAAAATAAATAAAAACATAAAATTCAGTAGTAGATTATCATGCAATCAATGCTATTGTTTATGTCTGAATATTGCAATAATGGACACATAAACATGGATACATAAACTGATGAAAAAAAATGGCCAAAGGAATTCTCGGTCAGCGCCACATATCACACAGTCATGTTTTTAAAAAAAAAATCAGATCAATCTATTGCCATTTGGCGTGAAAGCACATATTTAGGTGCTAATATGTGTACTTTAAGTACAATTAAGTAAGTTTATATTCAATGAAGATATCAATATAGACCGTCCTTTGACCGGACTGAACCCAAACCTTCTACATCTTCTTTTTATGTCCTCTGAGAGCGAGTAAATTAAAGTAAAAGTTAGATGGATTCACGATAAGCAGTGTGTCACTTACATCACAATACACCATTCAAATGTATAATAATTATTAATTTGGTTACACTCTATAAAGGTGACAAGTTTTGTACTTTAATTTATGAGTCTTGGATTTGAGTTATTACACAATAACTTCAGACAAGCACACCTCAAACTTTTTCTAAGAACATCATCCTGCTTTGCTGCTAATCTGTTTCAACATCACATGAATTCCATTTGCACTCCAGAGATTTGATTTCAGTAATGTCTTTGCACATTGCCACATCAATCTGCAAGCCTTCGTAATAGTAATTTAACTCTTGATCTGATTCAAGAGTACCATCCTTTGCGAGGATTAAGTGAAGTAAAGCCATATTATTTTTTTTCTGCAGTGATCCTGAGGGATAGGAGCGAAATGTGCCTTAAAAGAGCTCATAATTAGTTTGGAATAGGCCACTGAGAAAATACAATAGGGTACATGAGAAATTGCATTTCAAGTTCAGGTTCAATCAACTTGTCAGTTTATGTTTTAAATAGCAATTAATTTTTAATAGAAATGCACAAATGAAGATTTTATTAGTCAAATCTGCAATTAAAGAGACTTTTTACACTAGCGGCCAGGAAATTAATACAAGGGTATCCACAAAGTTTCAATTGGCTGATCTTATTTATTAAAATACTTGAAAATTGAAAGGAGCATATATCCATATTGTGCCTGAGGAGATAGTGTCAAAGGTAATTGCGAACACCCAAGAATCTATCTGATTAAATTAAATTAAACCGTTGTTGCTTGAACCTCTCACTTTCGGGGCTCTTTTATGTCCATTGAGAACGGGGAAAATGAACAATAACTTGCTCTAATGAGTCCACAGCACAAAGAGGCCATAAACTGCCCATGGCAAAGGTTTTTCTGAGGTTTTTCATGAAAACTTTGGGACTTTGTTGTGTTCTTGTCATTACTAGGAAGCAAATGCCCTCTTCATCTGCCCCTGTGGCTTGAGCATGTCTATAGTGATAATGAAAACTAATCTAAAAATCACACTTAAACTCAAGAGGATAGAATGGAAATGGAGGAATAGGTTTTAAACCTGAAGAGGCATGTTTATAGAACATGGGCTGAAGGAGGAAATGTGTTTGTGTGTGTGTTGCATTAGCTTTGCTTTTTTCAATGTTTTTCCATTACACAACCATTAGAAAGACTTCTTTTTGTATAAAGGTATCATCACTGTTAAATGGGTTTTTGTAACGATATACAGACTGGGAATTGTCATTCACTTTCCATAAGTCTGGAAATGCTAATAGCTATACCACAGCCCTGCAATGACACATCATAATGGCTGTTTCAACGGCATTTCAGCAAAATGATGGTACACGCTGTACTGTGAGAGAAGTAAGAAGAAAAATAGAAAATAAAGAGAGAGAGAGAGAAATCATTTTTTATAAGAAAAATATATAAAAGAGAATATATATATATATATATATATATATATATATATATATATATAGATGTATATACCACCATTCAAATGTCAGCGGTAAGTGATGTTTGGGGGACAAAGTCTCCAACCAGTTCCAAACACCTAATACTTATTTTGTAAATTTTTTTTTATTATTATTTACATAACTATTTATGACATTTCTTCCTAATGCGGAAAAAAACAAAACAACAACAACAACAACAACTTTATTTTACTTTTTATAACATATTAAAAAGCTCTGGTAACATTCTTATTTATTTTTATACAGCATCAATATTTTTAAAAAATGAAAACAACACAAACAAACTGAAAACAGTTGCATAAAATGCTCTAAATGACTTTATAATTTTATTATTTAATATATGGACAAAATGTTACCAGAGCTTCATAGAGTAAAAGTAATATTAATGTTTTACAAAAAAAACTATTAAGCTAATATATTCACTAAATTCAGTGAAACTGAACATTTTCAAATAGTCTTTTATTATATTTTTTCTATAGATGTAGATGTGTGTATATGTTTGGTCCTGGTTTTCATAATGCTGTGGGGACATTTGGTGCCTACAATTAACACCAGTAATTCTTAACCTTGTGGAAACATTTGTCATTCATCCATTTTCCTTTAGCTTAAAGGGTTTCGAAACACCAAAATATGTTTTTTTGAGATGTTGACAGTCATATATATATGCCGCACGTTGCTAAAAACACTATTAGGACACAAATGTTTAACTAAAAAGTGAAAATTGGTTGTTTTTGAGTAAATTTGTTCTTCCGGTTTTAAAAGAAACTCTGAAGCAATGTGACGGCGATTAGATCATTGTATAAATTCCAGCATGGAGACTGAATGTCTTTGGCAGTGTCTGTCTTTGAGTTTTCAGCATTAATGTATGAAAAAGACTTTGAACCAATCAGCACGCTCTATTGTAAATGAGGTGCAACTTCATTAATATGCATGATAGATTCGAAGACGCCATGTTGTGTTGCCAACTGTGATTAAAACAAGTGAAAAAAAAAAGGTTTGGATACAAGGGGTCATCAGTGTTGCATCTATAAATGTGCCTCAACGAAGGTTTTGTTTCCATTTTCCAGCTATGAGAGCACCGTTGCGTGTTGGCCCACATTTGACTGTGAATTACAATGCGCATTTTGTGACAGGATAGTCTATGCACACACGGCTGTTTGATGCTATTCTCTACACCTACTGAGTGTCTTAATCTTCCGAGAAATGCAGAGAGTTTTTCTCCCATTCCACCATTAAGACAACACTCTACCAGCAGTTCCTTGCATCCAATATCTCGTTTGTCATGGAGGGCATAAATGAAATGTTCCTGAATGAAAGTGAAAGTGCCAAACTGCAGTTAAAGTCGACAAATTAAGAATGAAACACCAGACATTACATGAAACTCCGGAGGAAATGACGGTAGAGTGGCTATGATGCAATGATGTTAATTGAGTTATGTGCTATAACATGTAAAACAGCCCATGAAAGGAACATTCACAAAACAACTCATGTAAACATGTTAATCATGTTATTATCTTATTCAGATTAAGGCAAAGTATTAGATTACTGATGTCCATGTAAAAGTAGTCACTGTCTGTCTCCCCTGCTTCTCTGTTTGTTTTGCCTCTGTGAAAATCAGTGCGTGCTTGAACTGAAACTCCCCTTTTCATGCAAACCCTTCCCACTTTCACCACTCTACTCTCCCATTGTCTTTTCATGATCTTGCTTATTGCCCTGCATCGCTAATATGCTGTTCATAAGCATTTAAAAAGCTTACAGCCTATTGCAAGGACAACCGCTAACAAACAAAGACCACTGGCTTTATTTATAGGACATTAGATTGAATTAGACACAGTGGATTTGTTTGTTTTCATCTCTGGATCAAAATCTCTTCACGTCACTGTGTATGCTGGCAGTCAAATTGACCCATGTAACTATGTTTGATCACGGGCGAGCTGGTAAAAACTCGACTGAAGCTTTTTATTTTAATCCTCTAAAGGCTGGCAGTGTACAATAATCCCTGCCGCTCCCTGAGTTCAGCTCTACAGCTCCACAGTCCACACCTCCACGCCTCACTGCTTTATATTAGGTCAGGCAGTGTAAAGCAAATACCCATTAAACAGACCACACAGTCGGGAGAGAGAGAGAACGACAGACCCGAAACACAAGCCCGGTCAGCAATTGCCTTGTCTCTTGGTCTTGTTTACCTGAACTGGCTGGTTTTCTGTTATCCCGTGGTAAGCCGGCGTGGAGATGAAAGCAGGCAGACTGACTCACAAATAGATGTGCACTTAACTTGCCAATCCAAGTATGCACTCATTTAACTGCACATGTAATACAAATAATGGGAGAGATGGAGTCTCACAAGGGACAAATTGAAACACAAATCACATTGAATAACGATGTTTAGAAAACTCAGTTGAAAATCAATTGTATTTAATAATCAATTGAATAAATGTATTTCATAATCACCACACAACTAAGATGTATATTCTCTAAACTTTGAACAAAGCTTTCATTAGAGATGTTAACACTTCACAATAAGGTTGTATCAGTTAATACATTTACTAACACAAACAAACATCGAACAATATATTTATTACAGTAAATATTCATATTAATTAGTTATGAAAAATAAAGTAGTTCATTGTGAGCTTATGTTAACTCACGGCAAGCATGAATTTTAATGGTAATAATGCATTAGTAAATCATAGTTAGCTAAATTAATTAATGCTCTACAAGTATTGTTCATTATTAGTTCATGTTTGTAAATATATTAACTAACATTGACTAATAAAATCTTATTGTTAATGTGTGACCTAAGAGATTTGCTGAAAAGTATTAAATGCAGCAGTTAAAGTAAAGATTTTAAATATGGTGCATAAAAATGTAGCAATATTCATAAATTTTCCTTCGACTTAGTCCCTTATTTATCATGGGTTGCCAATAGTGGAATGGACCGCCAACTATTCTGGCATATGTTTTAGGCAGGGGATGCCCTTCCAACTGCAACCCAGTACTGGGAAACACCCATACACTCTTAAATTCACCCAAACACTAAGGCCAAATCCACAGAAACTTCTACAGATTGTTGAGCCCATCGTTCTATTTATTTATCTAAATGTGTCTAAATGTAAATTTATTCAGGTTTTTTATATTCATTTCAAATACTGATTAGTAAACTAATGTTTAGATGTTTTTTGTACATTACAATTTGTAATGTAATATTTTCTGTGTATTTTAGTGAATGTATTATGTATTATTTATATGTAACGGATGTACTGTATGAGCCTATGACCAATTGTAACTTTAAGTACTTATTCAAATCCTGTTAGAAGTACTCTTTATTCAAGTTTTCAGCCATACTCTGAAAACAATCAGGTGGTGTAACAGATTACTTTTTTTCCAAGTTCAATCTCTAAATCAGTATTGATTGGCAAACGAGAAATTGATATTATTAATCCAGCTCTACTGTCAACAAAGCTGAGATATTTACAATTTTGTGAATGAAACAGACATTGACATACACTAATGTGTCAATTGGAGACTTCGGCATGGATTTGATTTTACAAAATGTTTCCAACCATACTTAAATTAATAAATTAGCAATTTTAACCAGTGACACAGATTGTGTCTTGCATTGTCTGCCAATGGCATCACATACAGTTAATCTCATATGTTGGTTTTACTTCGATGGAAATCATGGAGAAACACTTCCTGAAGAAATGTGGATTTAGTACTCGTAGCACAGAATATTCCACTTATTCATTACTTTTTGCTACTGCCTTTGCCACTAAAAATAACTCCATAAGATTAAAATGTATGGATGAACCAAAGACTGAAGTAGACGTTGCGACAAGCTCACTTTAGATCAACACTATAATTTCCCAGAATAAAAATAAAAAAATAAATCCACACAGAACAGCACAGAATCTGATATTTTTAATTCTGATTTGTGCCACTTTCAGATGTGGTATTAAATAAGATACAGATCTGATGTTTTGCAACATCGACACGCATCATTATTCTGTACTGGTTAGTGCTGCAAACACCTACTCCTCAGTGGCATGGTTTAGGACCATGATCTGTTCACACTCTAAATCTGATACTGGTCACATTTATAACAACAGTGTGAACAGCTATGCAAATAAAAATCTGATTTGAGCAATAAGCCATGCAGTGTGAACGGCCATTTTGGTGACTGTTGCTTTAAATTCAACTGAGATTGTGCTCCCAGCCCTCTTTTGAAAAGTAGATGGAGTCACAAATGCCTGTGTGTTAGCATAGTGGCAGATTCAAAAACAATGCTAATGAGAGAGAGATTGTCCTTAATGGAGGGCTTTCCCACATTTGATGACATGTATAAAGGGCGAATGTCAATCAAAGTGTTTCTGCAGACTGTTTTTATGAAGTGCGATTATAAAAATAAAATTAATACCTTTTTATCATTAGAAGCTGGCTATAGTTACAGACTGTTGCCACAAAACTGTGTTTAAACCTCTTATAAAAGTGATTATTGCATAATAGGTCCCCTTTAATGGCAATGCATATTTAAAATGTTTATTGCAGGCAAACTGAATTTGAAAATGCTGGTTTTCAAAAATCACTGTAAATTAGGATCAGATCCGCCCTGTGAAAATAAACCCTTAAGAATTTGCATCCAGAGCACTAAAACCCAAGCCTTTATTTGCAAACATACTTCTGCATGATTCCCCCGCTTTTATCTTTATCAAATATGCACTAAATATTACTGTGGAATTGCAAATGAGAAGTGCATGATACATAAACATTAGGAATTAGAAATTTGATGTATTAATGTGCGTTAAAGTACTGCCACAAGAAACTATTGCAATATTATGAAAGATTTCATGGCAGCATACAATACAACAATCACTTGTTTTCTCAATCTGTTCATTAACATTAATGTTCCAAAACTGACATTGTCTAATAAATAACTAACTTAACAATCGCCTTAAAGGGATAGTTCACCCAAATATGAAAATGTATTCATCCTCAGGCCTTGTGAGATGTACAGTAGCTGACTTTTTTTCTTCAGTAGGACATTAAAGAAGACTATTAGCTGAGTCCTTGCCTATTCGTATTATGAAATGTCGATGTTTAACTACAATTTGAGAGTCACAAAAACAAACAAAAAACAAACAAACAAACAAACAAACAAACCTATCCAGGCAAAACAAAATAAGGTCACGCTTTATTTTGATGGTCCGTTTGATGAGTTTAAGATACATTGCATCTACATGTCAACTAATTCTCATTAGATTATAAGTAAACTGTTGGGGTTAGGGTAGGGATTAGTGTAAATTGACATGTACTGGCAAAGTTACTTAGTCAGTTAAATGTCTGTTGAAGAACAGTAACAACAGATATTAGGCAGACAGTCTACTAATACTCAGATGGACCATCAAAATCAGGGCTATTCAATTACAAATTTAGTTGGGCCAGATTGTCAAACCAAGAAGGTTAGCTAGGCCAGTCATTTTAGCGGCAAAGCAGCTCATATGGACAAATTTTAAAACCAACACAAACAAATTGAATGAAAAACATAAGGTTTATTTGTCATTTCTTTTTTAACTTTGGTCAGTTTACACAACAAAAGGTGCATACAAAAAGAGCTGAATTAACAGAATCTGAGGGTGTACTCATACGATGTACAGTTGCCTTGAACTGGGCTGAAGCACGCTTGTCCCCCCTCCCGTCTTCCCCGATGGCCCGCACTCACGTTGCATTCGGGCCTGAGCACACTTACGTCATTGATGATGCGCTGTTCAGTTTAAGAAGCGCTCTCGCTCAGCACAGTCAAGATTTCTTTATATCGTTATATCATTTTAATGGTTTAGAATGCAGTGACATGCAGTCAAATATTTCGCCGAACAGATCAGCCACTTTTGACACTCATGAACAATCATAAAATCTTCATACTGCCCGAATTAGAAGGTTTGCTAAAGGTGCAGCTGTGGTGCAGTGAGGGGTTTGCATCTTTAATAATCTACAACAGTTTGCATTCCTTAAACAGTAAGAATGATTAATAAATTTATATGAAACAGGCCCTTAAAAGTCACGTCTCATCTTCAGTTTCGGGCTCAGCTACGCTTTGCACCCTACAAGTGTACCGCGCCTGAGCCCGAGTGAACTGTGCTCAGGCGCACCGCTTCCAATCGGGCGTGCTCTGCATTGTTTGCGTGTTGCAGGCTATGTAATGGCTATGTAATTTACGTGGGAATTTGCGTTTTTGGCGGGACCAAAGACATAATAAATACTTTATATTTATATTAATATAATATATTAAATAACAATTAATAAATAATATATATTAATTTATTATCTATGGGAGGAACCACAGGCTGGGCCACTCGGAGGTTGATTCTGGGCCGCATGTGGCCCATGGGCCGCCAATTGAATAGCCCTGATCAAAGTGTTACCCAAAATGAATGAATAAATAAATAAAAATAAACACCTATTTACATAATTTACTGAAGAGAAAAGGTCACCTACATCATGAATTGCCTAAAGGTGTGGAAATTAACAACATATTTATCATTTTTAGGTGAACTATACCTTAAATTTAAAAAGCCCTGCAGAAAGCCCAGCAGAAACACAGAGATTGCTGCCGAAACGCATCAAATCTAACATCATATTCTTAAAAATACATGAAAAGTCAGAAAATAAATAAATAAATAAATAAAACACCGTAACCTTCACATCAAATGTGATTCCTGGCATAAGAGCCAATCAGACTGTAATCATCACCTCAATTCATGGAGGAAACGGCAAATCCCTCTAGGATATTGAAAAACTTTTTTGACACTGACATAGTCCCTGCCAACTTTCCTGCTATTTGCATTGTATTTAGGCTCACGGAAAAGGTTTCAGCACTCGTTCCAGCATTTCAGCTCACCTGGTTGTACACTGAGCTGCCATTGAAGTCATAGGTGAGGACTTAGCTGCAAATACCAGCTGCCAGGGCTGAGACGCCTGACCTTTTCCTTTTGCATTTCATATCCCCTTAAGGAGAACATGCTTCCCTTCCTTCTTTAATGTCCTCTCTCTTTTCAGCAGCTTATATGACAGGCTGACTGTACAGCGGGTGTGAAGTACCCCTGCGGCTTTCTGACTGAATACAACCTAGCACGAGCTACCGAAACAACACAAAATAAGTGAAAAGTCTCATATTACAGTATGTTAGAGGACGTACAGTAGGAACTTGTGAATCTTAGTTTGGCAGAGATAGGAAGACTGATGTTAATAGTTTTTTTTGACGTATATATAGACGTATATGCATAGAAAGTATATTACATTCATTCATTCATTCATTCATTCATTCACTTTTGGCTTAGACCCTTTTCTCATCTGGGGTCGTCACAGCGGAATGAACCATCAACTTATCCAGCATATGTTTTACAGAGCGCATGCCCTTCCAGCTGAAACCCAGTACTGGAAAACATCCATACACACTCATTCACACACATACACTACGGACAATTTACCTATACCACATGTCTTTGGACTGTGGGGGGAAGCCCACGCCAACATAGGGAGAACATGCAAGCTCCACACAGAAATGCCAACTGACCCAGCCCAGACTTGAACCAGTGACCTTCTTGCTGTGAGGTGATTTATGTTTTTGTTTCAAAGAAATCTTCAGATTGCACCTGATGGGCCAATTCAGATACAAAGCTGGATGGCTAAAACAAAAGATGACGTCTTTTGTCTATTTTTTCTTTGAATGCCTAGGCTCTCAGTCCATTACTCGCAAGACTTGTTGTTGCTTTTAACAGCTATAGAGGCTCAATTTAAGCTTTTATGAGGAGAGAGAGAAAAAGAAACTTTTCACAAATATAGTTTTTTTTTTCTTTCCTCACACATCTTTGTGAAACAGAGGACAAATATGTTGTTTTTGGGCATAATTAGCAGTATTTATTAGAGCAAAGTGAATGAAGTGTAAATTAAGTCGTTCTGTTTTCTCTTTCTTCTCGCAGCTGTCAGTAAAAGTAGAACCACCTGACACAGAAAACAAAGAAGAGCTCTAAGTTCTTACTGCTCCATATGGACAAAGAATCGCTGTCTATCAGAATAGATGTCGAGTCAGCACCTGTCCTCCCATTGGCTCCTGCACTTTTGCATTTGCATCATGACCTGAGCCGCAGGAACATCTGCTTGTAAATTTCTCAAGACAGGTTGTTTATTTGACAGATTCCAGGTTCTTTCTGTTGAGACAGATGCAACCTGAGCTCATGAAAAATATGTGCCTGTAGTGACATTTTTGCAAAGTTTTATCGCTCCTTGTATGATTCACAGAATTGTTCAAGTGAAATGTCCAGTGAGGGGCAAAAATAAAAACAGAAAAATATATAAATAATAGTAAAAAAAATTACAAACATGTTCAGTTTTTTTTTTAAAGATACAGATAAATGTGACTGCGGCAGCATTAATTATGATAGAAATTAGAGAACATTTTCAGATACCTCTCAGTTATTGGTGCTAATTTTTACCTGGTGGTAAATTGTTTATCTTATAAATCTTATTTAATTTGCAACCTCATTTTATTCACTGACTTTTTAAGATGGTAAGTCTTTATAAAGTAACTAAACTCTCCAACAGCAGGTTGCCTTGTCCACATGAAGACCAAAGGGATAAACCATTCAGCCATAGCAAGAGTCATTCCAAATCAGTGACATTTTTACACTGTCACTAAGTCATTCAAGTACCGCCCAAAATGCTGGTTTTCCATGAAAGACAAATGCAGAAGAGCACAAGATATTGCAGAGAATCCTTATGGTCAATTGATTCTGTACTGCACTGAACAAGGTAAAGACTTGTCATGGTATATAGTGTGAAAAGTTGGACTAAAAGGCCACTGTGACTAGCAGAAAGAGTCTAAAGCTAAGACTAACCTATGTTAGGGAGAATACTCCCAAATTGATTTGGGGCACCCTGAAAAAAAGAAATGATGTGGGCCCCCATTACCCTCTGCCTATATCAGTGCTTTTCAACCTTGTCCCTGGAGGACCACCAACACTGCATGTTTTCGATGTCTCATTTGTCTGTCACACCCATTACAGGTCTTTTAGTCTCTGCTAATGAGCTGATGATCTGAATCAGGTGTGTTTGGGTAAGGAGACATGAAAAATGCTGGTGGTCTAATGAGAACGTGGTTGAGAAACACTGGCCTATATCATAATGTACATTATAGATACAGATATATGTAGCAAAAACTAATACACATTTCAATCAATAATAAACATTGAATTTTGACCATATAATGCTTGCTATGGTGTTGTGTCTTGGTAATAATAATAATAATAATAATAATAATAATAATAATAATAATAATAATAATAATAATAATAATAATAATAATAATAATAATAATGAAAAAAAAAACAGTACCCACACAGCAGTGGTATGGTACTTTTTCCACTAAAATAAACCTGGCAGAAAAACAAAACAAAAAAACTGCCACATTAACTTGTTTTATTTTCATGGTGCTTCTGGTACACTGAATTATGTTTTTGTTTCATTTTAACCTGTTTGTCTTACTGTTCGACCAATTTCATCTATAACTTCAGCTGCCACATCAACACTAGTATCATGGTCACTAGTGATCCAGCTTGTGCAGATCGCTGAAGAACTACAAATCTGCCACTTTAAAGAACTAAATATCCAGTCATGCACCGCTCACACGCACCTGTTCCTCATTCCGTTGATTAGACACACACAGCTGGAGGAATGTTACGGACTGATTACAAGGACATTAAATACAGTGCACTATAAATACTAAGTATTGGAATAAACCATTTTTATGGAGGAGTAAAGAGCAGAAATTTAGAAAACTATTTCATCACACTACATATTTCTGTGGTTTTCTTTAAAATATTGGGCAAACAACTAATAGAAATAGAAGAAATAGTACAACTGCTGGATATTGTCACCACCCTTCCCCCTGTACCAGGTGAGCTACCGAGGAAAATTGCTATGTTGGAAAAGCCACACATACAGTGACAAATTTGTAATCCAAAAATGATAATGTATTAGTCAACAATCCTGCACTATGGGAAAATTATTTTGGAGTGAAAACCCTGTATTGTGCAAGAACCCATGCAGGAATGAGTGTTAGTTATTGATAATCTGGTTTATGATCATTATTTTCGTGAAAGAGTAAACATTACTTCTAGAGTTAATTTTCAGGTGAAAACTGCAGAAAAATAGCTGTCTAGATAAGATTTTTTTGTTTGCAGTCAGTAAGCCAAACATTCTTTCGTTTTTCTTTTTGATGTCCTTGAATAGACAGCGATGAACAGAGAATCTAAACTATACTCAAAGTCATTTACAACTTCTGGGTTTGTATCAGTAACTGAAGGGCAGAATGCACAAATAAACTAACTCACTTTATGCTTTTCCGGATATTTCTGAGACTATTGTCATTCACAGTGCAAGTTTGCTCTGTTCTAATTAGCTGAACGCTCAATGCTTGCATGGATTTGCCATCACAAAGCAAGAAGTAGAGGGACAAAATAATTGCAGTATTATTTTCTGTCTTAATTAAGTGGCTAAGGCTTCTTACAAGTGTAAAAAATTTAATCCCTTTTCTAAATCCCATATAATTTAATGTGAAAGAAATCAAATAAATAAGGGAGGCTCTGGCTCTCCATTTTGCCTTTTTGAAAGGGTTTTGATATGGATGATTAGGTGTGCGCACCGTGAAAAGCCCATTACGATTGCGTGGTGTCATCAAAGCACTTGCAGCCCTGGCAGAGGAGTCACCACCCTAATCCAACCCTAATTCTCGTGCTCCAGTCCTGCAGCTGACGAGAGGTATGGGGGCCTTGCTTAAAACTCGCTGATTGAATGTCATCCAATGAAAAAGATGGAAAGAAAGATAAATGGATTTGGAATTAGACTCAATTATGTGGTGTGATAAATACAATGGAGAGTCCCTTTCATTTTGTCCTTCCTGCACTCATAGTAGTTGGTCAGATATTTTCAGTCCTTTTCATCTAGCTGTAGTCACTTCATGGGAAATGATCAATTGGAGTGTGTCATTGGACATGCACACACCAAAAATAGATATTTGTATCTTTATAGGGACTTCCCAAATATGTAATTTTTTTTACTGAACAAACTATCATTCTCCCTATTATTTAACCCCAAATCCAACAATCACAGAAAACTATTTTTCCATTTTCAAAATACTTTATTCTGTAAGATTTAAGCCATTTTCCTCTGACCAAAAAAAATAAAGTCTCCACAAAGTCAAAAATTACTGGTATTGCTATACTTGTGGGGACCAAATGTGACCAAATGTAAGAAATACAAGGTAGATGCACAAACAAAAAGGCTTGAAAAACGTATATTCTTTAATGATAGTACTTTTCAACACACTTCAGTGCAATTTTTTACAATACATTTTGTGATTATGCAACTAATTAAGTTCTGCTTAAGCACATAAATCGATATATATTCATGGTCATTTCTGTCATTCTGGCTGCTAGAGATTCACTTGTTTTATTGTTTCTGCAGTTTCGAAACAACATGTAAAGGCTCTTTCCTCTTGTGTAAGGGACCGAGCACACGAAACATGCTTTTTACGTTGAGAGGCGCCTTTTTTGAATGGTTTACTAATGGCCGCAAGCATTTTGTGTGCTGCTCATGCACCCTGTGCACCTCATGTTTTAACCTCCTGCTGTGCCTTGTGTTTTTGCCGTTGTGTGCTGTTCGCTGGCAGTTGAAAAAAGTCAACTTGTGCAGTGCTGCAGTCTGGGCGCCGGAGGTTGGAGAATCTGCAGGTGGGAGTGGTCACCGGCTGGTGTACAGGCTGGCCCTTCAGGATCAATGCGAGGGCTTGTCAGACAGGGATCAGTCAGACACTACCACTACTACTGCCACCACCACTACTACTACCATCACCACCATCAGTACTACTACCCCCATCACCACCACTACTATTACTACTACCACCTCCACCACCACTACTTCTACCACCACCACAACCACTACCATTATTACTACCACCACCACCACATCTACTACTATTACTACCACCACCACTAACTCTATCACAACAACATCAACAACTACTACTACTACAACACAGACATGTTATTAATTCTACACATCTTATAATGAAGCCTTTTTATAAACAGCTAGTGTATGCTATGTTGTTGGCAAGGGAATTGCTCATCTTCGTCTTGCTTGGTTTTCTAGGTTTGTCTTATTAATATTCATATCTTTATGCATATTCATACAAGGTCTTGTGGAATCTAACAATTAAATTAGACAAATATGTTATCCCAATTTGGAAATTACAATAGAGTGTATGATACCAGTGTGAAAATACTCTCAACCCCCTTATATACCTTTGAAAAGGAGCTGATTTAATATAAAAATAAGAAAAAATAAGAAAGGCTCAATAAGAATGAAGCGCTAAACCAAAAAAAAAAAAAACTTTTTTAAAAGAACCCGGATGTGAGCCAAGACAGTGTTTGTTTGTAATCTGTAATTTCATCTCTATTCAGTTTTCTAAGAACTCAATTTAGCTTGAGCACTATAGCAAGTTTTTTTTTAAGTTGTAGCACCTTTTCTCAAAGGCCTTCCGAAAAAAAGCAAAGCTGTCCACCTACACCATCTCACAAGAGCAGGTCTTTTATGCTGCACACAGTCAAAGAAGAAGAGGAAGAAGGAGAGCAGAAAAAAAAACGATCAAAGCTGAAGTCATCCCCGTCGAAGTCTCCCACAGAGCTAAACATGATTGCCTGTCATGGACAATAACACTTTCATTCCAAGCTAATTTCATAGAGGGTGACTTCTCGATTTGATATTTGACTCGCCTTGGTTTCACAACTTTGAACAATAGATTCAAGACAGTGGGACTGGTTTACAATGTATATATCGAGTCCCGGTCTTCATACAGAGGTTTAGCTCATTAACTACTTCTGATGTAGAAAACAGTGGGAAATTGATTTTAGTTGATATTATATCACTTGATATGAGAAGTTGATATTAACTTTTTCCATGTTTAAGGGCTGTAATTGGGTCTCCGGTGTATCTACCCAGCCAAGAAGTGTGAAAAAAGGACAAACCAGCTTTGTTTTGCTAAGCCTTTCTCTGCAAGCATGTATATAAAAAATAATGAGGCGTTCAGATTTTGGTCCCCTATTGACATAGGAAGGGAATCTTATGTAGGGGATAAAGTACATCTAGGCAATTGTTATCACAAATAAAACCCAATGGGCTTATCAGCAGATGTTGTACAGTATAAGACTGAAGGGCTTTATTCTGAGAAATTAACCGCCTGGATGTACTTTATCCTGTTTATTACATGTCTATAAAGCACAAAACATTACAAACATTATTCTGAGCCATAATATTAACTCCTTATTTAAGTGCAAAGCTAAGAGGAACAAAAAACATCTGAATGGAGCATACACTAACCTATTATTCAAGTTGGCACCAAACAATAAATAAAACAATAAATATGGATGTAAACGTATTCACTGATGGTCAAGATTATTTGAAGTACATGGTTGAACCTGTGTTATTTCAGCGATTATTATCTCAGAATAGCATACATGGAATGTCATGATTGACCAATCAGAATCAAGTATCCCAGACATCTGATTAATAATAAAAATAATATTTAATCTACACATTTACACCCAAGGTACAACTACAGCAGTCACAATTTTTGTTTACCCATGGTAGCAGATTCAGACACAGTTTCTGCACCAGAAAAAAAGAACAAAATGTTCTGTTGCAGGATTTATCAATAGACTCCTGATATTCGAGCCACTGAGGACACTGTGGTTGAATTAATTTTTTAAAGAAAATGTGCAAGACTGTCTGCTTCAGCAATGATGAGTCAAGACCAAAACGTTGTTCTAACATCATATCTAAAAAAAGTATGTAATTTCATATTTGGAATATGATTTCCAAAATTAATTTCCGAATGTCTTTGTTAACTTAATATAACTATCATTGTGAAAAAGAAGTGTGCTTAACTGTATTGAAAGTGTATTTTTTAGTACTTAAAAGTATACTTATTAAAAAGTGCAATTGGAGATAATATATCAAAATTAATGTTAAAGGCCATTTAAGAGTAGCGTAAACTTTAAAGGTCAATAAGTCTTTTGTGTCACCAGATTGTGTCTGTAAAGTTTTAGATCAAAACACCCATCAGATTATTTATCATACCTTTCAGAATATTGGAATTTTCTGCTCTGAACAATATGTAGCTGTTTTTGTGGCCTGTGCAAGTTAAATAATGCAAGTTAGAGTGTGCCTCACGCTCCATTCACACAGTGTGTCAGCGTCAACACTTCCCATACACTTTGAATGGGTGACACCAGGCGTTGCCGAACTGCATTGTGTCAGCACCGTTTCAGTGGCATTGCTCGCTGCAAAAGTTGAGCCAATCAAATCGCTTTATGCAAATATTCCAGGTCCGACAGTAGCCGATTGTGGATTAATTTCATTGGCTGATGCTGCTATGACAATTGCGCCAGCCCCAAATTCAGACATGCCCTCGGTCAAGCATTGGCGCTAAAGTTTGTGTGAATACACGGCCAATTTTCGCCTCGGCTGCGTCAGCAAAACAGCACAATGACAGACATGAAGGAAGCAGATCTCACGTAATGTTTTTGAGAAATACTACAGCAAGAACTTTCCCATATATTATTTGATGTATTTGTTGTGGAGTTAATTCAAGCCTTTCTGCAATGGGAAGTCACACACAATGTCCGAAGTTCACACATATACAAAGATGCACACACACATTGGACACACACAGCGTGCACATTTAAATTTGCACTGTTTTTGTGCTCAAATGTGACAGGATATAGGTTAATATCCACTTCTGTATGGATATCCGTTATGTTAATGTACAAAATAAATCTGAGTTAATATCCACAAACCGGGATTGAAGCGTCTTTTTTTTTATAATTGTTCTGACACGCGGCTGTGCTGACAAAGTAACGACCGGTAAAATCGCTGTAATTCATTACAAACATGCCCTGTTTTAAAAATTTTTTCAACTTGTAAAACTCCTTCTTGGTCACAGTTAATGATGATTAATGATCACAGCGAGCTGAACAAATCTTTTAATCCCAGTTGCTTTGCGCACATCCTGTCTTGTTGACATGATTATATGCGTTACTACGGAGACATATTAATATGCTGCTGTCAATAAATTCAGTGGGCGGGAAAACCAAACTCCTACATCACGTTGTGGTGGGCCTTAAAATGGGAGGGATTTGGATCCTATTTTAAAGTCAGAAAATTAAAAAAAGAGACTTGTAGTCTTTCTATCACCCCAATATGACTGTGGACACATTATACCTACACACAGTTTTGTCCAAAAAGCTTACAAAAGATGATTTTCATCATAGGTGCCCTTTAAATGCTATTTTTCAACACACTTAAGTGCAATTTTTAACAATACACTTTGTGACAATGCTAATAATCTGCTTAAACACATTTTAAATCAATATATTTTCATGGCCATTTCTGCCAATTAGTTTGAAAGAGATTCAGTTTCAGAACAACATGTAAAGACTTCGCCCTCTTGTGTAAAGCAGCAACTCATTTGCATTTAAAGGGACATGCAGAAAATTTGCTCACACGACAAGCTACAATAATTCAGTGTGGCATTTTGTGCTGAAACTTTATAGACACCTTCTGGGAGAACAGAGATTTATTTTACATCTTGCGAAAAGTGGCATAATACTTCCTCTTTTTACTTTGTAAAAATATACATGGTTCATTAAGGAGCATTGAGACAATGAAGAACTTTTTAGCTGGGAGGCACAACAACACACAAACAAAGTCAAAAGTGAACAGAAAATGAAAAAAACAGAGACAGGCTTGCATAAAAAGAGATGCAGAGACAAAGAAAAAACCAAATCCAACATTTCAACTGAAAAAGATAAAATGAAAGGTGTGTTAAAGCTTAATTATGACAGCACAGAGACATGTATAATTCATCTAGAACCGGTAGAGAGTGCAAATCAGCAGGCTTCAAAGAGAAATCTGAAGTTTAGACCAATCTGCCCTCTGTTGTGATCAAATGTACGAGGCTTGTGGAAATGTGGAGAGGGATTTCAGTATGTAGTGACGGAGGAGGTGAAAATGGAAAAATAGGAGGAAAAGAAAGAAAAAAAGCTCATACTATGCATGATTTGTTTCACCTCCTACTGAATTTGTTTCTAGTGATGTTTAGAAAGGGTCACTCGGAGATATAGCTGGTCGTTTTTAAATACAAGAAGGGCACAACAGGTCTAGAGTGAGTTTCCTTTGTATTTATTTGCAGCTTTGATGTGGTTTTCATACACTAGTTTACATCTGCTTGATGGATTCAGCATAAATATGTATATGCAGGCATCTCAGTTGAAGAAAATGAATAATATGTCCAATTGTACATTTTTTTTCATACACTGAATAGCATGATGTATTTAAGAATGCATGAATACATGATGACAATATTGGTGCAACATTGGACATTGTTTAACATTAGGAATTACTTCAGGTAACACTTTATTTTGACGGTTTTGATACTAATTTAATTATTAGTAGACTGTCTGTTTAATATCTGTTGATACTGCTCCTTCAACAGACATTTAACTAACTATGAAAAACTTTGCAAGTACATGTCATCTTACACTAACCCTAACCCCAATCCTACCCCCAACCTAATAGTCTATTTATAATCTAATGAGAATTAGTTGGGATGTAGATGCAATGTAACTTAAATTCAACATACAAACCATCAAAATAAAGTGTGACCTTACTTCATTTATCAGTAGTGGTCAGTATTCAACTGTGTATGATTATTTTTACCATTATTATTCAGATTAACTTATGTGAGGGGTGTTAAACTCAGTTCCTGGAAGGCCGCAACTCTGCACAGTTTAGTTCCAACCCTGCTTCAACACACAATTTCAAACAAGCCTAAAGAGCACAATTAGTTTGATCGGGTGTGCTTAATTAGGGTTGGAAGTAAACCGTGCAGAGCTTCAGACCTCCAGGAACTTAGTGGCTTATGTCTTACCATATACTTTTTAACTACTAAAACTGAAATGTCTCATTGCAAATCATGTTTGGCATATGTGAATTGGTTTAGATTGCAGAGTATGTATTGTGTGTCACTGGGTTATACTATGTGATTTTGACTCTTTGTCCTATCATCAATAAGGTGGAGCTAGTGACCGACATCTACAAGAATGTAAACAAACAACTGTTTTTGGAAAACCACCAATCAATCAATCAATCAATCAATCAATCAATCAATCAATCAATCAATCAATCAATCAATCAATCAATCAATCAATCAATCAATCAATCAATCAATCAATCAATCAATCAATCAATCAATCAATCAATCAATCAATCAATCAATCCTTTAAAAAGATAGTTAAAGAAAGCCAAATAGTTGACACATTTCTTCAATACCATATCTCATTAGTTTTTTCTTAATTGAATAGGTTTTCACATAGGTTTCCTGAGTTCCTGATAGTGGAGGATCAAAAATTAAACAAGCTACTCCTTCTGTTGGGATGCCAAAAAGTGTCCGAAACATGACATTGGTTGTCCTCTGGTATGACATGCTATAGGGGATGAAGTGATTGAAGGCCATTGTCATTTATGAATCAACTCAACACTGTATGACAAACTGTCAAACTTAGCTAAAACTTGGGCTGAAATCGGATCCCAGCAATAAGCCGCTGAAGCAGACCAGCATGAAATGTCTACACTTTAAAAGTTCTTTATTGGCATCAATGGTTCCATGAAAAACCTTTAACATCCATGGAACAAAAAAAATGACTCTTTAGATGATTAAATATACTGTATGGGAATATATAGGTTCAATAGTAGAACTGAAACTTTTTTGAGATGATGAAAAGAGATGATGCCTACCATCCAAGAACAACACACATTTAATACACTTCATTGTACAAGTATTATTATTATTATATGTAAAAATGATTTATTTTGGAAAGACACTATACAACTGTACAACTTTGTAAGGTTAGCTATGATTATATACTGCCAACTCTTTACACAATCCACAGTTACTTTGTTTATGAAATAATTTTTTTTTCACTTAAGAATCTATAACTTTTTTTCATTTTGAGCATTATAAACTCTAGATGATGGATAGTAAATCTCAAAGTGTCTTCCTTCTAAATATACATGAACTGTGAATGTAGACCAAATTATTCAGCAACTGTTACAGTTTTAGTTTGGGAAGGTCATTTTTGAGAAAGTGCCTCTGACAGCGGGGGAGAGAATGACACCAATATAGTCTTGGAAAACGTTTTGCATGATATCTTCATCAAATTTAAAATATAAACTCATGAGACACTTGGCTTTCAAGGCATATTGTTATTACAAGAATGTTTTCATGTAATTATTGAATAACTGAAATAATAAAATAATTGAACACAGTACAATTTTTGTTTCTCATTACTTTGGAATGTATAACTTTCTATATGTTTTAGCATTAAACTGGATAGATGGACTTAAGTAAAGCTCAAAGTCTCTTCTTTCCAATAATACCCATGTTTGTAGCTCACTGGAGTCAAGAACTGTTACTACTTAAATTCAGGTAGGTGTAAATCTCCATAAGTGTGTGCTGGCTTTTTAACTTTTTATGATTTTGACTGTTTTTTAATGACGTGGGATTACAATATAAAAGTAAACTTGAATTGAATTACATTTTTAAAAATAAATCTTTTTTGGGTTATTCTATGGCTCCACTGTGAAAACCCCTTTTTAATGCATTTAACCCTCTACTGTACGCATTATGACAGATCTATAAAAAAAAGGACTGTTTTTCTTTTCTGAGAATCGCTGAACTTGACATGCTGTTAAAAAAAGGTACTTTTAAGGTATTTTATATGTTGCCATATGTCATCAACGTCAAAAAGTGGATCTAACTTAGAAATTTTAAATTTAGAACTTTCATTATAATTAATATTTTGTTGTTTGAAATGATTTAATTGGTGTTGCAGTATTAAAAGCTTTAACACAGAATTTCTAAATGACACCTCATAGATAAGCAGCTTTCCCAACAGCTTTTTTTTTTGCTGAATATTATTGAAAAGTAACATGATATTGTATTATCAAATACAACATACAGTCAATATAAATATTTTCTCCAGTAAATATTATAACAAATAAATAATAAGTGTAATATATCCAGATCTATCGGAATGATGTAGCTACTAGCTAACAATGTTTATATATTATACTATACTACACCTGTCTTATCTGCCTCTGAGCTAACTTACCTGAACTGTCTCCATCACTGCTCTTATCAAATGTCCAATCTGCATCACTCTCATGGTTACTAAAACCCATCTCATCTGCACTTTCATCTGCAGGAACGGCCAGTCCTGTACTTTTCTTCTTTCACTAACCATAGAACATGGTGGTCCTCACTAATACACTGTTTCTGTATTTATATCTAATCAAAGGTATTGCCATTAAAATTAGATTTTATCCATAACGCAAATTCCATTACCATATGACTAATCAACATTATATTACTAGCATCCATGTTGTTATTGTTACAACTTAAAAGATCTAAGCTGACCTTGCTAGCTAGCTAACCTATTGCAATATTGCACATTCCACTATTGCACAGTGATTAATTTACAAAAAACTAATTTGATAAAAACTTTTTAAGTTGTGAACAGGTCATCATAACTTACTGAAGGTGATGTTTCATTTTTTTTTTTTTTATGGATCTGACATGGGTTGATCCTTTGTTTTTATTGATGTTCACAATTGCATTCAGCAACTACTCACAATTAACACCAGTCTGTCAGGAATCGCGCCACAGAAAAACACTGCATGTCATGTGACTAAAGCAAAGCACATCATTGGCTAAACTAAGGTCTTCTCTTCCCAACAAAAAAAAAAACAAATATATAACGTTGGTCTTTAAGAAACAGTGGCAGGGAAATGAACATAAATATTATGCTGGCAACACCATGCGGTAGAGGATTAAGAGAGTGCACACATGATAGCTAATGCTATCTTTGCCAAATACTTTTGTTAAACGAGCTTAACTCCCTCCCCATAATTACATTACCAGAAATAGCTGGTGAAAATATTATCCACATTTACAAAATTACAGTAGGTACAGTAGACTTCCAACCAACTAACGAGTGCATAGAACATGTTAGACATGAAACTGTAATTGTAATAATGACCTAATGTGAACACATTAGATCCTTCCCGAGAGAATCATTTATAAATGCTGAGATCCTCCGAGTTTCCATTAAAACACAATGCTTATCGCATTTAAAATTGAACATTTTAATTACAGCTATGCCCATCTGCTTGACGCGGTGATTATCGCAGTCTATTCATTGAAGGATATGGCAGAATCGAATGCCCTCGCACATGCACAGACTTCATACAAGGGCTAATATTAACAAACAGTGCAGGTTCATCTTTGTTTCACGCTCATTTCCCTCCAACAGTGACACCTATGTCACACGGAGCCAATGAGGCAATGTTCACCGTGAGCCAATTAGCCTTTATCTTAGCGAAGTCGTGAGACCATGTGGACATGTGTACAGGTGCAGGTAGCTACTACATGTTCTGCCATTATCTTGACAGTGGGGGATTTTGTGTTCGGAGAATAATAAAAAATACCCCCCCCCCAACCCCACTCAAAAGATCAAAATCAGTATTCTAACCCGAAGCGAAAATATGATTAATTGCTAACCGGCACATTCTTGGCATGAGGGTAATAAGCTCGACTGGAGTTCTCAATTCAGGTCTTTCTCCTCTCCTTGTGTATGCATGCAAATATATTCTCGCTATGCGTGCACCACATTAGAATTATCCACAGAAAATTGAATTTGGATAGCTACATGCATAAGTAGCAAACTCATTTTCAATGGAGGTTAATTTATACAGAGAGAGTAAAACCTGTCTGCTGCCGTTTGATATGGTGGGCAAATAGCGGCGGCTAAAAGTGCCCATTTTTACTCACGCCGTCTCTTGTTCCTTTGTGCGCCTACAGACCCCGAGCAGAAAAATCTTTTCATCAGTGCACTTCTCGGACACATTACTAGAATAAATGCACTCCTTTCCTGTCATTACAGACAGCTTTACACATCTGAAGGGAAGTAGGTGCCCTGTGGTGAGGAAGAGCAGCTGTCATGCTGGCCTGTCTGGCTCATCAGTATCAGGTGCCACATTACTTAATCTGAAATGAGTGATTTATGCTCTCTGATAAGTGCCATACCTAGGTCGAGGCTTACAGCTGTAAACGCTTCATGTATAAAACATCCTCGATGACAGGCTTTTTAAAAGTTTAATAACTGTGCAAACTTGGAGCTGATTGCTGGTTGCTCTCGGTCCTCTGCATGAAATGATTCGAGCGGATTCTGCCAACCGGATGCTTCAACAACTGAAGCTCATTTAAAAGCAGGAAGGCATTTTTAGATCCGGCTTTGATGACATTTTCACCTGATAATGAAAAATCTGTCTTCGTTTCAAACCAGTGCGACTTACTTTTGGTTGAAGACAGGGTAAAAAAGAACTAAAAAAACTATACTGAAAGAACACTAGCGGTTGTTATATATGGTATATACTCTTTTTTTTTTACTTCAGTAATGGCACAAGTATAAGGCCAAATACATAATGTACTTTGAGTCTAAAAAATAAAAAATAAATAAATAAAAAGTACAACTTGAAATTGTACATAA
This sequence comes from Danio aesculapii, assembly GCF_903798145.1. Lineage (NCBI taxonomy): Eukaryota > Metazoa > Chordata > Actinopteri > Cypriniformes > Danionidae > Danio > Danio aesculapii. Next base: position 40,477,078 of record NC_079448.1, on the reverse strand, counting down.
GTATTGAAAATGGAGGGATCTCAAGTTTCTCAAAGTGCCATTTTAGTTTTTAGTGCTGGGAATTCATGAAACTTACTCCTGCTAGCAATCAAATACTTTTTTTGGTCACACTTTATTTTGATGGTTTGTTGAATTTAAGCTGCATTGCATCTGCATGTCAGCTAATTCTCATTAGATTATAAGTAGACTGTTAGGTTGGGGTTAGGGTGGGGGTTGGGATTAGGGTTAGTGTAACTTGACATGTACTTGCAATGTTTCTTATAGCCAGTTAAACGTCTGTTGAAGGAACAGTATCAACAGATATTAAGCAGACAGTCTACCAATACTCAAATGGACCATCAAAATAAAGTGTTACCCTTTTTTTCAGAAATAGGCCCATTTTCAACTTTTAAACATTTAAAAAAATTAAGTTTTAACATTTTTGTATGCATTCAGCAGATCCCCATTCTATGACAACAAAGTTCCTTGATTATTACAGACTGTGCAAATTAACGTCTACTTTCTTTGCAAAAAAAATTGGAAGCTGGACTGGTCATTCACCATTTGGCGCTTCCCTTGAGAAATGTCTTATATTTTAATATGTCTCTGCTCAAGTGTGTGACCACAACTACCGAAAGATCTTTCCAATGGTTCGCTGGAAGCCGTGGCAATTGTGCTGGTAAATTAACTTTTTTATTGTTTCCCTTGGTCATTTACTGCAGCAGAATTTAATATTATATATGTTTTTAGTTATTTATTTTAGATGTTTTCATGCTGTGGAAGTCCAAATTTTTCTCCAACACAAATATAACAACCCACACTCGCATTCACCTATGGAATACCATCCCATTGTGTGGTTGGGTACAGAGATGTGTACAAATATTTCAAGAGAGGAATAATGTTTTTATAATGCTCAATGATGAGCAGTTAATCAAACAGTACCATCTAGACCAGGGCTGCCCAAACTTTTTCATATGAAGGGCCAAAAACCAAATTTCATTGAGAGCCGTGGGCCGAAGGTAAATATAACAAACACTATTACATTAAATTTATGGAAAACATTAATTAATTTATTAACTAATGCAGTATTTTTTTATTAGAACTTAATGCAATAAAAACATAGACAATCATAATCTCCACTTATAACACAGTGGAATTTAATACTAAATACACTAGCCAAGCAGAATCTGCCTTTAAATGTAATTTTCTCACCAAAGTCTCTGCATTGTTGGGTGACAGTATGTCCATTTAAACAAGTCTGATTAATTTACCCCATTACATTTAATTTCAGTCAGCTTTTAACAATAAAACATCGAAACATCTACAACATTCGCTCTCTTCTCAGATGGGATTGCAGGCCAAATTTTTTTTTTTTTTTTTTTTTTTTTACTGCAAGCTGATTGGACGTACTAAAGTTTCATTCATAAAGATACAGACACTTCCTCCTCACCATTTCTGTTTGTTATTAAAATAGATTGGAGGGGTGTGGTTAAATATGCTAGCCAATCCCAATACCTCATACAGACGTAATCTGAGAATGTAACTGAAAACAAAGTGCTTTTTCAGATTTTAATTTTAGATTACAGGGACGAACACATTTTTTTTTTCTTAATGACATGCACAGATGAATAGTTGACCACACAACTAGCAATGCAAGCTAACAAAATCATATGGTTGGTTTTGATTTTATTTCTTTTTTCATTTTAAATTAAGATTGAAGTGCATGCTTTGCAACTTTTAAGAGCAGCTTTGATCTGATTCAAGTCAATTCTCTGCACTGTTCTTAGTAATTCGAAGACCCTTAATAAATACGGATCAGAAGTCACTTAAACGCAATAAAATAATGAGACATTATAAAATAAAATACACATTATAAACATTTTGCCCCAATCCCAATTCTACACCTTAGCCCTTCCCCTTACCCCAATGGGGTGTCCCGATTCTCTTAAGTGTGAAGGCATACGGCTGAGGGGAAGGGGTGAATGGCCCTTCGATCAAAGATTTTTCAGGACCACACACAAAACCAAGGGGCAAGAAAATTTCCCAGAATACACCAGCCACAACAGCAGTATTGCTGAACCCGGAAGTAAGGAGATCCACAAATTAGTTTTTTTTGTCATTATTACACATTTTTGGACCAAATTCATTTTAATATATTGATAACCACATTCATTTTTTAAAGTCATGCTTCAAAAAAAAAAAAATAATAATAATAAATAAAAAATAAATAACCGCTAAAATAAAACCCTCTAAATTTCGCTATCTATAATCCATAATAACAATTCCTGTAGAGCAGTTCTACAACATTCTGGGACTCGATGCCACTCGAATATCCTGTCAGAAAAATCAAGTGGCTGGGAATGAGCTTTTTACAGTGTCTGCTATAATGCTAGTGTTTCGTGTGTTAGTGTTTTCGTAATGTTAGTGTTTTCGTGTGGCCACTGTGTAAATGCGCGGTATAGCTACAATCTTATTTCCACATTATATCGTTATGATAACATAATATATGGCTTCAGTGATTTCTTGAAGATAAATACCAAAAAATAAAGCAACTAGAATAACTACAGCAGTCGCGATCGTCTGATGTTATATGAAGAAAGAAATCATGATAATATATAATGACGTGTGCAGGTGCATCAGTGCTGTCCCAATTATGGGTAAATTTTGAAGTGCTTCCCCTTCACACTTAGTTTTAATGGGGAAGGGGAAGAGGTAGAGGTACAAAAATAGAATTGGGATTGGGCCTTTAGGTCAGAGAAGTTTGGCCTATAAGGTCTAAATCAGCACTTTTTGGATTAAGTTCTTGGAAATACCAATAGATTCTTTACTTATAATTTGCATGAAATTAGACATTCAATATTTTAGTATGTATGTCTGGCCAGCCAGTCTCATTAAACTTTGAAGCAAGTTAATATGCCTTTTGATTTTGTTAACAGCTAAAGTACTGCATTTCCCAACAGCCTGCATGTCAAAACTTGAAAAACAATCTGCCCTGCGCCTTGAATGCATATATTCTGTTATTCTCATGTCTTGTTTTTGTTTTGCGTGTCCGGCCTGTTCAAATAAGTTTCAGCATGTGTAAAACCAGTTTCCCTTCAGTGAGCATGTTGTGCATCTGTGTATGTGTCTGTATCAGTATGAGAGTGCTTTGTATGCTTTGGGAGATTCGCTCTGTGCTCCGGTGCACAGCGGACTGGCGTCTGTGGGCTTATGAGCTCAGAGCTCTGGATATCGACTCCATCATGCCGGTCATGGGCGCTTATTGTTCTGAGTGCCTGTGGATTACTGCCCAATTCCCCCAAAACGGACGGCAGTCTCCTTCTGCCACGCTCTGTGGTCTGTTCTATTACAGGGCAAGAGTTTTTAGGCCCGTTTGCCCTGTGCTGACAGTCTTCATACTGTCTGACGTCTGCCAGTGACAAACAAAATGGCTGCCAAAATAGCTGAGTTGATTATACAACATACCTACTTATGTCTGGTACATGTTAATGAAAGTATATACAAATATATGGAGACATATCATATGATAAATATATAGGATGCTTTCACATGTGAAGTTTAGAGAAATTTAATTAATAATAAAAATATAATTAAAAAACATGAATAAATAAAAAAGGATACATGGATGAACTGATTGATAAGCAAAAAAATATATATAAAAAATATGAAAATAAAGTCTGAATTTGAAATTAAGTGTAAGGGTCCATCTATTAGTCCAATGATGGAACTAACAGCATGGATGAAGGTTAAATGGATGTAAGCCTTTTTAGCACATGTGAAAAGAAATATTTTAATTTGTTTAAATGAATTTTAATTTGTTCACAACTCCAAATTAATCTGATTCCAATTTCTAATACGTTAAAATTAGATTCATCCAATTCGAATTGATCACCTCATAAGTTGTGATTTGGTCTAATTTAGATCGATTAACCCAATAAATGCTTATTTTCAGTTAATGGTTCATCATTTACCCGAAGTTGCTTAAAGTCAGTATGCTGGCCAGTTGCATCTGGTCACGGACACATTCTCGCCAGTTCTGGTTCTTAGATAGAGGATATAACTGTAAGCTAATTTCCTTTAAGTAATATTAGGCCACTCCATGCTCGCTCATACATAAAGAAAGTTTGATTTTGCCACTGGATTTTATCATACTAAGTCAGTGATTGTCAGAAATGAACAGGTCTCTAATGCTGTGCATATGCTCTATCCATTGAGCATGAATGTATGACTAATCCTGGTCGAAAGCTGCGGAAACATCAGCCTAAACAATCTACTAGATTTAAATGATTTCAGGAGATATTTAAACAAGAATTTTACATTTATTTGTCAGGCAAAGATTTCCATTCCAATTCACAAAAATAAACAAAATAAGCCAATTCAGACTCCACAACATCAATTACCCAAAGATACTGTACATTTTAGAGCTAGAGATTAATACCTGACTGTGTAGAAGTACATTGCAGTATATAGTCACCATAAAATCACCATAAATGCAAGACAATAAAAGCTTCACCAAGATTCTTGCCTGGTCATGAGTTTATATGAAGACCACTTTCCCTTTAGTGGAGCATCTGGCAAAGATCTTATTAAAGTCAAACCCCAAATTGACTGATATAAGTGAAATAGTAAAATAGCCTATTACAGTGAAATTAGGACGACTTTACCAATCACACAGAGACATTTAAAATGACACCAAACATGAATATAGAGCCACAAGATACACCATATAAAAACTTGGACATTCTGTATGGAATGTGACATGTGACTGAGCTGCTCTGGCATGCGTTTCCGAAAACCATCGTTAGCCAACTAAGGTCGCAAGTTGTGTCGTTACAAACATCCCAAACCCGTTGTTCCAATCAATGCAAGCTGCATTCGCAAACTGCGTCGCAAACTTCTGCTTGCAACTACACCTCTGGAGCTGTAGTTAGAAACATAGTTCCTGGCTGTGCTCTATTCCCACTCATGCCCCTATGCCCTATTCATTTAGAACATTTTAACATTTAAACTTTGAATGATTTTTTTAAAGCATTAAAGTCATCTCTCTTAAGTGTAATTTGCTTTCAAAGTATTTTTACAGTTCAGTTTTGGGGATCTTCATGTTTACAATTGCGCTCCCCTCGCAGTGCACTTTGAAAACATTGATGTCATTTGGAACACAGTCGTGGCTCATGATGGAAGCTATAGGTGACCTATTATTTAAAAGCAGAATTTATGTCTCCAAAGCTTGTGAAAACAAAAAACATAGCATACATTAATGCTTTTAATTTATAGTAGGTTATTTATTAAGTGTCTGTACTGTATATGACCTGGGCCTGTTAGTTAGCGCAGTTCTGCAGTGGTTTACATGTGTCTAATGGTAAAAGTAGACTTTTCAACAAAAAATAAAATAAAATAAACAATATCCTACTTAATAATAATAATAATAATAATAATAATAATAATAATAATAATAATAATAATAATAATAATAATAATAATAATCGTCATCATTATTAATATTATTAATATTATCAATAAATAACCTCATTATTTATTTATTTAAATGATTTATACATGATATTAAAATATGTGTTAGCTTTTGTAAGTGATTTTATGTTTTAGAACAGACTATGGAATGTTCTCAATAATATTTGTAAAGGAAACATTGGTCCAATGTGAGCCGTTTACATATATTGCAAAATGGAAAATGAGTGCCTGTTTGAGTGCCTGGTGCCTGTTATACCAAAACTAATATTGGATTTTTTTTTTTTTTTTTTTTTAAATGAGTGTGCGTGTAAGACAATATGATTTGCACAAAGAAATGATGGGGTTCTTCTCTAAAAAAAGTTGTTACCACATCGTTTGGAGCATCATTATGGGCGTTTTACATTATAACTAACGTGGTTCAAACGATGGATCTACGACAGAGAAACTACGGGTTTTGGGAAACACTCATCACTACATCGTTCTTTTCCCAAACGATGCATCGTACTATGATAGTTCAGCCGCGCGTTATGTTGTTGTTTGGGAAACGCACCCCTGGTGGAGAAAGTAAAGTCCAGGGCAAAGAGGGGGGTTCAGGATGCATGATCGAGACAACATGAACGACTGGTTTCCTAGCTGATCTTCTTCTCAGATTATAAAGTTTGTTGTTTTAGTGCCTGACCATTCTCGTGGTCTTGTCTCGCGTGGAGTTCCATAACAGTTCTCAGGCTTTAATATCATGGAGAGATATAGCCATCCTTACATGAGTTTAAAAGACAAACAATAAATATTTAAACTGGAACACTAGTGAAAACATTTTAAACAAAACAAAACAAAATAAAATAAAAAAACAATACAAAACAAAGAAAGAAAACAAAAAAAATGAAAAAATAAAATAAGATAAAAACATAAAATTAATAAATAATTTAACAAAATAAGCAAAATAAAATAAAATGTAACGATAAGTATTTGTCCTAAAATGTTGTTAATGTCACTAATAACTATTAACAGACGTCATAACTATTATAGAAGTCATTAGAGAGCACAAAAACTGTACAAATGGCCTGCTAATATTTACGATATATCAGTTTTTTACTGTTTATATGACTTGTCTTGTGTGTTCATGTACCAGACAGGCGACACATGCAATTGTTGACACAGATTCATCTTTAATAAGCTGGCTGAGCAAAGACGAACAAAGTAACTAGCCATATTGTGTCTACAAATAAAAATTACTCTATATTAATTTCTTGTTTGCAGAACTGTAGCCAGCAATACTCTTACTTAGAGAGGCTTTGTGTAGGAATTTTCATGCATTAATTGCTTTGTCATTGCCAATGTGTGAACAGCTTGTAATAAAACTTATTAAAAACACAACTTTCTAGGATGTCTATGGAAAGCCTGTTGATTGCTGAATGACAAATATAGTAGTTTATAGCCAGATCTATAGTCTCAAATACAGCTGAAGTCAAAATTATTAGTCCTGCTGTGAATTTGATTTTCTTTTTCAAATATATGCCAAATTATCTTTAAAAGAGCAAGGGATTTTTCACAGTATTTCCGATAATATTTTTTCTTTTGGAGAAAGTCATATTTGTTATATTTTAGTAATATTTGTTATACTTTTATATTTATAAAAGCAGGTTTATATTTTTAACAATATATATATATATATATATATATATATATATATATATATATATATATATATATATATATATATATATATATATATATATATATATATATATATATATATATATATATATATATTTATTTATTTCAAAAGTCTGCAAAACCATCATTATACAATTATTTGCCTAATTACCCTAACTTGCTCAAATAACCTAATTAACCTATTTAATAAGCCTTTAAATGCCACTTTAAGTGAAATACTTGAAACATAAATATTATGTACTGTCATAGTGGTGAAATTAGAAATTAGTTATTAAATCTATTATGCTTAGAAATGTGTTGGAAAAAAAAAAACTGAAATTGGGGAAAAATATACAGGGAGCTAATAATTCAGGAGGGCTAACAGTTCTGACTTCAGCCAATATCGAGATAACCATTCTGGGGTGCATTTCCCAAACAACGACATAACTCGCAGCTGAACTATCATATGATGCATTGTTTGGGAAATAAACAATGTAGTGATTAGTTCTTCCCAAAATCTGTAGTTTCTCTGTCGCAGATCCATTGTTTGAACCACGTTAGTTATAATGTAAAGAGAGAGAAGAATCCCATCATTTCTTTGTGCAAATTATATTGCTTTACACGCACACGCATGAAAAAAAAAAAAAAATTCAATATTAGTTTTGGTAAAAACATGCACTTGTTTTCCATATTAATTGAAATATATGTAATTGGTATAAGGCATATAGGGCCAATGTTTCCTTTACAAATACTATTAAGAACATTCCATAGTCTACACTAAATTAACATAAAATTACTTACAAAATCTAACACATATTCTAATATCACATATAAATCATATAAATAAATAATGAGGCTATTTATTAAGAAATTAAATTAAATATGTATCATTTATTAGAAAATTAAAAAAAATCCTACTTTAATAATAATAATATTAATGATGATGATGACCACGATTATTATTATTATTATTATTATTATTATTATTATTATTATTAAGTAGGATGTTGTTTAGTTTTTTTTTTTTTTTGGAAAAGTCTACTTTTACAATTTGACAATTTCAAACCACTGCAGAAATGTGCTAACCAACAGGCCCAGGTCATATACAGTACAGATATTTAATAAATAACCTACTATAAATTAAAAGCATTAACGTATGTTTTTTGTTTTCTGCTTTTAAATAATTGGTCACCTAAAGCTTTCACCATGAACCTCGACTGTGTTCCAAATTGCATCTATGTTTTCAAAGTGCACTGCGAAGGGAGCGCAATTGCAAACATGAAGATCCCTAAAACTGAACTTTAAAAATGCTTTGAAAGCCAATTACACCTAAGAGAGATGACTTCTTTTTTAAAATTTTTTTTAATCATTCCAAGTTTGAATATTACAATATTCTAAATGAATAGGGCATAGGGGATAACTGGGAACAGAACACAGCCAGGAACTATGTTTCTAACTACAGCTCCAGATGTGTAGTTGCAAGCATAGAAGTTTGCGACGCACTTTGCGAATGTTTGTTGGGACGACGGATTTGGGAAACGCCAAATCAACGAATTATGTTTGTAACAACACAACTTGCGACCATAGTTGGCTAACGATGGTTTTCGGAAACACACCCCTGGTCATTAATGAAAATATCTAGATATGCCATTTCTCTTTAGGCCATATGACATGCTCTGAATGGATCATTGAAATCAGTGAATCTACTGTAGACTTGCTCTAATGGATCTTTTGACACTGGAACTAAAATAGATCTATAAATACAGGAATGGCCATAGTGGTCATTTTGACTGTTACCATATCAGACGTCATAGTTTACATTCCCGGTTTACAGTTACATCATGTTTACATTCAAAGCTTCTATTGAGATATTAGAATTAGGCTTTGAGTTATTCATTACTAGGGCCAGACAGAATCAGCTGAAATTTTTTTTGTCATTTCTGCAGAGAATTTTGTAAAAAATGTGTGGATTTATAAATGATTTTAGGAATATCATAACTAAAAACTTAATATATGAAATTAAAAAATTATATATTTAAAAATTATATTTAATGTTTACAATGCAAATGCAATGAGATCCACTTATTTAGTAAACAAAGCAAGTCTCCTACAGTATGTAACTAATAAAAGACAGAAAATATTACTTTACAAACTGTATTGTAAATAAATCATATGCACATTTTAATATCACTGTTATTATATCACAATAATATTAGTGGAATTATTTAGAAAAACTGAGTAAATAAAAATTTACACACATTTACACAAGTGATTACATAGACTAAATGATGAGCTATAAGTGAATTGAATAAACTAAATTCGCTGTAGTCTATGAGTGCATGTGTGAATGAGTGTGTATAGGTGTTTCCCAGTATTGGGTTGCGGCTGTAAGGACATCCGCTGTGTAAAACATATGCCGGAATAGTTTGCGGTTCATTCCGCTGTGGTGACATTTGAAATAGGGACTAAGCCGAAGGAAAATTAATGAATGAAAGTTCACTTAACAGCCACTGGTGTCGCTAATAACAAAGATTTCTGAATTCCACATACAACCGCTTTAAATGCAGCTCACAACCTCAAATATTCAGAATAATTCTATAAACCAATTATTTTAGGTGCAATAAATATTTCACCATCACAGTTTGATCTCCTAAACAGCATCAAAAAAATTTATTGATGTCCACAAGAGTTGATTGACAGTCCACAAGCTTCTTTGGATAGGTCGGCATGATTTTTTTTTTCCACAAACATACTTTAACAGTAGCCTCTCTCGGTCGGCTTCCGCTTGCTCTCACATTTCCGTTTATCTCTTTAGCATGAGTCTATAGCTGCTCTTGATCTGCTAGTGTGTTCGCTCAGCAGGTGAGGGAAGGCCAGAGGCATCGTGCCCCGCAGGCAGTGCATGGGCCGCCTTAATCTTTCAAGAAACCCTTTCCATTCGGTTACGAGTGAGTCTTTGTATACTGTTCTCATCCTCTGCTTGGCCGCCTCTATATCTGCTCATTTTCTTTCGCTTACATTCTATCACTTCTTTCAAACACACACACTACACACACACACATCCTTATCTCCACCCTGCCAGGTAATAATTAGTTTCTTTGCGATTGCCATGGCAACAAAGCACAGTTGCTGTGTTGGTCTGCCTGCTATGTATTATTTCAGCGAGCCGTGAGGGGAAATGTACTGATGACAGTGGGATCAAAGCTTGAAGACCACTCCAGAAAGACAGACCATCGCTCCACACCTACCATTACACTCGCAAATGTGTGCATGTGTGCTTATATGCTTGAGTAAATTAATGTTTGGTAGCGTTTCATTCGTCACAGGATAATTGTGGACTTCCGTTTTCACCCTTGAGCACATCCGTATGCGTATTCAAATGTGCTCGTTTTTGTGTGTGCGCGTAGTCACTCCAGAGAGCAGCGAGGAGAGAGGGAGACTGAAAGTATAATGATCTGTATTATTTATTCCTATGACCCTCTGCTCTTTGATCAATAAGAAGTCCAATAGTCAGACACTGACTGCATTGCAGTGGAGTCTCATACTTCCTATTAAACATGCATGTCCAAGGGTTTCTCTATCTGTTCTCCCTTATTCGATGTGGAATTGAAGCTGTCCATGAAAAAGTATGTAGCCGGATTTAGCAGTAACAGATTCATAGTCTTGCATTTGTTCTGGTGTTAATGAATCTGATTCATACTGCTCATAATAACAATTATTTAAAGCAGGCAGTTGAATTATTTAAGAAACAATGTACTGCACACCCAAAGTGGTTATTTGACCACTAGTGGATCTTATACTTTGGGTGTTCGTCATTGCATTATTATAACTGTTACAATTATACCACATATACTGTGGTTACTCAATGTAAAGACATTGTTCAGATGCTTTATTATGAGACATTTGTCAGGTTTTGTGCTTTAAAGGGTCACGAAACACCAAAACACATTTTTTTTTAGATGTTGACAGTCATATTTATGTCCCTCGATGCTAAAAACACTATTAGGACACAAATATTTAACTAAAAAGTGACAATTGTTTGTTTTTGCGATATTCAGAGCAAATTTGTTCTTCAAGTTTGAAAAAAAATTTTGTAGCTACATCACGGCGATTAGATCATTGTGTAAATTACAGCATGTAGACTGGATGTCTATGCCGGTGAGTACAACGTCTTTGAGCTTTCAGCAATAATTCATGAGAAAGACTTGGTTTGAACCAATCAGTGCGCTCTATTGTGTATGAGGTGCAACTTCATTAATATGCATAATAGCTTTGAAGACCTGTTTTTACCTGTAACAGTGTTCAGACGGCAGAGAGACGCCACGTTGTGTTGCCTACTGTAATTAAAACAAATGGAAGAAGAAGAATTGTTTGTAGACATGAGTCGTCAATGTTGCTTTCATAAATGTGCTGCAACAAAGGTTTCGTTTTCAATTCCCTGCTATGAGAGTGCAGCTGGACTCATGAGTGGATTACAGTGGTCTGCTAACTTGCGAAAAAAATAAGTTTGTAAGGAACATTTTTCACCCGGCACGGCACAAGTCCATGATTGTCCTGTCTCTACAGAATTGGTAAGTGTGTGATCAGTATTCTTTGTTTGTTTACTTAGAGGCAAAGTTAGTTATTATCGTCAGCAGTACTCTTTCAGTTTTTAAAGACATATCTTAGTCAAAATTATTTAGTTTACAGTATGTTAATATCACTACAATTTTATGGACTGAAAGATCCACTGTAAATGCTGCTCTCCGAACGTAAACACCTTAATAAATTTTCGCCGCATTTTGTGGCAGGATAGTCTATACACACAGGGCTTTCTGACACTACCTACCAAGTGCATCTAAGTTACTGAGAATGGCTGAGGTTTTTTTTCTCTCAAACGGCATGCGGTACCAAACATTCCGTTAAAACTACACTCTTCCAGCAGTTCCTTGCATCCAATGTCTCGTTTGTCATGGGGGGAGGGGGGGGGGGTATGCATGAAATATTCCTGAATGAATGTGCAAGTGTTAAACTGCAGTTAGTCAACAAATTAAGAATTTAGCAAATAATTCGATGACTGATGTCTATGTAAATAGTCAACATGTGCCCAAACTGAAATTCCAATTTTTTTGCAAAACCTTCGTTCTTTTCCTCCCCCGACACTCCTACCTTAACAGAGATGGACTCACCCACTTTCCTGACTTTTTTCCAAACTAGAGATGTGAAAACACCCTGCTGAGGAGGGGGGGGGGGGGGGGGACCTTTTCAAAATGTGGACCTTTTTATTTACATACATTTTAAGCACTATTTTTAATGGTCATAACCACACTTTTTGATGTACTAAAAATATTTACAAATGATTTAGAATAAAGAAATGTGAAATTACACACATTTATATATATATATATATATATATATATATATATATATATATATATATATATATATATATATATATATATATATATATATATATATATATATATATATATATATATGCCCAAACTTTTTGTTATGAAGAGCCAAAAACCAAACCGATTGAGGGCTGTGGGCCGAAGATAAATAAACCAAACTGCACTGTAAAAGTGCTGGGTTTCCACACATTAAAGATTAAACAATTAAGTTGTCCCAAAAAAAATCTTAAGAGTTGTGTCGTTTAAGCTCACTTTACTTAAATAGGTTGAACAAGCAGCAACATATATATATATATATATATATATATATATATATATATATATATATATATATATATATATATATATATATATATATATAAATACATATATATACTAGCTAATACAGTGCTAATACATATACTTAAATATATTTATTATCTGTTTTTCGTCCTGTCTCTGTAATTCTGTTGCACTGTAGAAGCTCCGTCACGAAAACAAATTCCTCGTATGTGTGAACATACCTGGCAATAAAGCTCTTTCTGATTCTGATTAGACAGAAAATGTTCAACCCAGGCTCATATATACATTTATTCATTTTATATATATATGTATATACATTCATTCATTTTCTTTTTCGGCTTAGTCCCTTTATTAATCTGGGGTTGCCACAGCGGAATGAACTGCCAACCGCACATAATTTACGCAGCGGATGCCCTTCCAGCCGTAACCCATCTCTGGAAAAAAAAAAAATATGGCAAAATATGTCCCAGGAGCTATGTTTTTTTGCAGTTTTTGTGAATCCACCAGATGCCGCTGTGTACACTTTTTGACATCTCAAATATCTCTCGCGAGTGCCATTCATGTCTGCTTATCTCACGTAAATCCACCAGAGGCCACTGTTAACTAACGCACTGACTGACTAACCAACCGACCAATCCCACCACCCTCACCTTCCCTAAACCCAACCAATAGCATTTTGAAAAACACCGATTGACCCGCCCACCTCTTCCCTAAACCCAACCGCAGTGTTCTGAAAAGAAATCCAGAAAAAGAAAAGCCCTTGTGGCAGCCTGATTTTTACCACGTTTTTAGATTTTACTACATTCTCACTTTGTTATTTACTTGTTTACTTTATCTTTTGGCTTCTGTTTTTGTCTCACCTGCTTTCTGGAACCGTTCTTCACCAGACTCTAACCCCTTCGTTGCTGTCAGAATGAGTTTTCAGAATGAGAATGTTAAAAACTTTATTTTGGAAAAGATAATTCTAATAAGAAGTTTATTGAGCAGAAAATCAGTATATTATAATTATTTCAGAAAGATGGCCATTACAAAGATTAATAAAATATACATTTAAAATGTGTGAAAATATAAAGTGTAATAACAGCTCATCAAGTAAATGCAGTACTGATAAACTAAGAGACTTTAAAATGATTTTATTTTTTACTAAATCTAAAGCTCAAAATCTAGTCCAAAATACAGTTCACTGACTTGCATTTCATTTAAAAAAATACTCAAAACGCATACACGCACACACACACAGCAATGGAATGAAGCTGAGCAGCAGCAAAAAAACAGGTACCTTTGAATTACTCACAACCGTCTTAGTCTACCATTTAATGTAATGTTTTTCCTTTGGCATCATGCACAAATTAAACGTGTCAATAAACAAATAACACTTGAGATTGTTGATGCCAGATTTTTTTTTTATCAGCAGTACAGTTAAGATATATTTTTTAACATGATAAAACTGGCTCAAGTTTATCAAATATGTCAGGGTAGGAAAAAAAATTGAAGCAGACCTACTTAGTATCGAGTGCCTACACTTAGGCCCAATTAGAATGCATATTTTAACTGAACTTAAACTTGCTGAATTATTAATATCTGCTCTGGTTCTGCACCCATAAAGCAGGAGAATGAAGGAGTTTTCCTATTGGTGGCACAGTGATCTCAGTCATTCTTCTCACACTAAGACAATGGATATTTACGGATCTACTATCGATGTCAATGATTACAGGTTTCCAATATTCTTCAAAATATTGGATGAAATCACTTGACAAAGACTTGAGGTCTCCAATGAGGTCTGCAAAAGAGCATCACTGAACACGCAGCATATCAAACTGTCAGTTTACTGAGGCCGTTTCATTCAAAACGATTGCATCATTTAGATATTTGACCAGATCAAGAGGAAAAGAAACACTATTTTCCACCCAAGGTCAAGAAGATGGTGTTAGATAACCTTGCTCTGTCGTTCAGTTTTGATTCTCTTTCTGAATCTCAGACTTTATTTAGCTGAATCAAAAGTACTATGGTCAAAAGAGGCATCTACGTTATATTGGAAGACTTCATTAAACAAGACAAAGACAAGAGGGAAAACCAAAGAACAAAGTCCAAATCATAAAAGAAAAAAAGATACAAAGCGTGAACAGAAACCGTATGTTGTTCAAACACTAAATTCAGTGCACTGATTTGATCTCGCTCTTATTCCTTTTTAAGTTGGATATCATGGAGCTGGTAGGCGTATAGCATCTCCATCCCAGCTCCGAGTGAGGCTGCTTGGACTGGAGAGTCGCTCTCCGCCGCTCGAGCTCCATGCCTGGGGACGTTTAATCATGTCGTGCTGTGCAGTTGGCCAAGCTGGGGGCGACAGATGCCATGCAACCAGGGTGTGATTAATCCTGGAGGATTCTGGGTGCTGCCAAGGAGAGAGCGAGAGAGAGAGAGGGCCACCGTGAGACGATGCCAGGGGACACGCATCACGCATACGCCTTGCCACCGGCTCCTGGGTCTATCAGCATCTGAGGAGAACCAAGAGGCCATCGGACACTATCACCTCCTCACCATGCCACCGTCTGCTTTTTCCTGTTGTTCCCAAGGCAATCATGCCTCTCCTGTCTGTTCTCGCTCTATTTCCTCCTTTATCTCCCAACCCGTGTTCTCAGTTCCCGGGTGTCCCCCGATGGGAAGAGGCATAATCCGAACGCGGGAGGGTTGGTGGAAACATGTAGATGATGAAATCACAGGAATCCTGCGGAGAAGAAGGATGGATATGGCAACAAGGGAGGCTTTCATGTCTGTTGTGATTTGCCCTATCCGTCCCCAGAATGGCATTGAGGAAATTGGCTAGAAAATGAGCAGAAGTTCGACAAGTTGCACAACAAGCCTCAACAATGCAGCTGGAGTAAAGAAAAGCAAGAGAGCCTTCTCTATGGGGCACTTTTGGATATTTATAAAGCCACTAGATGGCACTGCAGACAGGGAGTTACTCTCTGGTCCCCCCCTACTCTCTCTCTCTCTCTCTCTCTCTCTCTCTCTCTCTCTCTCTCTCTCTCTCTCTCTCTCTCTCGCTACACTGTTTCTTTCTTTTCCAGTCCTCTCTCTCCATTTCCTCTTACTTGTTCTCTCTTATGTTACTTTTTCTTCTACACAGTTGCTGAACAGAACAGAAGCCGTCAGATGTGAAGGGCAATCTGAAGTTTGGATAGGTACTTTATTAAGGATTATCCGCCTTGATATACGCCAGTGTAAGCACACACATACAGACACGGGCTTGACCTATGCAATCCCACTGTCGTTTAATGACGCTGTCTGTGTGTTCTGATCCCTCAGGTCCGTTTGGAATAAGAGCACGAAAGATCAATATCGAGAAACAGTATCTCTCATACAGTACCTCGGCTTCCGCTTGCTAAACATAAACTCTTCATTTGAAACCTTGCCATCTCCTGCTATTATGTCGAACGGGGGCAAGGAAAGGTAAAGAGCGAACTCTAATTCCGTTTGCATGATCACGGAAGGAGACGCAGCGATGATGTTACAGTCGTTCTTGCATAATCATTCTGAAGTCTCCGTAGCTCAATTAGAGGTTGAAACCTTCCAAAGACAAATCGCTCTTAATTTCTCCCAGAGTTGCTAAAGCCCATAACCTCATTATTGCAAAGCCATCATGGCTTGTGCTCTGAAAACAATTGAGTGAAAAGAGTTGCATTTATGGATGTAATTTTCAAGCTCGGCTGAGTGCCGTTCGGTAAGGTTTCCCAACAGCCTGTCGTACAGCTCTCCGCCCCAGTAATTAGACAAGAAAAGGCATAAATCGATACCCTAGTGTCTGTCTGGAACTGAGGCAGTCAAAGAGCTGGCTACATTAATACATTAACCCAGAGAAACAGACATTACATTGTAATCAATCCTGCTACACAAATCAGATTAGGTGGAGCAAACGAGTCCTAGTGCTCTCAGATGAACGCACATCCTGTACATTACAGCAGGTCAGTGGAGCAGCCCGAAGTGTAAATGGATGAGTGATCTCGCAATCTTTAGAGGAAGTGCATCTCGGGCCTGTTATATTTTAGAGCAATTAACAGTAGGAAATCAATTTATAGTCATATCCATTTGTTCGCAGAGTGCACAGTGTACCTGTTTGTGTGCACGCTTACACACTCGAAGCACTAATCGGCTTGCACAGTGCGGGAACGCTGCTACCTTTGATTAATTTTCAAAGCCTGTTGAGTATATGAGCACACACACACACACGCGCGCACTCGCACACCACTTTAACTACCACTTGACAAATAGCTACCTGAAACACAAAAGGTGACAACCTGTAATTAGAAAATATATTAGCTTGATTTATGTTTTTGGCCCAATCGATTTTAATTAATTTAGTAGCCCACAAGCTCAAGTATTATTACATACACAAATTACCTTGACTAAGATTTATGACGCAAATGAACTGCCAGACCTCATTATATGAATTTATAATCTATCGCATATTTAAAATGCAATTAGCCATTATTAGGATAATGGCAGAGTACAATTTGCTGTGTGAGAAATGCAATCAATCTGAAATTGAAAATCAAACCAATTCTGAATGGTTCAGTAAAAAGGTAATGGGCGAGCAAACTTTCACAATACAGGAAACTATTGCTGAGTAATTACACATTATAATTGCTTTGCCATTACGCAAAGCCATAATGTAAACAGAACTCCAGAAAATGGCTTCATCTGATATTCATTCGGTGTCAAATTAACAAAAAGGGCTGTAAACAACTCACATACATGAAGTGAAAATATTGCTCTATGCTTCAGTGGTACATGTACATTCACAGGCTGCTTTATTAGATACATCTATTCAACTATTTGTTAAAGCAAATAACTAATTAACACTAATTACCCAATCAAAAAGCAGCAACTCATGCTGTACATGCTTTTTGTCATTACTGTACATGCATTCTGTTTTCATGACATTGTGGTGAAGCTCAAACTGACCATCAGAATGTGTAAGAAAGGTGATTCTAGTGACCTTGAACGTGGAATGTTTGTTAGTGTCAGAAAGGCTGCTCTATTATGTTTAGTCATGCAAAATCATCTTTAAGATTTTAAGAGAACATCAAGTGAGTAATGTAAATGTAAGTACTCATAACAATGCCTGGTTGATGCCAGAGCTCAGAAGACAATGGTCAAACTGGTTCCAGATAGATAGAAAGGCAACATTAATCAGTTTGTTCACTCAAAGATGACAATTCTGTCATTTACAACCCCTGACATGCTCCAAAGGAGGCTCCACAAATGAAGATACATTGAAGAATGTTGGAAATTAGTATTTGTCTTCATATTCATAGTATTTGTCTTTGCTACTATGGATTTCTATGGTTTCCAACATTCTTCAAAATATCCAAAAAATGACGTCTTTTGATATTTATTCGCTGTTAAATCAACAAAAAGGGCTGTAAACAACTTGCATACATGCAGTGAAAATATTGCTCTATGCTTCAGTGGTACATGTACATTCACAGGCTTCTTTATTAGATACATCTATTCGACTATTTGTTAAAGCAAATAACTAATCAACACAAATTACCCAATCACATTGCAGCAACGCATGCATTTTGTTGTCAAGACATTGTGGTGAAGCTTAAACTGACCATCAAAATGGCTAAGAAAGTTGATTCTAGTGACCTTGAATGTGGAATGTTTGGTAGTGTCAGAAAGGCTGGTCTATTATGTTTTTCATGCACAATCATCTTTAAGATTTTAAGAGCACATCAAGTGAGTAATGTAAATGTAAGTACTCATAACAATGCCTAGTTAATGCCAGAGCTTAGAAGACAATGGTCAAACTGGTTCCAGATAGATAGAAAGGCAACATTAATGAGTTTGTTCACTCAAAGATGACAATTCTGTCATTTACAACCCCTGACATGCTCCAAAGGAGGCTCCACAAATGAAGATATATTGAAGAATGTTGGAAATTAGCATTCGTCTTCGTATTCATAGTATTTGTCTTTACTACTATGGATTTCTATGGTTACAGGTTTTCAACATTCTTCAAAACATCCAAAAAATGACGTCTTTTGATATTTATTCGCTGTCAAATCAACAAAAAGGGCTGTAAACAGCTCGCATACATGCAGTGAAAATGTTGCTCTATGCTTCACTGGTACATGTACATTCACAGGCTTCTTTATTAGATACATTTATTTGACTATTTGTTAAAGAAAATAACTAATTACCACTAATTAACCAATCATATTGCAGCAACGCATGCATACATGAATTTTGTTGTCAAGACATTGTGGTGAAGCTTAAACTGACCATCAAAATGGCTAAGAAAGTTGATTCTAGTGACCTTGAATGTGGAATGTTTGTTAGTGTCAGAAAGGCTGGTCTATTATGTTTTGTCATGCAAAATCATCTTTAAGATTTTAAGAGAACATCAAGTGAGTAATGTAAATGTAAGTACTCATAACAATGCTTAGTTAATGCCAGAGCTCAGAAGACAATGGTCAAACTGGTTCCAGATAGATAGAAAGGCAACATTAATCAGTTTGTTCACTCAAAGATGACAATTCTGTCATTTACAACCCCTGACATGCTCCAAAGGAGATTGAGTTTTCTGGCTCCACAAATGAAGATATATTGAAGAATGTTGGAAAAGAGTATTTATCTTCGTATTCATAGTATTTGTCTTTGCTACCATGGAATTCTATGGTTACAAGTTTCCAACATTCTTCAAAATATCCAGAAAATGGCTTCTTCTGATATTTATTCGGTGTCAAATGAACAAAAAGGGCTGTAAACAACTCATGTACGCGCAGTCAAAATAATGCTCTATGCTTCAGTGGTACATGTACATTCACAGGCTTCTTTATTAGATACGTCTATTCAACTATTTGTTCAAGTAAATAACTAATTAGCACTAATTAACCAATCATATTGCAGCAACACATGCATATAAGATCTTTGGGTTACACTTTATAATAACTACACTCTATGAGTCATTTATTAAGCATTAGCATCAAGTGAATTCATTATCTGTTAAGCATTAACTCTACATTAATAAATGTTAGTTAGCAGTTTATAACTGAAGCTACAATTGCTCTATTATTGACTTATAAGCACATTTATAATGTGCTTGATAATTGTACTTTCATAATTTGTGACAGGTTGATTTTTCATTACTAAATTAAGTATTGCGTCATGCCATGGTGCATTTGCTATTTACATGGCGGACTTTGTAAGTGTAAAAACTGAACACTTCACTAGCGAGAAAAGAGATAAACAGACCATCCGTGCGAGCATAAAGAACGAGCCTCCTCCATTCAGCCTCTTTACTTTCTTATTACTTTTACCCTTTACTTTACTCCTTTTCTTTCATGGATAAGGAAACAGTGTTGTACTCACTCCACTGAAGACATCTATTAGTCTACATATTTATTTTCGTATAGTTAAATCGCAAAGATTTGTTTCAAAACTATTTCTAAATTCTAATTTCCAGCAAATTAATAAATTAACAATAATAACGAAGTGTGGTAAAAAACTGAGTTATATAGGTTATGCAAACACATGTCCTCTTGAATAAACTGAAAAAGCCCCCTGAGGTGAAGAAGGCATGGAAGCAGTGGTTTTTACATTTATAGTATGTAGAAAATAATAACTTTTGAATCCTTAATTTTTTTTTCATATGTAAACATATTTATGTATTGCTGTACATCCTGTGTGTATCAGCGTTTGGACCTGCATGGGTGTATAACTAACACGCTCTGATTTGGACTGTCTATTTTAGTTACTCAAATGCGCCAACAATGCGCCTTAACACACTTCCTTTAAAGACCAGCACACCCATGAGTCCATAAAGTGGTGCAAATGGAATTGCTATTTAAACAACGTGGCGCAAAATCTGAAAATTAGGGTTGCGCTGGTCTGAAAATAGCAACAAATCGGGCCATACACATCTTGCACCTTATTGCGCCAGGTGTATGATAGGGCCCTTTAAGTCAGATAGCGACGTGTTACCAACGAGGTCTGCAAAAGAGCATCTCTAAACATGTAGCATATCAAACCTTCAGGTTACTGTTTAATTGAGTGAATAAATTACTATGAATGATATGGTTGTTAAACTGTTGATTTTTGGGTTGTCATTATGCTCTTGTTTTTGCAGGCAAACTGTGTATGTGTGCACTGCTGCACATAATGTTTGTATATTTATAACCATCTCTGAGGATAGTGGCGGTCACGAGTCACCCCTTGGTTTAGACCACTGGTGGTGGTATAATGATGTGGGGGGTATTTTCTTCATCATTTAAATGCCACAACCTTCCCAACTATTGTTGCTGACCATATCAACTCCTTAATAATCACAGTATTCCGATCATGTGCTATATGTCACAAAGCTCAAACCAGCTCAAATTGGTTTCTTGAACATGACAATGAGTTCACTACACTCAAACACCCTCCACAGTCACGAGAACTCAGTCAAGTGGAGCCCACTTGGGATGTACTGAAACACCCCTGCTAGTGCCGACATTAATCAAAATCTCTACATTTCACAAATCACTAATCTATAAATCCATTTAAGCTTAGATAAAACATTTGGTTAAAGATTTCATGATAAGGAAGTTAATATCGTAATTTTATTGTGAAGTACAAACTGTCCTGAAATTTGAAAAAGAAAAAAAAAAAATATATAATATATATATATATATATATATATATATATATATATATATATATATATATATATATATATATATATATATATATATATATATATATATATATACATATACATACATACATACATATATATGTACTGCATGATATCGTCCTTTGGGAATCAACTGGATTGTTACAAATTGGATGTTTCTAACAAAATGAAAGCAGATTGATGAATGGGTGAAGGCAAAGTCGAAATGAGTCTAAACCAGGCTCATTCAGATTAAGTAGCCCCTATACACATTTCTGGAGAGCGCCAAATGCATCCCAGGAGTTTAGTTTTTTTTTTTTTTTTTTGAGAATCTGCCAGTGTCCGCTGTGTATGCTTTTTGAGATCTCAAATTTCTCTTGCGAGTGCCATCCGTGCTTGTTGTTCTCACGTAAATCCACCAGGCCACTGTCGACTGACTTACTGACTGACCAACCAACCGATCCACCAACCCACCCCCTTCCCTAAACCTAACCAACAGTGTTTTGAA
The DNA here is from genome assembly GCF_903798145.1 of Danio aesculapii. Classification (NCBI taxonomy): domain Eukaryota; kingdom Metazoa; phylum Chordata; class Actinopteri; order Cypriniformes; family Danionidae; genus Danio; species Danio aesculapii. Next base: position 40,455,135 of record NC_079448.1, on the reverse strand, counting down.
ATGCAATCTAGAAAATAACTGCCCTCACGGCAGCCTGGTATTTACTACATTTTCAAATTTTGCCACATTCTCACATCTTTGTTTACTTGTTCATTTTATTTTTTGGCTTTTGCTTTTGTCCTACCTGCTTTCTGGAACTGTTCTTTAGCGGACTAGAACCTTGTCGTCACGGTCAACTCTGCTCTGCATCTCAAACCCGACGTAGACAAACTTGTAACAGCGGAAAAGCCGTCCACATGGAGGTAAGCGGTCAGTAAGTAGCGCAAAAAGAAACACCGCCATACCACCCCAGAGCATTCGTTATAAAGACAAAATGCAGCCATATGTTCCTCTGGCTACATAATTTGTGATCTCCAGAAATGTATACAGGGCTATGTTTTCAGAATGAGCCTATGTTGAATAAGTCACACCCTGATAGTGCCTCCCTAAAGGACCAGAAGTCGAGAAAAATCAAAAATTAAGATTCTGAGGGCACATTCTTTGTTACAAAATAATGAAGTGCACATATACATTATTTATAACATGCATTGCTATATACACCTAAAATAAAAAAAAGAGTACATTTAGATTTCATCGTACCTTCAAGGCAGGCTTGAAGTCTGGGTATTGCAGTGTTTACTATGGAAGGAACTGTCCATGGTGCTGAAATGTGTTACAATACTTAGACTGGCTTGTACTGCTTAATAAGCCCTCACTATTAGCGCTGGCATATTAGACATGTTTAAAATGTTGCATGGCATATAACTTGAATTGTTTATGATTTTCGAAGGCTTACTGTGTGTGCATATATATGCGTGTCAGTCTGTGGGTGTGCAAACTGCCTGACACCGCAGGACTCCATTAGAGACTAATGTCTGATGCCTGTGTAAATGAACTATGCATTCGAGAGCCTCTTCATCTGTGATCTCATCTAATGAAAATTCACCACCTTCCACTGGAGGTGAGAACACAACCTACGCCGGCTGATGAGAACCATGAAGAACCATCACACCTTTTCATTCCATTACCAATCCATCAGAGTTTGTAAACGTCTAAGATGCTTTTAACATGTGCATGAAAAATGTCCCGCTCTAGACAAAAATGCATTATCAAGTGACTGTCATTCCCTGGGGCCCAGATTCTGCCTGCATTCAAACGCAAAGCACTGTAAAGAGAACATGCCCCTTAAGTCGTGATTATGTTGACGTACTGAACATGGTTGCATAAACAATTATAGATAATTCCCATGAGGCTTGTGGTTATCAGGCTATGCCATGTGTTATCAGGGTCAATATTGTTGTATCAATTGCGGTATTCAGTTTGCTACGCTGCTAGATTTCACAGTCGTTCCTTTACACTTGTAATGGAAGCAATAATAAAAGTATATTTCAGTTGGTTTGGTAACCTGATATGCACAATGTGATAAGATCCCAGCAACTAATTAATCCTATTAAGAAAAGAAAAATCAGGCTAAAACCAAAAATGCAGGATAATCACAGCCAATCAGAAGAAAGCGTGTGGATTCTTTACATGTTGGTGTATTCGTGCACTGTAGAAAAGTATAAAAGAGCACATACCTCATTTTCAATGATTCTGCTGCTGCTTGCCATTGGTCTGTACTCGTTGTTCACTCTCATTCCTACGCATCCTACATGCAGGTTCCCATAGTAACGGTTATGATCTACACAACAGGAAAAATAATCAATTAATGAAAATAATTACATGAAAAATTTCCAAGCATGAACAATAATTGTGACCTGTTGTCACGTGGATCATCTGATCTAATCATAAAAGTAACATTGCAGTGTAATAAACAGCAATATGGTATATTGAAATTTTGTTTTGACACATGATGTATAGACGCTCAGTGGCTACTTTATTAGGTACACCTGTCAACTGCTCGTTAATGCAAATTTCTAATCAGCCAATCACATGGCAGTAATTCAATGCATTTAAGCATGTAGACATGATCAAGATCTGCTGCAGTTCAAACCGAGCATCAGAATGGGGAAGAAAGGTGATTTAAGTGACTTTGAACGTGGCATGGTTGTTGGCATTCTGAGTATTTCAGAAACTGCTGATCTACTGGGATTTTCACGCACAACTATATCTTGGGTTTACAGAGAATGGTTTGGAAAAAAAAATCCAGTGAGCGGCAGTTCTGTGGGTGCAAATGCCTTGTTGATGCCAGATGTCAGAGGAGAATGGCCAGACAGTAACAGTAACTCAAATAACCACTCGTTACAACAGAGTTATGCAGAAGAGCATCTCAGAATGTGTGAAACACATCCAACCTTGAGACAGATGGGCTAAAGCAGCAGAAGACCACACTGGGTGCCACTCCTGTCAGCTAAGAACAGGAAACTGAGGCTACGCCTGGTCTGATGAGTCTCGATTTCTGCTGTGATATTCAGATAGTAGGGTCAGAATTTTTACAACATGAAAGCATGGATCCATCCTGCTTTGTATCAACGGTTCAGGATGGTGGTGTATTGGTGTGGGGTATATTTTCTTGGCACAGTTTGGGCACATTACTACCAATTGAGCATAGTGTCAATGCCACAGTCTACCTGAGTATTGTTGCTGAGTATTGTTACAGTGTACCCATCTTCTTATGGCTACTTCCAGCAGGATAACGCGCCATGTCATAAAGCGCAAATCATCTCACACTGGTTTCTTGAACATGACAATGAGTTCATTGTACTCAAATGGCCTCCACTGTCATCAGATCTCAATCCAATAGAGCACCTTTGAGATGTGGTGGAATAAGAGATTTGCAACATGGATGTGCAGCCGACAAATCTGCAGTAACTGTGTGATTCTATCATGTCAACATGGAATAAAATCTCTGAGGAATATTTCCAATACCTTGTTGAATTAAGGCAGTTCTAAAGGTAAATGGGGGTCCAACATGGTACTATTAAGGTATACCTAATAAAGTGGCCAGTGAGTGTATATATAAATATAGTACACATTTAAGACAAATTAAAAAGGTTTCACGCTATATCACTTTTTAGGATTTACAGCAATGCATGAACTTCCAAACAAACAAACACACTAACAAATGAAGGAAAGTGTAGAAAAAAAATTAATACATAATTAACAATATTTTAGCCACCTGCAATCAGAGAATGCCATCGCAGTATGACAACAGAGGGGAGAGAACAAACTATGAAAAGGCCATTCTGCTGTACACTTTAACACACACCAAGACATCTGTACAGAAAACTGTCTGCCTCTTCCCCTCCTGACCCAAACTTTTGGAGTGCCAAATGTCAAAAACAGGAAGATGAATTACCAGCGACTAGAGCTCAAGTGGGCAGAAGTGAGGCACATTTGCCTTTGATTCACCTGAGCTAATCCAGCTTCAAAGAGTCCAGCTCACTCACCACGACTCCAGGGCTCCATTTCTCAGCTCTACCCCAGAGACCTGCAGCTTCTCCTGGGGACTGCAGTCATGATCTAGTCTTGTTAGTTCCAGACTCTGTCAGAGCTACTGCTCATCATGCAACAGCTCTTCTTTATATTGGTTTTAACCTTGAACGTGAGGCTCTGTGTCTTCAAAGGATTTCTGAACAAACAAATCTAAAATGACGATGTGAAACAACGATGTGAAACGACGCCACACTTTCTAAATGTAGAGATAGGAGGGCTAGAATAACGCAGGGAATAAATTGGGTTTTAAACTTTGCCGCAAAGGTCATCGCATTCTTTGATGGTAATGCAATCTGCAGATTTGAGTTGTGTTCACACCACTGTTCCTGGGCCTGAGGGCTCGTATTATTGGGGTGAGCAAGAAGTCATCACAATTTTCTCATTTTACGCTGTTTTTCTCTTCAAATTAATGAAGAAATGCTCAGAGTGAGAGTAATGGAAATTAATATAGGGAAATGATCATAAAGAAGGCACGAGATTTGTCATTTTTCAATGCACATAGACATTTATTGGCATAAATGCATACATAGACATAAGTACACGTCCACATATCTCAAGGCACACATGAGTTTTGCGCCTACGTAATATAAGAATCTACTGGAGACTTTGATCTCCCATTTACCACAAAGAGACATCTGCAAAATAATTTCTGCGTGCTTTGAACAAAATGGAATATGAAATGACAGAAAATTATACAATGGGGAGAAAGCAGTCTGTACGACCAGATCATAGGACTGCCAGTGAAATTGTAATATGCATTAATGTCAAGATGCATTTCTGTAATAAAAGATCTTTTTGATTACTGTGATTGAAACTTATTTCACAGTCTGAGCAGCATATCTTTGTGGGATTGATCTAGTTTATCAGAATGTGGGCTCAAATGAGACCCCCAGAGTCTTTATTAACTGTCAGTATTGAGCTCTTAATGACAGATTAGCCTGTAGATGTGAACGTGCAAAACGATTTTTCAATTATATTTATGATCTCACAGTTGTCTTCAAGTTAACTAGCTGTACATTTACAGTGTTTAAGTGAAAACTGTATTATAAGGTTCAATGTTTGTAATTGGGCTTCAGTTACACTCCTTTGAAAGAGACGTCTGTTTTATATATTTTCCAAGAACAAATAATTATCTTAATTGATTGCATTTTTTCGCTTCACCTACATTATTGCCTATTTATTGATTTGCTACGTATTCTCTCCAGAACAAGTAAACTTCAGAGAGAAAACTCTCTAACAATGATGGTTCTTTTTATGTAACAGTTCAACTTGGAACTGTATTTTTCTCAACAAACAAACAAACAAACAAACAAACAAACAAACAAACAAACAAACAAACAAACAAACAGACAAACAGACATACAGACAAATAAATAAATAAATAAATAAATAAATAAATAAATAAATAAAACATTTATGCTTGAGATGGTTCTTTTTTGGAGTTTAGGAATCCTGTATTTCCTGCCTTTTTTTTTCAAGTCTAATCACCTGTAGCTCAATATTGGTTTTCTGGAGCTCAACCATCAGTGGTTAAGTTTATTATTATTATTTTTTTTAAATGTCTCCACATTTTAAGTTTCATTTGAACTTTTCCTTCCAGTCATTTTTAATTAAATAATGATAATAATAGTAATACTTATTATATTTATTGTTTTAGATAAATACTGTAACTTAAAATGCATCTCAATTTTACTAAAATACACACATGATGATTGACATTAAGGTGTCATAGAGGGTTGTTAAAATGCTGAAACTTGGTCTTCATTGCATCTATTTCCTATTTGTTTGTTTGTTTGTTTTTATTCATGTTCATTGTCATTAATATGTTTAGCTAAAATGGTGAAAGCGTTGTAATTTCTGCTTGCATCAAAAATAAATAATTAAGTAAAATGCAAACAAACAAACAGACAGACAAATAAATAAATAAAGTGTAAGTGGCACATGCTTTTGAGTATTTAAAATGTAATAAAAATGTAGTATAATTTAGTAAAAAAATGTTTTATTAAAACCTGCAAGATGTAAGAAAAGACAAAAAAGTATTAACATACCGTATATTAATATATTATTTATAGAACTAAATGTTAATCACCACAAAGTAATCTGTAGTAAATACTTTTTATAGTGTTTTTGAACCACACTATAGTAAAAGTGTATTATACTGTACATATTTTAGCATACAACTTTTTGCTAATGGCTCCAAAAGCTCACTGCAGTATTAACTATAATGAACCTAAAAACTATAATAAATACTGTAGTGAACTTTAGTTTTTACTGCAGTATAGTGTAGTGTATTGTATTATAGGATACCCTAATTATAGAAAGTTACAGTAGTGGATAACTTAGATTACTGTATTTGTTGTTACCATGCTAAATGTAGAATCATTGTGACAGATTAACTCCTGCACTTTACTATCGTATAATCCAAAAACACTGTAGTGTTTCTATAAATTACTATAGCATTTTTTTATGTGGAAAAAAAAAAAATCTTATTCAAAATAGTGATGGGTTTCAGCTGGAAGGGAAACCGCTGCGTAAAACATATGCTGGATAATTTGGCGGTCAGTCTGGGTGGCGATTGCTGCAAATGCAGGTCTGTGTAGGTCTACAGCACGAAGAATACAACCGGCCTCTGAGCGAGCTGAGAGAGGATCACGTGAGCTCTACTGGTTCTTCTATTGTTGCTCAACATGGTCGCTCCTTATTTGCATAAAGTTGAAGGATTCTCAACTTTGTTGCATCACTAGACATGCCCACCTGGTGGAAAACGGTCGCTGTCACTCGCATAGCTCGAGGTCACCAGAAGTCGCTCACTCTTCATTGAAATGAACAGTCGCTTGTTGCTTTGCTGCTGCAAGTCGCTTATAGTGTGAATGAGACTATAGTTGGTGGTTCATTCCACTGTGGTGACTAAGCCGAAGGACAATGAATAAATGAAAAACATATTTTAAGGTTCTATATATCAGGTTAAAAGCGTTGTTTTTTATGGAACCTTATGAAAAGGTTCTATGAGGACCAAAAATGGTTTTGTATTGTTATGAGACAAAGAACCATAATTTGGCACTATTTAAAACCTTTTTTTCTAAGATTGTACCTTACTTTCTTTTTCTTTCCAACCAACCTACGCATATATCCAAACTGCAACTTCTGCTATGAAGACAGAATTCCAAAATACTTAAACTCTTCACCTGTACAGAGATGAAGCTTATGTGAAATATTTACTGCGAACAGAGCCACTCAGAGACCCTGAAAATAGTTATCATGAGCTGCTCACATGGAAACATCACAGTGCTGTGCATCAGATAATATATTTAAATAGAATAATTACAGTTATATTATATTATATTATATTATATTATATTATATTATATTATATTATATTATATTATATTATATTATATTATATTATATTATTCATTTTCTTTTCGGCTTAGTCTCTTTATTAATCAGGGGTCGCCACAGCGGAATGAACCGGCAACTTATCCAGCATATGTTTTATACAGCAGGATGCTTTTCACACACATACACATGTCTTTAGACTGGGGGAAACCGGAGCACCCAGAAAAAACCCACGCAAACACAGGGAGAACATGCAAACTCCACACAGAAATGCCAATTGACCCAGCCGGAGCTCGCACCAGTGACCTTGCTGTGAGGTGATTGTGCTACTGCTCCAATGTGATGCCCAACATTCATCTAATGCAAGTAAAATTATTTCAATTTACATGCCACTCTTGCTTGTGGCACAAATAAACTTTTTCTGAACCTGTGCTTGTACGCAGTTTCAAGACTTATGAAGGTAGATATCGGAAGAGAGTCCCCCATGTCCCAGTTGCGAGGTCAGAGGTTTCGGTTCAGCTCGCTCTGTGTCTCACTTCACTTTTAATAGGTTACACAAATGCTCCTGCGGGCCTTGGGTCACCTCACAGGACCCTTCAGTCTGAGCAAACCCTACAGGTCAGATGTGATGGAGGAGGCAGCGGGGAACAGAAGTGGAAGTGTCATACATTAGAGAGAGGGGGAAGACAATATTTCATTCTTAAATTGTTTTGAGAGGCCTGTGCCAGAGAGAACATGAATCAGCTTGTCAGAGGGCCTTCTGCCAGCACTGCTGAGGAAGAGGGCTTGAGTAAATGACTGTAGGGGCGACAGAGAAAGAGAGAGAGAAAGGAGGGCTGGGGATGACAGGTAACCCGTCTCTCTTACGCCGGTATGGACACTTCATCATTTAACACTTAATCAAAACTGCAGTCGTTGACGCACAGGCGGCTGCTTTCACTGTATAATATGTCACAACCTGCACAGGTGCTCCCTGCACCATTCAGGCAAGTTCAGGGCCAAAATGTAATGGTCCATGTTTGCCGGTGGTGTGTGTAATGAGAGGATATGTACCGAACAATAAACAGCAAACGACTCAGACACAGTCAGACTAAAGGCCCTTTCACATTTTTTTTAGTCAAGGCAGCTTACTTGATAATTAACCCATTTTCTTGTGTCTTGTTACTGGAAGTTTTAAAAATGTTGTTAGTTTTGGGCACGGAATATAACTGTGAATATTATATTGAATTAATATATAGTTTGATTCAAATGTAAAATTTGTAAATATGGGCCACAAAAGCAGTTATATGTGTATTTCTTTTTTTTTTTTTTTGTAATTGAAATTTACATTCACCGGACACTTTATTAGGTACACCTTACTAGTACCAGGTTGGACCCCTTTTTGCCTTCAGAACTGCCTTAATCCTTCGTGGCATAGATTCATCAAGGTACTGGAAATATTCTTTTTGGTCCATATTGACTTGACAGCATGACGCAGTTGCTGCAGATTTGTCTGGTGCACATCCATGAAGCTAATCTCTCATTCCACCACATGCCAAAGGTTGTTCAAGAAACCAGTCTGAGATGATTCGAGCTTTATGGCATCACGCGTTATCCTACTAGAAGTAACCACCAGAAGATGGGTACATTGTGGTCAAAAAGGGATGTACATGGTCAGCAACAATACTCAGGTAGGCTGTGGCGTTGACACGATGCTCAATTGGTACTAATGGGCCCAAAGTGTACCAAGAAAATATCCTCCATACTATTACACCAGGCAACGTTTTTCCAATCTTCTATTATGCAATTTTGGTGAGCCTGTGTGAATTGTAGCCACAGTTCTTAGCCCCTGTTCTTAGCTGACTGGAATGGCACCCGCTGAGGTCTTCTGCTGCTGTAGCCCATCCGCCTCAAGGTTGGATGTGTTGTGCATTCAGTGATGCTCTTCCGCACACCTTTGTTGTGACGAGTGGTTATTTTGAGTTACTGTTGCCTTTCTATCAGCTGGAACCAGTCTGGCCATTCTCCTCTGACATCAACAAGGCATTTGCACCCACAGAATTGCCGCTCACTGGATATTTTCTTTCTTTTTGACTATTCTCTGTAAACCCTAGAGATGGTTGTGCATGAAAATCTTAGTAGATCAGCAGTTTCTGAAACACTCAGACCAGCCCACCTGGCACCAACAACTATGCCACGTTCAAAGTCACTTAAATCACCTTTCTTCCAGTTTGAACTGCAGCAGATTGTCTTGTCCATGTCTACTATATAGTATATCACCTGAAATTGTATGACACAAAAAACAAAAAACCTTCCATTGTATGATGTATACTTTGTTAGGATAGGACAAGGTTCACTGAAATACAACTATTAAAAAAATTGGAATTTGAGGACAATTCTCTTTAAGCTGTGTAAATAAAGTATGTAATGATTGCTTTACTAATCAAAATTAAGGTTTGATATATTTACTGTATTAAATACAATTCATGGGACATGATGTTTACCTAATTATATAAGGATATTTGGAATAAAAGAAAATCAATAATTTTGACCCATAAAATGCATTATTGTTATTGCCAAAAATAAACCTGAGCAACTGGTTTTGTCTTCCAGGGTCACATATGTCCCATGACCAGATCAGTTTACATCCTGCTTTCACATCTAGAAGATGTAAGAGGTAGATTTTTGCTAACGGACACAGTTGCTACCAGAATAGTGAAACACATTGTGTGAACTGAACACAATGATAATAACTAAGTTAATTTCAACATGATAATAAAGAAGGCATGACATTTGTGTCTTAGGGAAGTCTAGGGAGGAAAATTCATGGATTCAAATTGCAAGACAAAAAAAGGGGTTAAACTGATTAAGATGCATGATTTTTATATATGGGATTTTGGCCAGAGGAGAACTGAACGCTGCCACGATCACTCTTGGCTTTCTTAGTTAGGGTCAGTAGAGCTGCCCTGCAGTGAATCACATCCTTCACCAATGAAATTCATATTGTACTAAACTGAATTATTATTGAACCAAACCAGCATTCTGCAGAACTAAAAGTGGTTGTTGATAAAACTGTGTACCTAATTTAATTTGCATGTTCATTCCTGTAAGATTGCCTTGACACAATATGCATTGTAAAGGAAATAATTCATTGCAAAAGACAGGTTATTTGATAGTTCTGCTTGTTTTAAAATATTAATTTAGCTTCAAATTTATAAAAAAAAAAAAAAAAAAAAAAAAGAAAAGGCTTAACTAGGTTAATTAGGGTAACTAGGCAGGATAGAGTAATTAGTCAAGTTATTGTATGACGATGGTTTATTCTGTAGATTATCGAAAAAAAAAAATAGCTTAAATGGGCTAGTAATTTTGATATTAAAATGGTGTTTAAAAAATTAAAAACTGTTTTTATTTTAACTGAAATAAAACAAATAAGACTTTCTCCAGAAGAAATAAATATTATCAGACATACTGTGAAAATTTCCGTGCTTTGTAAAGCATAATTTGGGAAATATAAAAATATAAAAAAAGAAAAAAAAAATTAAAGAGGGGCTAATAATTCAACTATATATGCATAGACTTCAACTATATATATATATATATATATATATATATATATATATATATATATATATATATATATATATATATATATATATATACAACCTGATCGCATGAGAAAACTTAAGTATTTTACGTTTTGTCAGTTTAGTCGCTGATTCGTATGAATTCGTACGAGTTCAGTCATACGAAATTGTATGTTTTAAAAAGGAGGCGTGGCACCTAACCCCACCCCTAACCATCATTGAGGGATGAGCAAATCGTACGAAAATGTACGAATTAGATCATTTGAATTCATACGAATTAGCCACTAAATCAAAAGTTCTGAATTTATATATATATATATATATATATATACTTTATTTTAATCTAGTAGTAGTAGTAGCTGAAAAGCACAATACATAAATAAACCTATATACATAAATAGACTAATTTTAATATTTGAAATGACAAAAGCACAGTAAGTAATATGACTATAAAAATCCAAAATATAAAAATATCATCAAAAACAAACAAATAACCAAATAAAAAAGTAAATCAAAAGTAAAATAAAACCACTCTGTCATGGCACGTGTACTGTCAACATGTACAACACTTTCTGTCTTATGCCATTATCAATCAATCTCTCTCTGTCAGTTCCTAAATTCCCTCTTTATCCTCTTCCTGCTCTCGCCGTGTCTCAGATCTTATCCTCACTGTTTTGATCATCAAAAGGAGGCTTGTAAATAGTCCTCAGTGTGGGTTACATGATGAAAGCAGTAGAGATGGTTCATGGCACGAATGTGACCTTTCCAGAGCAAGATTACCAGAGCAAGAAGAGTACAGGTGGATCTGAAGCCAACTCCAAAACAACCTACCAAACCTCTCTCCAAATAACTTTCATTCACTGAGCACATTTACGAGTGTAAGTCTGTAAGACGTATTTGAGTTTATTTTTGGTTATTCACTAAAAATACATAATTTAAATTGTATATGAAGCTGTATAAAGTAAAGGATCTCTTTGAAAGTGGTCAAAAATAAACCTATGCAAACAATCTAGCCTTTATAAACTAATTAATTAACAAAAAAGATAGAGGTGGCATAAAAAGTAAATTTTTGTTTGGAAGTTTGTAAGACGGAAGTTGTCCTATAATAAACCCAAAACGCACGTGGCTGTTGTCATGTGGTAAACTCCAATCGTCTAAACTTGGTGTCGTCATCACAGCTCCTGCAGTCGCTCTTCAAGTGCTGCACCGGTTGAATCAGTAGTGTGATCTCAGAACGCTGTTGCAGTACTTTGATGCCACATGTGACAGTCACATGGCGTCTACACAGTGTCAAGCCAAAATTTCTAACTGGCATGCACAGATTTCGATCAATCTGCACAGCTCTGCATGAAGTCGAACGCACCTATTCTCTCCCTCATTAGCATAGACAACCCTAAGCAAGAAGCAGTCGTCCGCCATTAGAGTTTTTACATCGTACCTGCTGAAGATAATGCCATCGTTTGACATCAAGCTGAAATCACATACACACTGTAGGATCTTCAGAGACTTATTTTTAATATTTATACACTTTTAATATTTAATATGACAACCGGCATAACAAATCATCACTACGACCTAATAAATAGATTAATTATTATTGTCTTGTAAATATAACTTACTTACAATACTAGGTTATTGGTTTGCACGTAAACCTAGACAACAGGTTATTTCAGGTTTTATAAGTTAAAATACAGTTAAAATTATGCATCTTTAGAGGATGATTTAGAGAATTTTTAATTGTATGATATATTTAATGTAATCCAACATAAAAAAATGAAAATGCTCAAAGTTAGATATGCAAATTATAAGATTTTGACCTCTCCTCCACAATAAATAAATACATAAATGAATGAATGAATGAATGAATGAATGAATAAATAAATAAATAAATAAATAAATAAATAAAATATTTCAAAGACAGTTTACTCTCATTGCCAGATTATCCATTTGCATGTACAGTAACAACTGGTTGTTGCATCTGGACGATGGGTTATTTCAGTAAAATGATTTTAGCGAGTTATCAGCGTATATACGTAAACATGCTCAGTCTCTCTTTGGCTCCCTGGATCAATACATCACACTAATAAGTAAAATCTGCAAGCGGCAATTATTGTGTGTCATGTTTGCCCGCCTGCTTGAATAATCGTCCAATTTAGACGAAATCTCACCAAGGTAAGTGCCTACAGGGGCCTGCGCCGGGCTCGTTATAAATTGTGTACAGACGTTAGAGCTAGAGTAATTAAGAGACCAAAACACACATGTTAATAACGCCTGTAGCTCATTAGCTGCTGTTGCTCCTGTCAGTGGGATGCCTGCGAGAGTGCTGGGCCAGCGATGGCTGTGAATGATGAGAGGAGATCAGCACAGCCCGGCCTCCCCAAAAACATAAACACACTTTATCAAACCAAGAGAGAGAGAGGGAGAGAGAGAGAGAAAAGAGACACTTAAATAATCAGACCAACAAGACCTGACTTATTTAGGCAAGCACAGTGAGATGGAAGATTTGTGAAGCGGAAAGAGACACTTTAGGGTGTGCTTTTTTTAATCACAGGGTTCCTTGGATGTCAGTTTTTTTTTTAAATATCCTTCAAGGCCTCTGGGCTGTGGGAAAGGAGGATTTTTGGTTGATTAAACATGAACACAGTTGTTAAGAACACAGAGGTAAGTACAGACTTGAAAGAGAGCCGTTTTTCTTTTAACTCGGTGGGAAGAGGAAAAAATATGAATAAATAAAAATGACTGTACCCTTGTCAGGGGATGTGCAATCATGGTGGACAGTTTTTTTTAAATATGTGATAATACACTGTCTTCTAAACTTTCAGAGATTATATATTAGGACTTTAACTCAGCAAGGACGAATTACATTTTAAAAGGGCATTAAAAAATGACAGTTAAGAAATGTAGAATGCTACAAAAGATGTCCCCCCACCCCCACCTCCTCTGAAGCTCAAATCATGATGGTTATCAGTGTTGGAGTTACTTTTGAAAGTAATACATCACAATATTGAGTTACTCCCCCAAAAAGTAACTAGCTGCATTACTTAGTTAGTTTTTATGGTAGGTAATGTATTACTTTTGAGTAATCTGCGCATGCAGAAATGAGCATATTCTGCAGAATTTCAGCTTATCATTGAGTCTATATATTTACTTGTGTAAATGTGTGTAAATTTATATTTATTCAGTTTTTAAATTAATGTCAATAATAATATTGTCTAATATAAAAATGTTCATTTGATTTATCTGCAATACAGTTTGTAAAGTAATATTTTCTGTCTTTTAGTAGATTTATTATCTGATAGACTTGCTTTGTTTACCAGATAACTGGATCTAGATGGATTTGCATTGTAGACATTGAATAAAAGTTAAAAAGGGGTAACTTTTTATTTCATATAATTTTTTTTAGTTACGATACTCCCAAAATAATTCTGCATAAGTTAATAAAAAGTTAAAGGATACAAAAAACCCCCCCAAAACTCATACTAACATATACATATACTACATTCACAGGGTAAGTGCGACATGGGCATGGCAGCTTTGGCATTGCACTGGTCTGATTCATGCTGCACGTCATACTTTTTTTTAATGCATTACAAAGCAACTGACACACTTCAAGGCTGATCTTATAACTTCCACCTCCTCAAATTATTATTGATGTTGTTGTTCTTTCTTTCTTTTTTTAAATAGAGGAGCTCTGGAATTAACAACGCACTGTAAAACCTACACCTATATTTAACTATAAAAATAAAAAATAAAAATCAAGAATATGATAATATTATCTAAGAACTTCCTGACCCCAGATTATTGAACGTTTAAACAATGTATTTGCTACTTTTGTACTATTTGTCTTAAGTGAAATCACTGTCCACTGAGACAATCCCCTTTTTGTCTTCGATACGTTCAAAATAATGAACACATTCTCTCATTGACTGCATGATTCATTGTGACTACTTTTATTTAAATTCAGCAATTTATTTTTTAAAAGCAAATTAACTAAACTATAATGTAACTCGCATTACATTTTCAAAAAGTAACTAATATATTATTACTTTATTTTTCAAAGCAATGCATTACCTTACTCGTTACTTAGAAAACTAATATTATCACGTACCTCATATTACTTGTTATGAGTTACACCCAGTAGTGGAAAGAGTACTGAAAAATCACACTCAAGTAAAAGTACTATTACTTGCCCCAAAATGTAGTGCAAGTAGAGTAAAAGTATCTGTTGTAAATATTACTCAAAATATGAGAAAAAAAAAAAAGTACTCAAGAGTAATGAGTAGTGAGTATTATGCTGTAAAAACCTGATTGATTACATGTAATTTGCGGTTGTGTGTGTAAACGTAATATTCTGTAGTTATTTAAGTTATAGTTATAGTTATTAGTTTTAGTCTTTAGTTATTGTTTAGTTATAGTTATTGTACATTTCAGTCATCATACAGTAAACATCATCATCTTCTCATCAGTGACATGCCATCTAAACAGTCTCTTGGTTATTGCGTGTAAAGATTTTGGAAATCTTCTTGGACACTTAATGTTTCAAACGATTTGCTGCATTTATAAATTGCTGCATTTATAAAATTATAAAATGTCTTGAGGTAGTTCAGTGTGATGTGATTTACTTTCTATGTGCGATTTGATTGGACAGGAATCACAGGACTGATTTTTCTAATCTCCATAGACAGGAAAAAATAAAGTAGTAAAATAAAATAGGTTTAAGCTTCATGCAATTCATGCAAATAAACATGTGCTTGAGCTCACGCCGTTCAACAGTCACTGTGAAAAATGTAAACTTCAAAATATCTTCCAGCAGTAATATCCAGCCATTTATTTTAGGTTTTTTCCATAGTCACGGTTATGTAGTATTGGTCAGGCGCTGACCAGAGGCAGATGTGCATGGCCAGCCAATGAATATGAAGGTGGATAGATGGTATTCCTAAATTGCCAATTAGTTTTAATGAGCTTTAATTTTAATGAGCACTTTCTGTTCAGATGCTGGGTCTCTGTTAATATCATTCTTTTTCCCAGCTTTTTTTCTTCTTCTGTCCTTTATTTTATCTGGTCACCGATGCACAAATGAGAACATGTCTACCCCATCAAACCTCTGAATGTTGTGAAGGAGGTCATGTGATTGACCAATGCGCAATGCTAAAAACATCTCATTCTCTACACACCACAGAAAAAAAATGTCCCTCTGGTCACTCGATCACTTTATTTATTTGCTCAAACAAGGGCCGTGTCCATCATGCATATTTTAATAAGTCAATGACTCGGCCCCATATTCAGATGTATTCCGTCCAATAATTATTTTTGGCCTGAAGCTATAGCCTCAATTAAATTCCCGGCAAATGTCTTCTGAAAGTAAGATGAAACAAATGTGGGGGGAAATAGCAGGGGGTGGGAGGAAAGATGGATGACTAACTTGATGGTAGATGTTTGATATAAATCGTGCTAATGGTTTTAATTCCTCTAAGTGCTTTTGGAGTTGATCTGAGATGCTCAGGGAATGGGGCGAAGGTTGTGAGAATTCTTGGACACGGAAGACACTCAAGCTCACCAACTGCAAATATAAAACCGCACAATAACACACGACACCTATAAATAATGCAACGAGTATTCATTAAACCATGGAAGAAGATGCAATAGGAAATCTAATTGTAACAATAACTACTCATCTTGTAACCTCTTTACATACTCTATGCAATAACAAGGTAAAATCTATGTGAAATATGTGAAACTTACACACTGTAAAAAATGCTGGGTTCCATACAATTCCTTCATCTTCTCCCAACACAAATCGATTAAGTTAACTCAAATGTTGTTACAAATTTAAGTGGATTGAACATAAAACAATTAAGTCATCTCTAAAAAACAAAAGAATTGTGTTGTTTCAGCTCATTTTAAGAAAGTAGATTGAACAAGCAGCAAAAGTCATTTTTTGAGTGCATGGGACACAAGTGAAACGGATGGGTTTTATAAAATCTTAAACCCAAAGGGATCACACAATATTTCACATGAAAATGTACCAAAACCATCAGTTTCACGTTCCATTTATGTTTCACATGTTTCATATAGAGTATTATTGTGATTACACATAAATAAAAACAAACAAACAAACAAACAAAAATGTATAAATTGTGTTGGTTCAACTCATATTAAATAAGTAGTTTGAAAAAGCAAAAATATTTGTAAAAGTTCTGGGTGAAAACCAGCTATTTTAAAGAATGTTGAAAACCTGTATGGATGTCAGGGGTTAAAGGTTTTCAGCAGTTTTCAAAATATTGTCTTTTGTGTTCAAAAGAAAACAAACTAAAGACTTAAACTGGTTTGAAACAAGTCAATGTGAGTAAATGACTGCAAACATTACATTTTTTGGGGTGAAATATCCCTTTAACAACCTTGATAAAAAATAATTTCTTGCATCCTCTATTGAACTTCAATTAGTCAAAATGCAGCTGTTTTTACCAGGTTAAGAAAATATGACCATATCACACCAATGTTATCCTCCTTACACTGACTGCCAGTTAAGTTCAGTATTGATTATAAAATATTGCTTCTTACATATAAAGCTTTAAATAATCTAGCTCCTGTTTATCTAACCAACCTTCTGTCTCACAGCAATCCAACCCGCTCTTTAAGATCTCAAAACTCATGGCTTATGTAGCACCTAGAATAGCAAAGTCTACTAATGGAGGTCGAGCCTTCTCGTTTATGGCTCCTAAACTCCAGAATAGCCTTCCTGATAATGTCAGAGGCTCAGACACACTCAGACACACAATGCATCACAAACCAGCTATTTTAAAGAATGTTAAAAACCTGTAACCATTGACTTCAATGGCATTTGTTATTCATGCTATAGATGCAGATGGTATCAGGTTTCCAGCATTCTTCAAAATATCTTATTTTATGTTCAACAGAAAACCAACATTTCAAGGGTGAGAAAATGTCTGCAGAAATTTCAATTTTGAGGTGAACTATCCCTTTAACAACCTCAGAGCTCACAGGTCTATAAAAGGTTTATGAGTTCTTGATAAAAATTAATTTCCATAAGGAGGAAATGAATAGGGTTTTTTCTTTTAGTTCTGGAATCCAACAGCTCTGTTCTATACAAAAGTCTTCCCTGTAGCTTTCAAATATTGTGGATGTACACAATCACATGTGGCACATCAGGATATTGTCATGCGTGATGTCAATTGCATCTGAAATCAGCAGAGAGGTTTTTGCATAATCATTAAAAAGCTTCCAGACCAAACTATGTTTTCTTTTTGTCACATGATGAATAGTTTTGTTTGGGGGGAAACAGGAGAGGGAGGTGAGGAATAGATTTAAGGGAAGGAGTGAGAAAGGGAGTAAAAGAGAACAACTAATTAAGCTGTGACACTAATATGCTTTAGCACAAGGGGGATTAGTTTCAGCTGAGGCATTATGTGACAAGTGAGCTAATGCTAAAGGACAGAGCGAGACAAAACATCTTCCATACTGCCAATGAAAACCACCCATAGACAGTTAGCAGATTCTATCACGCAATCTCAACACTGATGACACGGCAGAGTCTTTAGTGGCTCTTTTTTGGTACATCAAAAATGCGCTCAATGATGAAAGTCTTGTTTTTCTTTAACATTCAGCAGGATTTATGAATAACTATGATACAATTTTGAACACCATTAATAACTCAAAATGTGCAAAAAAAAAAAAGATGCAAAATGTGAATAGGGTAAAAAATTTATTAAATAAAATCACAGGTCTGATGACTCTTGTACTTTAAGACACTTTTTAAATGTCATTTAAATATGCAAATAATCAATTCTGTCATTAAATGTTTATTTATACGCACATACATTTATATGCAGAAATTTGAATTCAGGATAAAACCAGGTAAATTTTTTTCTGACATATAATAATAGAGTCAAAGCAACAAAATATAAAGGGATACTCAATAGATTGATGTGCATTAAAGGATGTTAAACACAACACAAAGGCAAAGAACCAAAGAAAAACATTGTTCTGAGCTGTAACATTAATATTTTAATTAAACGCAAACCTGATAGAAATGATTACAGTTGAATGGAGCAGAATGGAGCATACACTAACCTGCATATTATTTAATCACAAGATGGTGCCAAACAATCGCAAACAAAACGCAAAGCTGACAGCAGCTATACCAGATGAATGACGGTCAATATGATTCAAAGATCATGTAGGAGCCTGTGTTATTAATCGGTTGTTATCTCGAAATAACATACATTGGAATGTTGCGACTGACCAATTCAGAATCAAGTATTCCAAATGGACACGTAATAAGTAATACAAAACATTAGTAAAAACAAAGTTTGTTTTGACATAATTTAAGTGTGTGTATTGTGTGTGTGTCTTATATTCATGTAAATACATGCATGAATATATTTGAGAAAATGTTTATTTATATTTAGATGTAAATATATGTATACTGTATATGATACAAATGATATTAAATTAAAATATTTATGTACCAAAATATTTTTGTATATT
Source organism: Danio aesculapii (assembly GCF_903798145.1). Taxonomy (NCBI): domain Eukaryota; kingdom Metazoa; phylum Chordata; class Actinopteri; order Cypriniformes; family Danionidae; genus Danio; species Danio aesculapii. Next base: position 40,436,314 of record NC_079448.1, on the reverse strand, counting down.
TTTGTTTCCTTTTATATATTTATTTGTCAAACTACAGTGAGATTATTCCTCTGTTGTCACTCTATGTGGGTGGAGTAATACACAAGGGTGAAGAGGCTGACTGTTATTGCAGAATATCGATCGGATATCAGCCAATCAGATTTGAGAACCAGACAGAACTGTTGTCTATCTATCTATCCATCTATCTATCTATCTATCTATCTATCTATCTATCTATCTATCTATCTATCTATCTATCTATCTATCTATCTATCTATCTATCTATCTATCTATCTATCTATCTATCTATCTATCTTTCTATCTATCTATATATATATATATATATATATATATATATAGATATCCTGATTGCAACAGAGAAATTCTGGGAAATCTCTGTAGACTGATGGCATTTCATGTCGTTGAGCCTTATAATCTTAAAATGTGAGCAAAATAACCTGTTTTGTCATCACTTTATATATTACGCTAGAGAATCATTGAGATACTAGCTCTAAAGTGACGTTGATGAAGTAATGAAGTAACAATGGTTCTGACCATCAGTTACAGATGTGAATGAACAGTAGAAGAAAGTAGTTCCTCATGCAAAAGGATTTTTGACACTATTTGTGTTTCATTTTCTTATTTATATACACGATTATGCCGTCGAACTATTGTATAACTGCAATATCGCATGAGCAGCAGTGCGATATGGCTGTATATCATCACTGGTGGGACACTAAGGCACTTGGCCTGCGACCTCCCACCAGTGCTGATATACAACCATATCGTACTGCTACTCGTATGATATTGCTTATGTATTTAATACACACACATATATTATGTCAAAACACACTTTTATTTTGAATGCGATTAATCGCAATAAATTAATAAACATGTAAAGCTAAAAATAACATTCCACATTCAAAAACTTCTAACTTCACCAGTGTCTGAAAAATAATGCTCTGCCTGCAGTGTCCTGTATTTACATGGGTGATAATTGTACACTGCATTAAAAAAAAAGCCCTGAAAATAACACATTTATGCTGAAAAAAAAAAAAAAAACGATACTAACTTAAATTCTACTTGGCCAGAGTTCTATTTCAGCTCACATTGGCCTGGTTAAACAGAACTGTGGGTGGTTTGAAAATAAGACACATTCTGTTTAGTGAAAATGCCCCAGAGAGTTAAACCAACAGGTCAAAGCATGACAGTGAAATTACAGCGATGGCTACTTGTCATCTGTGGACATTTAATTTCAATAGCACTGGGGGATTCGTTTAATGTCGAGGCCAGAGACGAATCTGCACTGTGCGGCTTCATCAAATGTAAACTGCTGCCCTGCCATTATCACACAGGGACGGTGAGAGTTAAGCTCAGCCCGTCATCCACTACCTGTTATTCCCACAGAAGGGTAAGAGGACATGGGGCGAAAAAAGCAGTACTTCATGGCTGTGTAATCACTTCAGGAAGGCATGCAATTTGTGTGGCCAGAGGTCCTCTCTAAGTAAAAAAATAAATAACTAAAACAGCATGACTTCATCTGTTGTGATTGGTAGCTGGTCTGTGTTGCTTTTGATGTATTTGAAGTACATGACTCTCATGTGTTCACTCTTGTGACAGGTTTGGTTTGAATTTAATAAACGTTAGTGTGGTGAGCTCTTTATTCCGAGTTATTCTTATTATGGCATAACTAGTAGAAGTTGGCATATAAAGTTTGGTGTGCATTAAACAAGAGAACTTGGACTGAGACAGGATGAGTGTTAGTCTGGTTGTTATAAATTAAGTTGCAATTTAAAGTGCACCCAAAATTGAAAACTGGTCACCATTCATACATTGTAGGACATAAAAACACAGTAGTAGTCAATGGTTTCCAGTTTCCAACATTACTCAAAATGTCTTGTTTGGTGTTCAACAGAACAGAAAAACACTGGTTTGGAACCAGATAAGGATGAGTAAACAATGAGACAATTAGATTTTTTTTGGTGAACTATCCGTTTAATTAATATGGGAATTCAACATGGACAGATTTTGGGTTGCATTTACACTTGGCAGAATTGGTTCAAATAATATCTCTGTTGCGAGCGTGCTATTAATGCAGTTCATATCATAAGGAGCAATGGCATAACGATGAAATCCAACAGTGTTTGTGAAGGTTCAACACACAAGCTAAAAAAAAGTTAACAATTTATTGAAATTGAGTAAGAATTGGATTCTAGCTCTGTGTTTAATTTGACTTCCAATTGGATTAAGGCTGTGTGGATGATTAGGCACTATTCCAAATGTTAATCCTGAAAGTTACCTTAGATGTTTTATTACTTTGAATATTCATTTGCGATATCAACAGATATTCATGCTGGCCAGTATACTGCGGTTCACAAACTTAAATTTCAACTGTGACAATACCCTCAAACAGAAAAACCACTTGATCTTCATAATGGCAGTGGTGTAAAGTAATAAATTACAAATACTCAGATTACCGTAACTGAGTAGTGTTTCTCAGGAATTGTAATTTATTAAGCAGTTTTAAAAATGTGTACTTTTACTTTCTCTTGCGTACATTTTTAGTGCAGTATCAGTACTTTTATTCCACTATTTTCCTTCAACCTGCAGTCACTACTTTACTTTTTCTTATGGGGATTGGCTAAAGTAGAAAAATCAGTCCTGTGATTCTAGTTTAATCAAATAATAATAATTTTGCAATAATGTTTGAAAAGTGTTCAAGAAGATGTCAAAAATCTTTACACACAATGACTGTTAACACAGATGTTACACTGATGAGATGTTTACCTAAATCGTCAAATAATCTTAAACAATAACTAAATGCACTAGGAAAGTTATGTCTACACACACATGCACAAATTGCATGTAAATGCATCAGCTTTTCACAGTGTAATACTTACTACTCTTGAGTACATTTAAAAGGTCTACTTTTTACTCATACTGTGAGTAATATTTACAACAGATACTTTTACTCTACGTGCACTACATTTTTAGGTAATAGCACTTTGACTTGAGTATGATTTTTCAGCTCTTTTCACAACTGCATATAGGCTAGGGGAGCACGGGGCACAAAGTAATGCAGGGTTAAATGTAACACAGAGTTTTAAGGTATTTGCTCAGGGATAATCATGGCGTGCTTCCAAGGTTTTCACCACAGTGTCAGCAGACGTCTTCCTGCCAATTATTGAAAAATTTCGACAAAATTTGGATGAGAAACCATTTTTGCGGCATAAAATAATTTTTTTTATACTCTCTATTTTTTTTATTTTAAAAAAATCTGTGAAAGTATATATGTAAAATCTTATATTGTTGTGATTACCGTCTTCTAGGCTAAAAGATGAAACCATTTTGCAAGATGTAAGAAACACACAGCATGGTTGCACAGATTACAATTAAGCCACAGACTGTTGGACACCAATTAAACCAACAAATTATTATTTATTTATTTGTTGAGTGTAATGTTGAGAACTTTTTAAATAAAAATGTTTTTTAAAAGAAAATATTTTTTATAGAAAAAAATATATTTTATTGCTAATAATGCAAATAAATGCATTGTATAATAATGGATAAATGGAGAATAATGCACATAGATTTAAATGTGTTTATACAATAAACAAATAAATACATAAACATACTGTGCTATGTAGAATAATAAGGAAATGAGTCAATTACTGAGGAAATATAGCTACTATTTAAAGTGAACTGAATTTAAATTAATTGTGTGAAATCTGCCTTTAAATGCATGTGTTACAATTAACCCTCTATCAGTTACAACTTGCCCCGCAGGTGGGATAAATAGTAACATTTTTCTCCTGGCACTTATGGCAATACTGCACAGAAACCGGCAATCATAATTCCAGTGCTCATTTGTAGTAGAGGCTTGTGTGTTGTTGGTAAAAAAAATATGGTTTGTCTAACCTCATTACTTTGTTCATTATTTGACCAAAACCAAAAAGTGTTACTTTGTGCCCCGCTCTCCCCTACTATATGCAATATTAAGGAACACATATCCACTGTAAAAACATATCTGTTAATCAAGTTTTCCATATTTTGTTGATCAATGTGTTTATTATGCTTTTCAGTTGCATTTGGGGACCCTTTTAGACAACTTTTTATGTTGAAAAGGTTGAATCCTGACATTTTTAATAGTTTAAAGGTATATAGTGTATTACCAGGGTTGGAGTTACAATACAAAAACCTGGTAATAAACTGCCAGTTCTTTTTCGAGGTTAATTTTCTGTACATTATTTCTTATACAACATACTGTTTCAAACTCCTAGAAGGTCAGTAAAAGTTACTTTGTTAGACTGCATAGTTGAATTTTTTATATCAAAAGTTGACGAGCACGGAAAAAGATCTCATACTGCAATTATTAACCAATAAATCAAATAAAAATACTGTAAATCATGAAATAATTTTATTTAGATTCATTTCATTTCATTGTATCTTATTTAATTTAATATTTTTTTAACTTAAGGAATCGTATTGTGGTGTTCTATACAAAAATTAGATCTGTATTTACTGAAAATCTTCCCTGTAACTTTCAAATGAACAAACTTCTCAGTCTAAATGATATTCAAAGAATTCAGTGTTAACAAAAACCTTTAACATGGTCAACTTCTTGCTCAGAACAAAAAAAAGTTTGTTACAGTAAGTGACATTCAACTGGGTAAGTCAACGACAGACAGAAATTATTTTGATATATCTACAGCTCCATCCACAGTGGTCTTCGTTTTATCTGTCCTAGAGAAAAAAAAGTGCTAATACTCTATCAGCATCCACATAATCTACTGAGATAATGATTTGATGAGAATTCGAACACACTCATTTATGCACACTCGTACTCTGTGGCCAATGTAGTTTATTCAAATCACCTATAGACGAATTACCAGATTGCAAACATTCAAGATGTGCGCAGCGAAGTTGCAGGAAAAAAAAGAGAGTGCAGAGTTTGTTGTTGTATTTGAGATAAGTTATATTGATTATATATTATATATATTATTTACATAATGCTTTCAGCGTATTATAACAGCTTGTCACCCAGCGATAAGCACAGTTATTTGGCAAAATTAACGTTAAAGTGAGCAGCGTTGACAGGTCCATTTGAATAGCACCCTCCCAGTGGATATTGTACAAGATGAATGGCCAAGCATCCAGCCCAAAATATACAACTATCTCACTGAAACACGACATATTTGCCATTGCAACCGGTATGCGTGGTTAAACCCGTCTGACGTCATGTGTGACGTAGGTTGATAATTTCCCTATAGCGCATGGCCTTGGACTGTGGGGGAAACGGGACAACCTGATGGGGAGAACATGCAAACTCCACACAGAAATGGCCCAGCTGGGATTTGAACCAGCGACCTTCTTGCTGTGAGGCGACTGCGCTAACCACTGAGCCACTATACTACCTGTAATGTATCATGTCCCAATTTTTTTCTTTTTTTTTTTTTCTTTTGGTGGTTCGGACTGAACAAACCAACACTTAAATCCATCAATGGGTTCATTTCCAATACTGAGCTCACAACACTTAATTAGTGTGTCCTCTCATGGTCCATTCTGAAGATTTATACAGGATTTCATGATCGCAGACACAATTTCAAACACCTTCAGGCCGACTACATTTTCAACAAATGTCTCAAATTGAATATTGCAGTTTTTTGTCGTCCTCTTGTTTTTCAACAACTTTTTTTTTTTTTTTTTAAAGCGTCCCTTCGCCTCGGGTCTCATGGACAGCTCAAAGAAGCAATTATACTTGACTCAATTTTCAACCAGTGAGGCCTAAAGCAGAATCCTCACCGTGTTATTTTGGCTGTTGTAAGCCATGCGCCACACTTTTCCTGCCATCTGTCCTCTTAACATTTTATGAGCTGCTTCTAGAGTCACACCGGTTTTTATAGAGAAAGATGGAGAGAAAGAGAGAGCGAGAGAGAGCGAGAGAGAGAGAGGGTCTATTATTCAGGTCTTTTACAATTCGTCCCAACGAGAATCCGTGTTTGGAACAATTGCCTTCCTCCTCCTCCTGTTTCCTCTGACAATTACGCTACAAAACCATTTGAATGTTTCATCTTCTTTAGCTTCACTGGTTTATTCTTCCTCCTTTCTCCGTGCAGCTGCTGAGGACGCCAGTTGGTCGGAAGACGGCGGTAATTAAGAGCCAATTACTCCACCTCTGGAGTCTTATTAACGATGCTGGTGAGCAGCAGGGTGTAATCACTGGGGAGTGGTGACAGGATAATGGTATGACCAGAACCTCTCTTTATCATTCGCCTGTGGATCTGACAGACCCATACAGTGTAGAACTATCGCCGACATGGTTTGTATACAACCAATGAGACAGCAGGGTTTCTAGCAGTCCTGGGCTGTAAAAATGTTTGGGTCGTAATCAGCATGGTTTAACTCATTGTATTGTGAGGGGAAAGTGATACTAGGGATGTAACAGTGTGTATAAATGATCATTTGGTGCAGGCTTCTTTGGTTTTGAAGTCATAGTTTGGTATGGTTTGTTTTTCCACCCACTTCGTTTGTTATCACTCGATTGAATGGGCTTTATCAGTGGTGATCAGCTGATAGATATGGGCCAGTCGGGCCCTTCTGCGCCTACTGGTAGGCTCATCATTATCATTCATCCACATGGTTAATCAGCTATACTAATAGAGAAGACTCCAGATCCAGATCTGTTTTTACATTACTGTGATGGTTGGGTTTCGGGATGAGGTAGATGGTAAAAAAATACAATTAACTGGAAATTTTATAAATAATATAAATAATTATAATGGTTAATTAGCTATACTAATAGAGAAGACTCCAGATCCAGATTTGTTTTTACTGTGACGGTTGGGTTTAGGGTTGGGGTTGGGGTAGACGTTAATAAAATACAATTAGTGAGAAATTTAGTAAATAATAGAAATAATTCTTGTCAACTTCAGGCCGCAGCCGTATGCAATTAATAGCTGATTAACCACATGGATGGATGATAACAGCCTTCTGAGCCTACCAGTAGGCGCAGAAGGTCTCTACTAGCCCATATCTATCAGCTGATAACCACTGATAAGATCCATTTAATCGAATGAGAACATTCGAAATGGCTAGTGTTTCAATAGTGGTTTGCCAAACAAACTGTGGTAATGTATCATGTGATTCACATGTGTTTTCCATTTATTTACGGTTGTGAATTGGATTATGGGATGTTGATCTCTGCTCTGATGACTTTTGATGTTAAAAATTCAACTCTACAGTTTAACAAAGTGACTTTTATTGACATTTTAGATAGACATTTGAGCCAGTTTAAAATAATATAATGTATAGTAAATAACATATAGATAAATAAGTCTGTAAAATAACAGGAAATGTACTGGCAGTGTTTGTAGCATAATTTACAACACCAACCCAGACAATATATCACTTTAAACTACTAAAAACGTTAATAAAAGTCACTTTTTCCAACTTTTCAAGGTTTAAAGTTGTTGGAAGAAAGATCAACATCCCATAATGCAATACAAAAACAAAAATAAATGAAAAAAAAAAACATGAAATAATATACAAAAAATGCTAATATACAGATATTTTCTACAGTGTACATTTCAGATTTTATTTATTTTAGATATAGTAAATATAGTAGAAGTAGTAATAATAATAATAATAATAATAATAATGTAACACTGAATTAATGGTTCTTTTGTTAATGTTTTGGCATGAACTATGTTTGAAAAACATTATTAGCCCTCTTTAATCATTAGCCTAATACTAATAGTATTGACCTGAAAATGGTTATTAAAAAAAAAAGAAACTGCTTTTATTCTAGCTGAAATAAAACAAATAAGATTTTCTCTAGCAGAAAAAAAATAAAAATAAATAAAAATAAAATAAAATAAATAAATAAATATATATATATATATATATATATATATATATATATATATATATATATATATATATATATATATATATATATATATATTATTGGAAACACTGTTAAACTTTCTTTGCTCCATTATCATCACTTGAGAAATATTTGAAAAAGAATATTTCACAAGAGGGGTAATAATTTTGACTTCAACTGTATAAAAGATTTTATTAACACATTGACTATTCAAAGCATAGATTAAAGGATCACTCTTGGGACTACAGAACTCAAGATTCCATCTATATTAATTTGTTAAGAGGAAGACACTTGCCGGCCACTTTATTAGGTACTTCTCTCCAACAGCTTGTTAACGCAAAATTCATGCATTTTCTTTTCGGTTTAGTCCCTTTATTAACCTGGGGTTGCCACAGTGGAACGAACCGCCAATTTATCCAGCATATGTTTTATGCAGCGCCCTTCCAGCTGCAACCCACCATTGGGAAACCTCCATACACACATTCACACACTATGGACAATTTAGCCTTCCCAATTCACCTGTACCACATGTCTTTGGACTTGTGGGGGAAAACGGAACACCCAGAGAAAACCCACGCCAATACGGGGAGAACATGCAAACTCCATACAGAAACACCAACTGACCAAGCCGAGGCTCAAACCACTGACCTTCTTGCTGTGAGGCCATTTTGCTACCCACTGCACCATTGTGCATCCCCTAACGCAAAATTCTTATCAGCCAATCATGTGGCAGCAACTCAATGCATTTAGGCATGTGGACATAATCAAGATGATCTGCTGCAGTTCAAACCGAGCATCAGAATGGGAAAGAATTGCGATTTAAGTGACTTCGAACATGGTATGGTTGTTGGTCTCAGACAGGTTGATCTGAGTATTTCAGAAACTGTTGATCTACTGGGGTTTTTACGCAAAACCACCTCTAGGGTTTACAGAGAATGGTCAGAAAAAGAAAAAATATCTAGAGAGTGGCAGATGTGGGCGCAAATGCCTTGTTTATGCCAGAGGTCAGAGGAGAATGGCCAGACTGGTTCCAGTGTATAGAAAGGCAACAGTGACTCAAATAACCACTCATTACAACCAAGGTATGCAGAAGAGCATTTCTGAATGCACAAAACATTGAACCTTGAGGCGGATGGGCTACCTCAGCAGAAGACCACACCGAGTGCCAATCCTGTCAGCTGAGAACCGAAAACTGAGGCTACAATTCGCGTAGGCTCACCAAAATTGGACAGTAGACGATTGGAAAAACGTTACTTGGTCTTGTTACGGCCAGCTCGCTCCCGACCGTACCATAAAAAGGATCAGATACACAAAAAGGTATATGATGAAATAAAAATTTTTAAAGGGAATAATAAAGTATAACAAACTGTCTAGGGATTGGAAATAAATAAGAAATCAGCTGAAATTCTCTCAACAAAATACAACACGAAATATAAGACGGCGAAACAAAAGAGTTGGAACAAAACGACCTCTCTGGGGAATAATGGTCCACCAGAGGAAGTGCCGTTCTTCACAAAAAATTCAAATATAAACATCCTCCACCCATGAATTAACTAATTAACTGTGATGTCACACTGCGAGGCCACCAAAAGGTAAGAAAAGGGAAGACAGGGTCGTAACAGTCTGATGAGTCTCGATTTCTACTGCGACAATCAGATGGTAGGGTCAAAATTTGGCATCAACAACATGAAAGCATGGATCCATCCTGCCTTGCATCAACAGTTCAGGCTGGTGGTGGTGGTGTAACGGTGTGGGATATTTCTTAGCACACTTTGGGCCCATCAGCATTAGCACCCATATTGAGCATCATGTCAGCTCCACAGCCAACCTGAAGATTGTTGCTGACCATGTCCATCCCTTTATGACCACAGTGTACCCATCTTCTGATGGCTACTTCTGACAGGATAATGCACCATGACATAAAGCATGAATCATCTCAGACTGGTTTCTTGAACATGACAATGAGTTCACTGTACTCAAATGGCCTCCACAGTCACCAGAGCTCAATCCAATTGAGCACCTTTGGTATGTGGTGGAACGGGAGATTATTTCCAGTACCTTGTTGAATCTATGCCACGGATGATTAAGGCAGTTCTGAGGGCAAAAGGGGGTCCAAACTAGGAAGGTGTCCCTAATAAAGTGGCCGGTAAGTGTATATAAATCTAGACATTTTAAATGAAGTTCTGCACATTCCAAATAAAAAACAATACAAAAATTTCCAGTACAAATATTTGTACATCACACCCCTAGTGGATACTAATTCTGTCCCCATACAAACAGTAGCAACACTATCAAGAAGCAAGATTATAGTCTGTAAACTTCAGCCCTCTCGAAACAGGATAGCAGAGTGGGATAGAGAGGCTCTCCAGAGGAAAGGACATTCAAAGCCATTACAGACAATCTGATTGCCTTGCGAAAGAGGTATCCAAAGACCAACAGAACGGAAATTAGGAAATAATGGAGGGGAATAATGAAAAACAATGAAAACTGGCAGCAAGCCGGCGAAAAATGATAAGATGGAGAAAGAAAAAAAAAGAGGGGAGGTTTTGCTCATTCCACACGGTTTCGCCTTTTTAAAAAGGTAAGAGAAAAATCAGTTATATAAACGGGTTAGGGAAAATAATTCTTCTTGTTATTTTAGATTGCCTTCTAATGTTGGCTCATCTCGTTTCCTCTGCAAGTCTAATTTAAGATCCTATCTCCTGCTCACCTTGGTGTGATTTCGCATCAGAGTTCAGCCAGCATGGAATCTGAATAGCAAATGGATCGGCTGGACCGGTTAGTTTGGAAATAAAAGTGAAATCTCCCTCTGCTTTTCCACTCCATCTCTTTTTCTCTCTCCAGCTACGTTTGGTGGAAACTGCAATTGAGTGCTGAAAAAAAAGCTATGATTTTTTTTCTTCTTTTTGATATATAGAAAGCTGCTTTGAAATGATTGGGGAAAAAAGCAGAATGTTAACTGAATTTTCCCTTTGCCACATCTAAAACAAGTAAATTTTGTAAACATAAGGAAGGCAATAACAGCACATTATGGTTTTTAATATTAAGTGTCACGTGCACAAATACATCTGAAGGATTTCAAGTATAATTAATTTCAATCAAATATATAAATATTTTTGTTGCTCATATTGTGGCTTAGAATTACCTCATACTAGCCTAAAATGTGGCAGTTAATCAATTAAAAATAAAAATGCACATACAGTGGGAAAAAAGTATTAAACACATCATGTTTTTTACCTGGGAATAATACTTGTAAAGGAGCTGTTGACATGGAATTGAACCATATTTTGGTTAAAACCCAAACAATACAAATATAAAAAGTTAAATAATAGTTTGTAATAACAATGAAACGACACAAAGAGAAACTACTGAACTTCTGAAATGTATTTAATATACGGCATCTTAAACACACCTCTCATATGCAAAATTAAGTCACATTCATTGCTTCAACAGAGTGTAAAAATCTTGATGGTTTTGTGGGCTTTGTCTATCAAATCTGATCTTTATTTTGTGTTCTCTGACGGAGTGGTCCTCAACCACCGGGCTGCGGACCGGTACCAGTCCGTGGATCGATTGGTACCGGGCTGCACAAGAAATTATTTATTATTTCCATTTTATATATTAGCTTTTTTATGTTTTATTTTGAGAAGTCTTTTATTTTGAAAAATGACTGTATTCTCTCGCTTACATCTCGGTCACTTGAGCGGACAAATTTAAACTACAAGCAGCAAAATGAGTAAGAAACAGACGTCTTTGAAAAGTTGCTTTGCGTAGAGGAAAAGGCCCAGTGAAGCACCCGTGAACTTCCAAGGAATGGATCAACAACCCAGTTGTCAACAAATCAGGTGAATCTACCATGGCTGTGCAAGAAGATCAACTGCTGGAGATCACAAATGATGGCAGCCTTTTAGGGGCCGTTTGATGTTCGCCTAGCAACCCACACCCCCCGGTCCGCTTAGACAATGAGGTTGAGAACCACTGCCTTATCGGATTCAAGTCAGGTGATTGGCTGGGCCATTCTACAGCTTGATTTCCTTTCTCTGAAAACATTTTAGAGTTTCCTTGTCTGTGTTTTGGATCATTGTCTTGCTGAAATGTCCACCCTGGTTTCATCTTCATTGTCCTGATAATGTAGATGTTGGACTGAAGTAGCTAATATTCATTAACAATGATGAAGGCCAGAGGGTTGCTGAAGAACTACTGAAAGATTTCAGCTGCAGTCTAGACTTGCACTGCCTTTCTACACCTTTCTTTCTGCATGTGTTCAATGCTTTTCCCCTGTTTCATTTCATTTTTGTTACACATAAATTAATTTTTAAACAAATTTTTAAGTTTTGTGTCCTTTGCATATATGGATTTCTTTGGTTGTTACCAACATCCGGGAAACATTTCAAGTCAACAGCACCTTTAGAAATATGTTTTCTGAGAAAAATGGTGACATGTTCGATACTTATTTCCCCCACTGTATAGTTTCCTACAGAGAGAAACCTCTTGCAATGGTTTGTATTTGTGATCATAAAAAAACATTATACAAATGTAAGTATATGGGGCAACACGGTGGCGCAGTGGGTAGCGCTCTCGCCTCACAGCAAGAACGTCACTGGTTCGAGTGTCGGCTGGGTCAGTTGGCATTTCTGTGTGGAGTTTGCATGTTCTCATTTTTTCATGTTAGCGTGGGTTTCCTCCGGGTGCTCCGGTTTCCCCCACAGTCCAAAGACATGCGCTATAGGAGAATTGGGTAAGCTTGATTGCCCGTAGTGTACAGTTGAAGTCAGAATTATTAGCCCCCTTGAATCATTAGCCTCACTGTTTATTTTTTCCTCTATTTCTGTTTAACAGAGAGAATATTTTCAACACATTTCTAAACATAATACTTTTAAAAACGCTTTTCTAATAACTGAATTATTTTATCTTTGCCATGATGACAGTAAATAATATTTGACTAGATATTTTTCAAGACACTAGTATTCAGCTTAAAGTGACATTTAAAGGCTTAACTAGGTTAATTAGGTTAACTAGGCAGGTTAGAGTAATTAGGCAAGTTATTGTATAATGATGGTTTGTTCTGTAGACTACCGGAAAAAAAGTTAGCTTAAAGTGGCTAATAATTTTGACCTTAAAATGGAATAAAAAAAAAATGCTTTAATTCTAGCAGAAATAAAACACATATTATTAGACATACTGTGAAAATTTCCTTGCTCTGTTAAACATCATTTGGAAAATATAAAAAATAATAATAATAAATTAAAGGTGGGCTAATAATTCTGACTTCAACTGTATGTGTGTGAATGGAAGTGTATGGGTGTTTCCCAGTGATAGGCTGCAGCTAGAAGGGCATCCACTGCATAAAACATATGCTAAATGAGTTGGTGGTTCATTCCGCTGTGACAACCCCAGATTAATAATGGGACTAAGTCAACAAGAAAATGAATGAAATGTAAATATTACACGCACGGTCATATGCTCATACACAAACTGAAATATACACACTGAAATATATAGAAAGTAAATGAAGACAGAACAACATCTGACAGACGGAAATCTTTTTAAATAAAGCTATTTGATAAAACTAAACATAAAACATTTAAAATAGTTTAACAATAAAAAACGGGGCCATTGAAGCAATCAAACTCAAAAAATGCCCCTGCTCATAACCCTCGAACAACCAAAACTGCATCTGTCGCTCTGTATTAGTAGAATCTTTTATTTATTTATTATTATTTTCTGGGGTCATAAATTGGGCCAAGCATCAATCCAAATACGCTCCAAGTTGGAAAGGTCCAAAGGTCCTGTGTACTAACATTTCTTCTGAATCTTCCAGATCTGAGTGTGCTCTATTTACCATCATTATACCGCACACTAACCCGCCACTGAAGGTTAGCAGTGCAGAAAGCACAACTGAGGTGAAGGTTATGGACGTGTTAGAGGGGTGTCGATATCACAGCAGCAATTACAGCTGTATAAATGGCCCCTCCATCAGTCCAAATCAGGCATTCCATCAATCTGGCCCTCAGCCTGTCACCCCTCTTTCTGCCTGCAATCTGTACATTTCAACTTAGCCTAGAAATTGATAATCTGATTGTGGCCTAACCTGATTATACATCGCATCTGCTGGAGGTGGAGTGGAAAGACCTGGATTCACACACATCTACAGTAAATGGCTGGGTTGGATGAGTATCTTAAACACTGGCTTTAAACGCTATTGAAGTTTTAGACAAAAAAAAAAGTTTCAGTGGAACTTTTGGGGCGTTTTGATATATTGTCTAGACAGGGTGGGTTTGTACAAAAGCAAGTGATTCTGGTCGACTCTGACTTTTCTTATCTGTCTTCAGCCTTTGTTTGAAGCTGTCAGTAGAGGAGGGAGGGAGGGTGTCAGTAGAGGAAGGAGGGAGGGAGAGAGAGAGAGAGAGAGAGAGAGAGAGAGAGAGAGAGAGATCATTAAAAAATTCTAGTAATATATTATTCTACATAAGGCAGCACAATTTCACATTTAAAATTAAACAAAATAAAAGTTTAAAAATAAAAAAATAAAACTGTGCTCTACAAAATCATAGTATTATATTACTTTACGTAAGCCAGCAAAATCAGAATCTCACATTTAAAATACAATAATTGAAAATAAAATATTTTCTCAAATAGTAAAGTTGTAGTGTGCTCTACAAAATCTTAGTGTTACAATATTTTACATAAGCCAGCAAAATCTGAACTTCACATTTAAAATAAAATAAAAATGTTCTCACTGACCGAAAAATCTAATTTCATATTTATAGTAAATTAAATAAAAACAAAATATTAATTCAGTGATAAAAAATAATACGGTGCTCTACAAATTTATATTAAAATATTATTTTCATAACGCAGCAAAATCTGAATTTCACATTTAAAGTGAAATAAATAAAAAAATAAATAACATATTTACTCAGTGATATTAAAATTGTACTGGACTCTACAAAATCCGAGTATTATATTACTTAAACCAGCAAAATCAGAATTTCACATTTAAAATTAAAATGAAATGCAATGAAATAAACAAACAAACAATATATATATATATATATATATATATATTAAAATGTTTACTCACTGATACAAAAATAATATATGTATACATATAGTATATGTTTTACACAGCTGATGCCCTTCCAGCCACAACCCAGTACTGGGAAACACCCATACATACTCATTCACACACATACTCATACACTATGGCAAATTTGAAGAGTTCACAGTTAGCTGATGATTGATAAGTAAAATCTTGTTTGGCATGCTGTCCCGGGAGGAACCTTGAGCCTGGGGCTCCCTAGTGTTAGGTCATGGAAGAGGGGAGTCTGAGCTCAGGTAGATCTCGAGAGCTCTTCTGTTTAAGTTAGGAAAAAGGGGGGAGGAGTCAGGGAGGATGCAGATTTCTTCAAGATGAAGATGGTTAATGTAAGAAGATCTGTCTATTTATGTGTGCTTGGACTTGTCCGATTGGTATATACAGTAATGTGATTGCTAATGCGGGGCCAGCCATGGCCAAGCACGTGATTCTTGACCATGAACAAAACAAAACAAAACATTTTACACGCTCAATTTGATGCACAATTTGTTCTAAGTCATTTACCAATGTCAGATATGTACTCTGTATTGACAATAAGGACATTTAATTAGTGAAGTCAACATCTATAAACTTTCATCCCAAACACAGTTCTCTTGAAAACAACAACATCAGGAAGAAAGAAAATTGAAACAGAAAAAAGATAACAAAGTAAAAAGAAAGAAAGAAAAAAGAAGAAAACAAGCATTTGTTGACTCTGCCCATCTGTGCCGACATGCCAAAAACAGACTGCAGACAGAGAGACAGAGGACTGAGACGGACACAAGAAACCATAGAGGATGTGTTTCACGCTCATGTCAACAAGAGCCAGTGTTCAAAGAGCCTGAAATAATGAACGCAAGCCTGAGAAGAACCAGCAGCAGGTAAACGCAAAGTCCCACAGAAAACAATTAGAGGCCTTCTGTTCTCCCTGAAAGCCTCCAGCTCCTCCTGCCTTCCTTATAATTCTCACCACTTTCCTTTTCTGCCATTTACTCCACAGTGTACGTATCTGGCCAGGTTAACTTTTTATATGTCTGCTGGCGAAGGGCTTTTTTGACTGTGGCAAGTGTTAAAAGCGATGTTTTGATTATGTGATCTTGTATATCTGGTCTGTTGAAAGAGCTACCCGAGGCATTCAAGGACAAGCAACGTCTCAGCAACAAAAAGAGGGAAAGAGCCAAACAAAACAAAAACAAGAAAACAAAAAACAAAACTGGAAGTGGCACCATAGGTTAGCCTATCACCGTGACAGTAAATGGAGCACAGTCGCCACCAGGCCAAACTTGAAAGAATAGTGTTGAAGCAAACTTATTATCCTAGCTCACGTCTGAGGGGATAAAAACCTTGAGAAACTATTAGCTTTAGCGCAGCGAGTAGAAAAGAGTTTTAGAAAATGTCGGAAATTCTTTATTGTACACCTTCTCATGCTGCTAAAGTTGAATAAAAATAAATTGTATGATCAAGGGGCCTCTTTTTAAGAGAAAACACTTCACGTGAACAGGGTAATTACAATAAAAAGTAATAGTTATCAGTGTACTTCTTCAGTTGATTGATTACATTGAGGGCAGATGAGCAGATTATACACATTATAAATATCATAAATATACAACATAGGTTTATTCTGAATATATTATATATATTATTATAAATATCTTATTATTCAGGAATAAAGTAATTGTTGCTAAGTATGTTAATAAATGCTTTATTAACTCAACTTCATCCAGTTTTGTGACCTAATCTAAAGTAAGGACTATTTATGCTTTATAAATCAGTTACAAATGACAATTAAAGTTGATTATTTGATATCAGAAGTGGCTTATATGAAAGGCAAAGGCCTTTACATTACACTTATTTTACCAAAATAAAATATGATCATGCCTTGATTGTTAAATATTTAATTAGGACAGTAAGGTCTTGCAAAAGTCTTAGAATATACAGCCATTGTGCAGCAGAAAAAGAATTAATATTGTGTATGACTCCCATTAGCTTGGACGACTGCATCCATACATCTCTGCAATGACTCAAATAACTTATTAATAAAGTCATCTGGAATGGCAAAAAAAAAAAAAAAAGCGTTCTTATAGGACTCCCAGAGTTCATCAAGATTCTTTGGATTCATCTTCAGTGCCTCCTCCATCTTACCCCAGACATGCTTAATAATGTTCATGTCTGGTGACTGGGCTGGTCAGTCCTAGAGCACCTTGACCTTCTTTGCTTTCAGGAGGCTGAAGTATGAGAAGGATCGCTCTCCTGCTAGAGAATTTGCCCTCTCTTGTGGTTTGTAATGTAATAGGCAGCACAAACATCTTGATGCCTCAGGCTGTTGAACTCTGCAGATCTCTCTAACGCCCTCCTACTGAATGTAACCACATGCTATGATTTTTCCTTCACCGAACTTGACTGATTTTTGTGAGAATTGTGGGTCCATACAGGTTCCAATAGGTCTTCTGCAGTATTTGTGATGATTGGGATACAGCTCAACAGATGATTCATCGGAAAAATCTATCTGCCACTTTTCCAAATGATCAACCAAAAGTCAAGTTATTATTTGCTGCTCTTACAAGCGGGATCGATGACAAGACTTTTGTCAGGTACAAAAAAAAAAAAAGACAAGAATGACAATATTCACAAGTACCGTACATTTAAAAAAACATTTTTTTTTTGCCTGCAGTTTCTTGTCTTAATAGTTATAAAACATGAACACTGAAAAATTATGTAAAGAAAAAAAAAAGGATAAATCCATAAACAGACAATCAAACAGTGCTTTCAGTATGACACAAGCTGCAGGCTGATCCTTGCTGTGAGGAAGATGTTCATGTGCAATATCAGAATAATCCTCATTACCCTGAGGAAACACAGATACACTAATAAGCCTTTAATCTTTACTCTCACGTCTCCTTTGTCTACATCTCCCCGTCTTCTGGAAAATGGGATTATTTGTGTGTAGTTCTTTTTTTCTACTTTACATGTATTCATACACAACAGCATGCAACAAACCGCTTTCATAAACCGCGAGCACACATTGAGCGTTAGTGATTTAGTTATGTTTCATGGTGACTAATTTATTTTAGTTTAAGTCTGCAGCTTCACCATCTCCCAATGACAAATGATAGACCAGAAGTCATTTATTTTTCAGTGGTGAGAAGAGATTTGTGGAGTTCTGACCAGAAACATGTGCAATTATTTAGATTTGAGCTTAATTTCTTGTGTTGAAGTATTTGAACTTTTTCAGCTAAGCTTGTTGCAAACGCCTAATGAGATGTGCCATTTCCTAATCAGAACCACGAGCAGAAGGTTATAACTACATTTCTGTACTTTATTCTTTAACACTCTCCCCACCATTAGTAAGATTTGTCATTTATGACAACACTACCACTAACACATTTTCCCCTTCAATTTAATATGGTACAAGGTGCTTTTATTGATCCTATAAAAAAAATACTGCAAAGTTGATGTTGTAATTAAAATTCAAATTGTATCAGTCACATGCACTTACACATCATACACAACAAAAAAACAAACAAAAGGAAAAATAAGAAATAAATTATGGAATAAAATAAGAGATACAATAAAACAGAAAAATCTTAGATAAAGAAATAAAGCAATAGAAAAAAGAACAAATTTAACAGACTTCAGTCATGCTGTTTCTCAATTCTAAGATTACATTTGCACGAATATTGGTCGATCCTTATTGTCGAACGCTGCTTTTAGGAAAACTACTATTTAAAAATTATTTTCAACCAGCCAAAGTAGCTAGTGGGAGTGTCTGACTAACCCGCCACAGCAGAAATCTACCAGCATTTTAGGTTGGCGGGTGTTAATGTCAAGCCCTGGGTGTAAGGGATGGCTCAACATTGTGGTCATAAATGCAATTACATAAATTAATGGTCACACTTTATTTTGAGGGTCCGTTGGTTGAATTTAAGTTACATTGCAACTAATTCTCATTAGATTATATGCAGACTGTTAGCTTGGGGTTAGGGTTGGGGTTAGGGTTAGTGTAAGTTGACATGTACTTGAAAAGTTTCTTATAGTCAGTTAAATGTCTGTTGAAGGAGCAGTATCAACAAATATTAAGCAGACAGTCTACTAATACTCTAATGGACCATCAAAATAAAGTGTTACCAAATTAATTACAGATGTAATTGCAAGAAAGTTTTTTAAAATATTAGTACAATGTAAAAACATGTTTGTACATGATACGTGTACTGTACTAAACTATTAATTTAAATGCAAGTACAAATTGTAGTAATTAAGACCACTTAATAGAAAGTGGGATTAATCCCACGTCTAAATATAACTATTACTGGGGGCTTGACCAGATTATACTAAAATATACAAATGAGATCACCTGATTTCATACACTCTCAGAAAAAAATGGTACAATGTTGCACCAAAGAAGGCACAAACCCTTGTCACAGGGGGAATGTACCTTCAGGCAAAGAAACAAATTTGTACCATTGCAGTTTGTACCTTTAAGGACATGATTTGTACCATGGGAAAATGTACCTTCAGTTTTTTAAACCTGTAGATACAATACTGTACCTTCATCAAAGGTACAAATCTGATCCATAAAGGGACCACTACAGCGACAAGACAAAGTGCAACTTAACGGTGTCAAAAATGCTTAGAAAAACATTTATTTAAATGCCTTAAATGTTTAGTTTACAATACCTATAGATTTATGTTTTACCAGTAGTTTTGTATTATTGTATTATAGAACTTAATAATTAATGTTTATGAATTTCTTTAAACATATGCTTTAAAATGATGATTCATGTTTTATTATGGATATTATTCATAAAATCACTTAGCCTTCCCAGTAATATTTATTTTCATAGATATTGTAATAAAGAAGGAGTTGTCCAACACTTTTGTACTTTTTATATGGGAACAATTGTGTACCTTCATTTCAATTGTATCATAAAAGACACAGAACAGTATCATAAGAGGTCTTTTCTGTACCATATAAGGTACAACTTTTACAAAGGTACAAAACTGTTCCTAAAGGAACATTATTAGTACCACCGTGTACCTTCTTTTCCGAGAGTATACAAATGATCCACAAAACCTAAAAGTTACAAATTACAGTGAGATCAAATTGGTGCTGCCACATAGTGTTTCTTCACAAAATGCCAATGGCAACTACTTGCTGGCATGCAGAATACATCATTTTTAGTCAGTCTCGCTAATCAGGTTTCACTGTTTTAAGTATATTTATTAAGATAATGTTCTCATTAGTCATAAAAACTATCACTTTTTTAACAGCTATATCGGTGGTCATTGTTTTACAATATGTGCATAGATATTCAAAAATCCATTACTTCATAATGATTCCTGTGTGAAATGAAGAGATGGCAATAATAGTTTGATAGTTAAGTACGACAGATCCGTTATTATGGCCTAGTAAACTTCTGGTTAACGCAGTGAAATTTCCCACTCATTATCCCAGTAACATAGGTGAATACTAAATATTTAAAGCCATTAAAGGAAGAAATAATGTGCGATTTGACAAGTTGAAAAGAATGACCCAGACCCTCGTTGCTTATTCAGGCTCAGAGTGCCAAAGGCCTGACATGCCTGGGCCACACTTCCGCTAATGAGCTTCTCGTTTGAACACAGACGATAGATCAAAATGTTTAATGTCTTATTAGTTCCTGGCTCATGGCTTCAGGTGGAGGCGATGCTTATTGGAGCCTCCCTCCGACATGAAATAAATGAAGGAATTAGCGTTAAGCACCTCTCTTGGAAAGAAACTCACTCTCATGCGGCCCACATTTGTCCTCCAGTCAAAATGAGCTTGGCATGAAGCTGCTGATTATTCTGCTGTCTTAATATACAATCAAGTATTGTTTTTCTTGTTATAATATAAGTACAAGTGGGTGGACAGAAGTCTGCGCTGGAATCCCCACATCGCAGGCTAATTGGAAAATACATATTTTCTTTTCTTTTTAAGCGTTGAGCATTAGAATCGCACTTGGCCAAACATTATACTTCGGCTGTTCGTGCCAATTTGGAAAATCTCAGCTCATTTCTCACATTTGCGGTAATATTCTCTCAGCTTGGAGCATTGCAACTTGTTCTGAACACAGGGAAGACCGCATACTGTTTGCTTTCTTTATGTGGACCGCTAAACGGAAATCAAGTGGATTCGTTTCCTTTACGAGCCACTAAAGATGAATTGGCTTGTGTAATTTCCACTTGTTCACACAAACTCATCATACATAATACGGGCGGCATCTGCTTTACTGCTGCACGGAGAATAAATGATTGTTTGTTTCATTTGTAATCTCCTTGCCAGATGTTAACATGGCTTGGCTTTTGCTGACAGGGCACGAGTGTTGTGTATTTCACGCTGGTGCTGCATATGCCTTTGATGCCGCCTCCTTGACTGAGCTCACCAGGTGGCTGACACTTAACAATCTGCTTCTGTCTATGAGCAGCGCAAGACCACGTTTCCCAGCATGCACCTTCCTTGTACTTTGCTGTCCTTGCCCACGAGGGATCCGCTAACGATTTACCGAAATGCCAAATTTTCGTCTGCGCTTGCCTTGAGAAGATTACAGAGAAAAGTCTGGCTCAATTCTCATTCTTTTGGGACTACTTAGGCATAGAGGGCTTTTTGTTTGGCTAAATTCAAGAGTGGTGTTATTTGCTGCCAATGGGGTGCTTGCCATACTCAAAATAGAACTATCCCGC
Source organism: Danio aesculapii (assembly GCF_903798145.1). Classification (NCBI taxonomy): domain Eukaryota; kingdom Metazoa; phylum Chordata; class Actinopteri; order Cypriniformes; family Danionidae; genus Danio; species Danio aesculapii. The sequence goes on along the minus strand of NC_079448.1, from coordinate 40,414,673 downwards.
ACAAGCTGCTCTTGAAGGTCTCGCTTTTGTTTGTATTCACACAATGGTCAAACGTTGCAATTTTAGACTTTTATCGAGAAAGAGAGGCATCTGGCATAAAAAGGCATCTGTTGAGTGTAAGGTCACATCCACACAAATGTTTTCTGGTCAAAATCCATTTCCTTCCACTGGGTTGTCTTCTGTACCAGAATTCAGGCATTAATAAATCTCTTTAGTGCCGCATTCTTGACATTAATATAACTGGATTTTACTGATGACGTGATTATGGATAAGATTTTCATTAGAATATTTGAAACTGCCCAGATCCATTCACAATGGTTTTAGTGTGTGCACTCACAGAAATGATTCATGGCAGAGTTAGTTTTTATGCATTTATATCTATTTAACTTTATTTAAAAACTAATATTTTTAAAATCTATACATTAAAAGTAAATATACTCTAAAAGATTTAATCAATTATACAGTTTATTTAATGCAATTAGTTAATAAATACTAACATTGTTTGAATAATAAGAGTTATAAAACAAACAAGATTCTGTTATTTAAAGTTTATGTGATTGGTTTTCATCAAAGTTATGAAAAAAAATCAATTTGGAAACAGGAAATGACATCACTTTCGCTGGACACAAGCCCTCGGGATATTGTGGGAATCCGTCACACACATGTTGGTAAGTAATCTGAAACATCCTTTGTTGTATGGCTCCTGTTCTAATTATTTTTTTTTATTTAGCATCGAGTATATATAATATTAATCCATTTATGGTGAGTTTTATGTAGTTTGTGATTTTTTTAAACGGTTTTATCGTACATTGGTTTACCGGAGAATACAGATGCCTGTTAGAATCATAACTTCAGTAAGCTTAGCCAAACAACTTTAAAATGCATCAATTAATCAAATTAACCCCGAAAAGAACTTAAATTACACTTTCAGTTTTTATCGTACAGATAAGAGCAATACATCAATCCAATCTGTTAAGTGTCTACTTTTTTTGGGTACACTTACAATAACAACAAAAGTGTGTGCTTTTGCAAAATAAGGAAAGTAAACAGTGTACGCATTCTTTCTGTCTCTTCGTGAACCGTTTTAGCGTCACTAAAATGATCTGAAACTCCGCGAAAAATAAACACACAGACATGAGACATATATCTGCAGAAAGCTTGACGTGTCTACTTTTAAATGCAGCGAATGCATGTTGAAAACAAATATTTTTTGATAACGTAATCAGTGTGAAGCCAACACTATGTCCAGTTTCTCAGTCTGAGCTCATTATTTTTAATGCGATCCCGCCCACGAGGCGTTGTTATTACCATGTGAGACGCGTGCGATATGAACACTGGTCAGAAAAAACTGCGGAATCTCCACGAATACATGAGAGATATACATGAGAGACATACCTGCATAAAGCTTGGAAGCTGCACTTTCCAACTCATTTTGAAAACAAATGTTGTCCCGCTTGGTTGTCCCTCTAACTCTCTCGGCAGAGCACGCAGCACGCCCACAAACAAACACAGCGCGCTGGCTTGAAAGATCATTAAATTTTCGTTCTCGGGAATAAATTGGGATTATGACCTATTGAACCTCACGAGACCACCGTGATCTGATGCTGCTTTATTCAGAACGTGACGCATGTTATACGTGTTATTTACTGAAGTTTGGAAAGAGTTAACTAAGACTGCGATTATTTTGGGCAAAATATATATAAAAGTTCTTAATATTTCAGATCAAAACTCAGGTGTGTTTTAATCAGCTTTGATCCTATCCGAATCACCCTTTCTTCTGCATTAACCAATTTATGCTGGTGCAAGGTGGTGAAAGAAATTAAATTACAATTCAACAGAGTCATAGATGTCTATTTATTAAAATGTTTTTCTTCTCAGCCGAGCTGGACATCCTGAGGTTACAGTCAACTCTTTGAAGAATAAACGAAGAGGCCAGGAGAAGCCTGCTGCTAACGTGAAAAAGCCCAGGAAGGCAGAAGTTAATTTCTGTCCAAGCATGCCCAGTGGTGAAAAAAGAGAGAGTATGGAGGCAAAAAGAGTGGCTTTACTGACAGAAGTAAAAAAGAAGAAAAAAGATGAGGCTGAGATCAAGAAAATGATGCAGCATACTTTTTCAAGGAGGCAGGAGGTTCTTCAGGAGCCAGCAATTGCAGAGTTTGTAGACAGATGGCCGGCACTTTTTGACATCTGTGAGGTAAGTGTGAAGTGTAGTAATTTGTTCTATCAATGTTTACAAACATTTAAAATCAGTATCCTATGTGTTGTCTTTTACAGATCAACTTTGAATTTATGCGACTGACAACTGTACCTCTGACCTCCAAATTCCTTGGAGAACTGGACTGTCACTCTGGCAAACTGATAGAGATTTTTAATGCCAAAGGTGGTGCTGCAGGAAGAAAGATCAGCGCCATAATGGCCCAGATGAATAATGTACGTGTTTGTCTAATCTGATAAATATATGGTTTGTGTCATCTGTGAAGCTTGCGAAGCTCATATGTCAGTTTTTTTCTCTGACTTCTGACGTTTGTGAGCTTTACTGAGGTACCTAGCAAAAACAAAATTTTACCAAGATTTTTTTACCTAATTTGTAGTATAAAATATCTTAAAACACTTCCATAAAAATTTATTAATTTATATAAAACAATATCAGTGTTATCGAAACTTGCTTTTAGCATTTTATACTGTAAAGCCTTGTATATAGAATAATAAAATTAAACAACAATTAAAATTAACTGAAATCAATGGGAGTTTACTTGCTTGATAGAAAGATCATCTTATTTTAAGGAGCCTGAAAATGAGTTTCCATAACAAATAAACTTTATAAGATTGTTAGTTTTTGCAGTGTAAAACAAGGTGATTGGTGTGGTCAAGAAGAGAAATGTCTTTGAATCTGTTGGCTTTTAACAGAATGAAGATGTCAATGTGAGGCGAGATTGTGTGATGAGCTGTCTGAGCATCTATCTCAATGAAGACCTGGACACACTTGTTAAAGAATATGTGGTATGTATCAGAATAGTGTGCCAGTAATTTTTCTATCTAGATAATATGGATTGTTCATGAGAATGGAATGGACATGAGGACACATTGACCACCAGTATTTCAACATTGAGTCCATTGGGTTGTTTTGAATAAAAAAAATCATGCAAGGTAAATGGTGGTAGAGCTGTCACTCTGAGGGAATTAAATCCGCTTGGTCCAGAGGAACCTGAAGATGAAGTTGTCCGGGTTCTGGCACCCACATGCCCCTTTTCCGCCAGAAACAACAATCCTCGCCTAAACAACAAGGTGATGACACAGACATTTCCTAGTGCTCATGAAACTGAAATGATTTTACTGCATTGATATGATTTTGGAAATGTTTATTAAGAAGTGCCTTGTATCACCAGGATGCATGTTCTGGACTGTCTGCTTACGAACTCAAGCGCCTTGAGAACATCGCGCAAAAGGAAGCCTTTTTGTCGTCTCTGAAGATATGGCAAGTATGTGGACATTTTAGTAAAGGACTAATCAGCTGTTTTCCATTTCATTTGCCCTCTCCCTACCTCAGTCTCCACCCTACTCTCCTCTTAGTCTCTTTTCTCTCCCTCCTGCTCTTTCACTGTTGTCCCCCACTGTACGGTCCTTCTCCTTTCTTTCTTTTGTATTTAATTGTTATCTTACAGGTGTAACATAGATTTAAAAAATATGTAAAATTAGATTTTGGTGGATTCTTGTATTTTTCTTTAAAATATAGTTTACAAAATATTGTAATTTCTGTCTTCATCCATTAGCACACCTTTTAGTATAATTATGGTTGCTGTCTATACAGAAAAACAAGGAGATAATTATTCTTCTTTGTCTCTCTCTCTCTCTCTCTCTCTCTCTCTCTCTCTCTCTCTCTCTCTCTCTCTCTCTCTGTCAAAAGGTAGTGGAGGATCTGAGGCAGTCAGTGAAGCCAAAGCCCAATGCCAAAAGGTAAATAAAGCAGTACAATTAAAAGCATGGATCTTTTTACTGTTGGGGCTAATGGATGTGGAGTAAACTCTATCGTTTTATGTAATGATAGGAGCTTTATAGCAGTAAGTGACGTCATGGTGCACCTGCGGTTTATTAGAGTAATTTCATTGGAAGAAACCGCTTCATCAGGATGGAACTCTTAAAGGGATAGTTCACCCAAAAATGAAAAGTTTGTCATCAATTACTCACCTTCGTGTTGTTCCAAACCCGTATCACCTCCATTCATCTTTGGAACACATATTTAGATATTTTGGATTTAATCCGAGAGCTTTCTGATCCTCCCATAGACATCACTGAAAATGCACATTTAAAGTCCACAAACATAAAGTCTTTATGTTTATAATTTTTTCAGCCAAAAAGTATTCTTGTTGCTTTATCATGTTCAAATTGAGTGACCCATGTCACATGGACTACATTAACTATGTTTTTAGTAGGTTTGTGTAATTTGAATGTGCACTTTCAGTGGTGTCTATGGGAGGATCAGATCCAAAATATCTTGATTTGTGTTCTGAAGATAAACAGAGCTGATATGGATTTGGAACAACAAGAGGGTGAGTAAAAATTTTATTTTTGGGTGAACTATCCCTTTAAGTTTCAGCTTGATGGACATACTACACTCATCCTGACTTGATTGTCAGATTATAAATTGTTACATTGGCAGAAAGGTGCACAGCATTCATGAGAAGGGTCTCCATTTTTAGTTAACTTTTTTTAACTGCATTTTTTTGTGGCAGGTTAACGGCTTCATTGGAAGAAAAATCTCTGCAGTCTCCCCGGAAATCCCTCCGTTCTAAAACAGAAAACCTCACCCCAAGTGAAGGGTTGACCCATAATCAAGTGAGAACAAGACTAATACTTGGATAATTTTCAGATATTATATAGTTGTTGTTACATTAATAGGAAATTGCACAACTGGAGATAAAAATGCATTGTGTTGTTGTTAACTTATTATCCACAGCCTTGTGACTTTTATTTTTCCAGGCTTTTAGGGGGTGATCAGGTCTTAAGGTCATTATCCTGAACTTGCATCCATTCCGTTCTCATGAATGCATATATGCTGTGTGCTTTAATGAAAAGATGTATGTATGTGTACGTGCATGCGTGTGTGTGTAATATTATAAGTGTGTGTTTATACATTCCAGGACATTGAATCCAGAGAGGCAGAGGAAGACATGGCAGGAAAGACCATGGGCATCTACAAAGTACAATCAGAGGATCATGGTCAAGGTGATGGACGCTTCACTGATGTCCGTGTTGTGCTGGAAGGTGTGGAGGTTCTCCACAACCTGCAGAGTGTCACTCATGCATGCGTTATGTTATATGGCCTGATCTACGCGCTCAATTTGAACTACCCTAAAAGCCTGAAGTGTACATTTGAGGTGTACCAAAAAATCCTGATGGACCTGGACTCAACCAAGCTTTCCCCGAAAGTACAGACACTGGACTGAAAATGGACTGGACTGAAAATGGATCTCGGAGTACAGTTTTATTTTTTATTTATTTATTTTTTAGGGTGTCCAAGCAGTCATGTAATGTTCGAGTGTGGCTGTGTAAGTGGGTTCATATGGATGGTTTCCTAAATGTTGGCTGATGTTAACTTGGCTCAATCCAGAGTTTTGTATCAAAGACAAATATAAATAAATCTGGAATTTTCCAGTTGGTCTATTTCAATGTGATGCAATGTTTAATTTGGTTTAGTATATAAGCATACATTAAACATGATTCAAATAAATGTTATTTATCTTTTTTAGTTACCCCGATTTAGTTCTCTTAATTATTATGCAATTTATACAATAAACTTTGTGTATTTTAAATAAATACACTTTTATTATTAATTTAGAATAATTACATTTTACATGAACTAATTACGTAAACCTGAGGATTATGCATTTAAAATAAATAGGTTTTATTATCCTTATGAAAATAAATAGCATAAAGATTATTTGGTAGATTTGTGTTAAAATTATGAAAAAAATATAAATGGGAATTTGTCATGTAATAAAATTACATAAATCTTAAATTTTGGATGAAATATTTCTGTGAGTGTGTAAAGATGACATATTATTGAAAAAGGTACAGTTAGTATTAACACATAATAATAATTCTGACTTCAACTATATATATATATATATATATATATATATATATATATATATATATATATATATATATATATATATATATATATATATATATATATATATATATATATATATAGTATATATAAATATTGAAGTCAGAATTATTAGCCCCCATTTTTTATTTTTAAATATTTCCCAAATGATGTTTAACAGATTCAGGAAATTTTCACAGTGTCTGATGATATTATTTTATTCTGGAGGAAGTCTTATTTGTTTCATTTCAGCTAGAAAAAAAGCAGTTTTAAATTGTTTTTAAAACCATTTTAAGGTCAAAATTATTAACCCCTTTAAGCTATATATTTTTTCGATAGTCTAAAGAACAAATCATTGTTATACAACAACTTGCCTAATTACCCTAACCTGCCTAGAAACCTAATTAACCTGGTTAAGCCTTTGAATGTCACTTTAAGCTGTATTGAAGTGTCTTGAAAAATATCTAGTAAAATATTATTTACTGGCATCATGACAACGATTAAAAAAAAATCCGTTATAAGAAATGAGTTATTAAAACTATTCAGTTTAGAAAAGTGTTGAAAAAAATCTCCTCTTCTCGTTAAACAGATATTGATATAAAAAATAAACAAGGGCGCTAATAATTCTGACTTCAACTGTATATTTACAATATATATTTATACAACAGTTCTGTCTGGTTCCCAAATCTGATTGGCTGAAAGCAGTGTGATATTCCCATAATAACAGCACTCCTACAGCCTCCTTAACCTTGTGTATTACTCCGCCCACATAGAGTGACAGCAGATCAATAAACTCTCTACAGTTTGACAAATAATGCTGCTGTTGGACAACATAATGTACTTTTGAGTCTTTTTTTAGGTGAGTTGTTTAGATTGCAACTATGCAGTTTATTTATAAGGTTAGTGCCTATTTTAAATATTTATAATTTCAGAGATACAGCACGTCAACATCCATCAGCCTGTCATACTAAGCAGAGCAAAGACGATTGATGCTGTACATCTACAAGATGGCAACAGAGACCACAAAATAAGCCATTACTCAGCGTAATTTCTAACTACATCATAAGTGACTTTCTAAGTTGATCTTTCTCTTTTGTATGTTGTAGTGCTGTATTTCTACCATAGTAATTGTAGCGTATTGAGTGTGAGATTGAACTCACATATCAGGAATGTATGTATTTTGTGTTGGCCACTCTGTATGACCCTGAGTTACTTTTTTGTTGGCAATCTGTTTGTTTCTAATGAGACTCCTGTTTTCGTTACTGCAGACTAGTTCAGTAAATAGAAAGAAAGAAGAAATGCCCGCATGCGTTCAGCATTTTTCCATATCGCAAACACAATAGTAATCTGCTAGTGTTCGCTTTGCTTTGGCTTTTTTGGGGTTCATATTATTGTGATCTTCCAATTGCAACAGAGAAATACCGGAAAATGTCTCTAGACTGATGGCATCTTATGCCGTTTAGCCTTATAATCTTAAAATGCCAGCAAAAGCACCACCTTTTCACATTTTTTATGTTCAACCCACTTAAATGTTTAATAACCAATAAGTCAACTTAACTCCATGTTGTCCCAACACAAATTAATTATGTAGAACCCATCTTTTTTTTTAAAGGTGTACACTCACAAACATATTTTTTACTGCTTGTTTGAACTAATTATTTAAACCTTTTTGGGGAGAACAACTTAATTGTTTTATGTTCTATCCACTTAACTAAGTTAAGTTAGCTTAATCAAATTGTTTTGGAACAATATGAATGAATTGTGTGAAACCCTGCATTTTTTAGTGTAGCTTGCAATGTATACAAAATACACTCACAGACACGCAATGTAGACACAAGTTTTCTTACAAAAATGAATGTCACAATATCCCAAATTTAACATTGAATTGTCACCCAGGACTGACTGAAATGCACTATTGGTGTTTTTTCACCATGCGTTATCAATGATCTCATATACTAATAAGCATGCCATATCTTCCTCAACTGTTTACATTCATAACCAACATTATGTGACCTGCTGATAAGAAGAAGATTGAATTTCAGTTCTCACACGAAGAGCCATTGGACAGCCAGATTTCTATGTATGTGACATTCATATCTGTGGACTCAGAAATAGTTTTTATTTATTTGAAAACTTTCATCATATTTATGTAATATGTGCCTCATTATTATATACATAGTAGTAGGATACAATTTTTGCCCTCAATTTATGTAAAAAAAAAGAAAAAAGAAAAGCTAAAGCAACTTAAAACATTACATCGCATCTCATCTAATTTAAAACACAAAGTGTGCAATTTTTTCACATGAACGCATATCAATACTTTTCGACTCACAACTGACCAAGTAAACAGAGATGACACATGAATCTTAAAATTGCTTGTCACAACTCCTGCAGTTTGCTCCCAGTCACCTCTTCAGCACAAGGAACACTCTAATAGCATTGGAGAAACTGTGATGTGCTCTTATGCTAATCTATTCTAAAACATTACTTAACTAAATTGTTTTTTGTGCTTTTATTTCACGCCACACTGGGATTGTCAGGTGAACCTAATGTGAAATGGCTTTAGGGCAAATTCACAAATAAAATAAAGTTGTTTAGCGCAGAGAGAAAGAACAATTGAAGAGTTCAGATGCAAAAGCCGCTAAACCATTTCCGCCATGAATGAGCTTATGACATTGAGTAATTGCTTTAGGCACATAGTACACCATCAACAAATAGATTTGCTTCAAATCATCTAAATCACAGCGTCAGCGCAATCAGAAATAACAGTTTGTTGGCAAAAGCCGCTAAACGCCACTTGTATTTGACAGCAAAAGTCGCTATATCCCGAGGACCAATCAGGAGGCGCGAATCGGATCACATTTTCAATGTTGCAGCGCGCTGATGTCCTGGCTTTTACAAAGAGACAATTCCACTTTTATTTTATTCCGCTTTCAATTTCGATTTTAAAAGACGAAGTTTGATGAACTGCATGACTGTCAGTGAATGTCAAATGAAAACGTCGCTTTCCTCAAAACTCAAAAAGGAAAAAGAAAACATAATGTACAGTCAGAAGTGTAACATGCATTCATAACGTTAATTTGCTCAGCGATGCTACTTTAAATTAGTCCGATTTACTATACATTAAACGGCAACTGCGTTTCACAAAAAGATCTGAGATTCTAACTCAGGAATGCTATTCTTTCATCCCACGTGGATGCTATGAGGATAAACAAGAGACCTTAAGAATGGTAAGAATGAATGAATGACAGCTTCTAAAATTATCTGAGAGGCATCCCCTTTTTGCCCAGTAGGCCTACCTTGCGTTTTATTTGCTAATGTAAGCGATTTTTTAAAAGATAAACAATGTATAAAACTAAATATTATTTGTATTGCTTCATATTACCCATACATCTAAGCTTTTTATATTAATGGACAATGCTCTACTTACATGAAATCTAATTCCCAAATATGAGACATGACAACAGATTGTTAAGAATAAATTAATGCCAGTTTTGATTTTATTGATTTATGCACTTGACAGATTTCATTCATTCAATTTCCTTCTGCTTTGTCCCTGGTTTATCAGGGGTTACCACAGCGGAATGAATCGGCACTTATTTGACATATTTATATATTTTAAATTTTAGGTATTTTGTGTTTGGTAAAATAATTTCTAATTACAACTTTAGTGATTAGTGTTTTGACGCAAAAGAAAATTTACCTTGTTAAAAAACAAAAATTGTCTAAAGTGACATTTTTGAAAAAAAAAAAAAAGATATTTTATTTACTAGCTAATAACTTTTTCATTACATATAAAATAAGACTTCTGAACCTAATCAGAGGAGCCTGATAGAAAATGCTCATTTACAAGAATAGAGGTCTGATGGATTAAGAGGGTTTTGCATCTGAATTCTTCAATTGGAAGTATTCGAATTTTCTATTTGAAATAAAGATTGTATTTTCCTTGCTGATTATAAGTAACTTGTTGAATACAGTAGTTTAAAAAAAGAAATAAAATTAGTGTGGGATATTTAATAGAAATATTTAGTCTAAATCCTTTATTATTTGTTTCCAAGAAAACAGATTTGATGGTAACATTTTAATACTTAAATTACAGGTATACAAATTAAATGCTGAATCAAAGAGCAGCCATTTTTTTCTTTTTGATTTGCTTTACACCTTTATATTAATATTTGTTAAATGTTAATATTCAATAAATGCTATTTTATATTAAAAAAATGTGTTTTAAAAAAAGTATTTTGCATCTCATAACTGTCATCAGATTTTGTTTGAAGTTTGTTTTAAAGACTATTATATTGAAGTTCCAAAAAACAGCTTTATCAATGGGGTAACATGTTTTTTTTTTTTGATGGTCCATTTGAGTATTAGTAGACTGTAAGTGCTTACAATTCAATTCAATGGATGTTTATTTCTGTAGCACATTAACAATCTAGTGTGATTTAATCCATTCCCTTCAAATTATTAAGCACATAAACTATGTGCATAATTATAAGAATTAAGTTAAGTGAACTTAAGAGTTGTAAGTTACAACAGAAAGTAAAATCAACTTGTCATTATTAAAGGCAATAGATTTACTCACTTTATTAATTATTAAGTTTTTTCCAGTCTATGATGACTTCCGCTGCTAAGAAATTTGTAAATCTGAAAAGGGTCTATAGTATAAAAGTAAACTAGATATCAAATAGACAGGAATTAATTATTACACACACTGTAAAACCCAATAAGTTGAGATAACTCAAACACTTTGAGGAAACAAAGCAATTTGAGCACTGTAAAACCAAATAAATGAAGAGAACTCAAACCAACTGAGTACTGTAAAACCCAATAAGTTTAGTCATCTCAAACCATTTGAGGAAACTGATTGCTACAAACCATTTGAGTTCAAAAAATGTATCTATATGAGTACTGTGAACTTACTCCATTGAAGTTGAAGTAATGAGGTATTTAATTAACTCATAAGGTAATAAAGTAAGGTAATGAGGTAATTAATTACCTTCAACACTGAGTTCAAAACTCTTTTCAAATGAGTTGAATTAACTTTCAGTAAATTTTGAGTTAACTACACTCATTTCATTTGATAAAGTTGACTGTTGGGTTTTACAGTGCATGTAAATTCTGTCTAACCTCTCTATTTGAGTCGTAATAGTTGTCTGACAGCCCAAACGTAGTCTTGTTTTAACCAAGAAAGTCTATTAAACACACAAATGGTTTCCTCCTTAGTTGCAAACTTCGATTATCAACAGAATATCCAAAGAAGACCAACAAAATACGGTGCCACCAAAATGAGAACTAAAACCCAACTGATTTTGCAACACAATAAGCAAAAAGTCTCCTGAACATGAGATATGATAGGAAACAACAGTGTTTGCTTGCGTTTAGTACTAAAATGAATCATTTACTTGTATAATTTATTGACAAGACTATGAATGATTCATAAGCATGACTGAACAAACAACTCCAAATTGGTCTTCAGTGGAATGGAAATCTGCTTTGTGGAAAATGCACATGTAAACAAGAAGCAAAACACCAAGAACCCGAATGCGAGGAAAGAAACTATAACGATAGCCACACAATAATAAAAAAAAAAAAGTTGTGTTTGCTCATTAAATATGGCCAGATGCACTAAGATAACGCTGATATTATGGCATCTTTGTGCAAGCCGGCATCACAGCTGGGGCTAATGTCCTTCATTAATCACAGTCCTTTTCAATGTGCGCGTCTTATTCCGAATGCTTGCATCCTCCATTTTCTCAGCTCCATCTTTTATATGGACTAATGCAGCATCATAGGGCTGTCCTCCCAAATTCTACCTAACAGCATCAGCCTCCAGGTTTCCTTATGCATCGGGAAGGTTTCTGGCCAATTTACGGGTGTCACAGAGCGCAGAGGATATCTATTCATAAGACGCTCATAAATAAAACATGCGGAGACCGGCTGGCGTCGGTGCACGACAGGCAGGTCAGCGAGGGAATTATTCCTGCCGATTCCGAAGCATCGGAATAACGTGTCATCCTGCCGCTCGCTGTCATGCACACTCATATACGTAAGGGCTGGAAACCCAGTCGCAGAAAGGTTGACTCTGACACTGTGTCAGGCCACTCGTGTTGCCACATCACAGCTAAACACATCTTTTTGTTCCTGCTGTCAGTCGGCGAGGGTTTCTTAAGAGTTCCGTCTAGACTTGAGGTGCAGTTTCCTTTTTTTGAGTCAGTGATGTTTGGTTATATTTGCCGATGTTTTGTTAGTATGTTGAAAAGCATGAGTTGTAAAGTGTGGTGTTATAGTGTGTCATAATTTTTTTATCACTGTGGAATTTTAGATATCATAATTTTATTTTTAACAGGGTGGATGTTTGTAAGGACAAAACAAATATAAAATAAGTTTGCAATGTAAAAAAGGGAGTAATTTCATTCCTTTTTTTTCCCTTTTCTTGCTTTTAGATACAGCAAACGAAACAAAGCAGCACAGACTACCTGACAAAAGTCTTGTCGCCTATTCAAGTTTTAAGAACAGCAAAAAATAGCTTGACTTCTAGTTGATCATTTGGTATCAGAAGTTGCATATATGAAAGACAAAGGCCTCTAGGTTATGCTTATTTTACCAAAATAAAATTTGATCATGTCTTGAATTTTTTATGATTTAATTAGGACAGTAAGGTTTCACGTTGCTTAGACAAATGTCTTGTCCCTTAACAGAAATAATGCACAGTATAGAATATAAAGTCATGGTACAGTGAAAAAATAATTAATATTGTGTATTACTCCCATGAGCTTGGACGACTGCATCCATACATCTATGCAATGACTGAAATAACTTATTAATAAACTCATCTGGGGCCTCATGTACAAAGACTTGCATTGATTTCATACTAAAACATTGCGTACGCACAAAAACGCAGATGTATGAAACACTGCGTATGGTGAATCCCACGCATTTTCTCTTTGTACATCCGAAGTAATGTGAAACTGAGCGCACGTGCACGAGCGCAAAACTCTCACTGCAGAATTTTCAGATGATGAATCTCAGATGATCCTTCAAAAATCATTCTAATATGCATATTTAGCAATCAATAAATGTTTATTATAATCAACAACATTAAAAACAATCATATTGATCAATGTATTTAGTGGCAACCAATACCCATACTTTTCTAATTCAGCATGTCAATTAAATTAAAGTTCAACAGCGGTAACTGAAACAATTGCCAAATGTGACAATACAAAATGCTGATACTGTTACAGTATTTTCAGTTAATTTAAAGGGCACCTATTTTACCTCTTTTACAAGATTTAAGATACAATTTTGGTGTCTCCAATCAGTCTACCCATCAGATTATTTATTATGTAATGTAGAATTTTGGTTTTTAGCTCTTTTTAGCCTGTGGCTTTAAATACAAATGAGCTTCTTCTCCCCACCCACCGTTCCCTCATGCATGCGTGCTTCTCCTGCGTTACATGAGCTAAACAGCTAAACAGTGATAGAAACGACAGGGATGAAGCTAAAATAAGATTACTAGTCAAAAATACGAAGTAAGTTTATTTGTTGTATTTGAGGTGGAGTCTATTCAAGCCTTTCTGAAACAATGAGTCTCACGCAAATGCCGTTTGCAGTATATACACTGACACACATATGTTGCAACAATTTAAAAAAAAACTTTTTTCACATTGTCTTTATGGGGTACTGTGTGTAGAATTTTGATGAAATACATGAATTTAATCCATTTGCGCTATGAATACTTTCCGGATGCACTGTATGTTTTATACCAGTTTCTTTGCAAAAAAAGTTCTGTGGATATGTGTACATGTTATTATAAAGACTTGGTGCCTGTCAATCAACTCGGTGGGCGGGGAAAACCGCACTCCTACTTCATGTTGCGGTGGGCCTCAAAATCACTGAGATTCGGATCCAAAATTGAACGACAGTAAATATAAAATAAGTGACTTGTTGTGTTTATATCACCCCAATATGACAGTGGACACTTTACATACACACAGTTCTGTCCAAACAGCTTACAAAAGTTGATTTTCATAATAGGTGCCCTTTTATGGCTGATTTAATTTTTCTATAATATAACTATCTTACAAACTTAGAGATTTCAAAGACCTGTGCACAAGTTGCAACAAAGCCCATAATCAGTAACCCATTATGTGTGATCTAGTATCATGACAATGTTTGGCAGTCTCTGAATTTAACACATTGTTGAGCCAGGGCAAAAAAAAAAAAAAGAAAGAGAAACAGCGAAACCACAGACCTTTAAAAGGGCAGTCGTACCCTGCCTTAACAAGCCATTTTAGTGGAATCTGTTCAAATAACGAGAAGGGTAGAGGCCAGAGCTGTCATCTTCCTTCCACATTCTCTAAGCTAGAAAAGGACTAATTGGAAGTTTCTGTGTTTCTGTGCATATGTTGACAGTGGCTGCAGGTGTGTGCGTCCGAGTCCAGCTCTATGATGTAAAATGGGGAATTCAATAGAAAGGTAAAGTGAGAGAGAGACTGTCACAGGAGCTTCAGAGCTTTATTGATCTTCTGAGCTTGGCCTGTAATAGTCCAGCCTTAATTAGCTCAATCCTGGAGCAAATGTGCTGGCAAGACCCACCAGGAGACACTGCTGTCATGGGGGGCTCTGTATACTGTATACTGTATGTGGGGATACAGACCTGCTATATATATATATATATATATATATCCTACCAGTCAAAGGTTTACAATTATAGTCATTAATATATATTTTATTTTTACGTTTTCATGGTTAGCAACATGTTTTGTTTTAATCAAAAACTGTGAAAAATAATATTGAAATATTTAGAGGGCACTTAAGTAAAAACTTGTTTTGGTTTCTTTTGACAATTCATTTGGATAAATATTTGAGGGAAGTGAAAATTAAAACTTGAAAATAAAAAAAATAACTTGGTTTCAGTTTTTTGGAAATGATACTGCTAGCATTATGCGCAAATATATAATGGTAATATTCTTGTTCTCACAAGATTATTAATCAGTAAAATTGATCAAATATATTATTAAAATATTATTTTAAAAAACTTTATACAGTACCATATGTTGAGCTGATTTGGCTGTGTCCACAGACCCTCCCCCCATGACAGTCCTATTTTTGTCACACATTTTAAAAAGACAGCATCATGATGAGGCATCGAGCTTCCATTCCATGCATTTATTTTCAAGTTGCTGAGAGCTGAAAAATGTTAAACTGTGTAAAATGCAGCCCTCATTACGGTCATATTTTAGCCACCCAACCAATCAAAGAGCAGGAGGGGCGGGTCAAAGTCACAAAGACCACACATTGTGCGACAACATCAAGCACAGCAATGGACAAATGATAAAAATCATGAAATTTTTACTGCTCTATATAGTCCTTATATATACTGTATATATTAGGGTTATTTTAAGGCGAATTTTATGTTAATAAAGTCTAGTCGACTTTGACTAGTCGCTGGTGACATCATCAAGAAAACAAAAGATGCAAATGTTTTGCAACATGCCACAATTTGCTATTTGCAGAAAAAAAATATATATATATACACATGCTGTTTGACAGCTCATAACA